>NW_027362765.1:362590956-363133456 GCF_046119375.1 Phyllobates terribilis
GAGTCAAGGAATATTTACATGCAGATGATGATATTACTCTCCCAGTGTATATTTTTTTAGGCGAGTTCATAGTAAATGCTTTGCCTTTTTGACATGTGATCAACTAAAGAACAAGAAAGATTTAGGACCTCCCCTATAGAGAAACGGAAAATAGTTTGGAGGACTTGCATGTCCTTTTTTATTTATTATGAGAAAATCATAAAAGATCCCGTTTTTTAACCATGCTGTGACTTTCTGCTGAGGGAGAGGGAGAGAGCTGCCCTATTCAGAGTCTGTAATAAGACCTGCTGACAAAAGTGTTGAAGATACAGTCTAATGTGAATTAACAATGAAAAAAAGTTAATTTCACAAACGGCTTGTATTTTTTTTAATACAAACTTTTTTGTCTTTACAGCTCCTTTAAAGGGAATCTGTCATCAGGTTTTTGCCACCTAATCTGAGAGCAGCATAATGTAGGGTTAGAGGCACTGATTCCAGTAATGTGTCACTTACTGGGCTGCTTAGTGTTGTTTTGATAAAATCATTGATTTGTCAGAAGGTAATTATCACTAGATGACTAGTAAGTTCTGTAGGACCCCACCCCCATCACTGATCAGTAGATTTCTGTGTACACTGAGCATGGGCAGAAAGCTGTCAATCAGTGGTGTGGGTGGGGCTATACAGAGCGCAGCATTCAGAGAGCTGCTAGATCTGCAGCTGATAAAACGGTGATTTTCTCAAAATGACAACAAGTAGCTGAAAAAGTGACACATCGCTGGTATCAGGGTATCTGCCCCAATATTGTGCTGCTCTCAGATGAGGCAGCACAATTAATATTATGCCAAATTAATTTCCCGTGAACTATCACATGATCTATCACAGGGGATCATGTGACATGTCACGTGATAAATCAGGTGGGGGGGGGGCGCGCCTTCTAAACTGCCCGGGGCCCTTGCTACTCTTAATCCACCCCTGACTAAGAGGATTGTTTGGTGCATCCGGTCCAGGTTTTATCGGCAGCCTGAGAGTTTGGCGGGTCTGGCAGCCCACATACCCCACCTCTGGGTGTGGTTAACATGTTAAGCTGGAGTCCATTATTTGACACATGGTCTGTGTATGGAGGGAGAAGGCCTCCTGTATGGTACATTCTTACTGAGCCGGTGTACTGGATGCTATCCAGCCAGTGTGACCAGGACTGGCTCTCAAGAGACTTTGTCAAAAGAACTGTTTACTTTGTTTTGCCTGCACTGAAGGCTGTTTATTTTTCCTTTGATTATGGCTGGTTTATGAAGCAGCAATAAACCAGCATGGACATTGAGATGGAAACGTTTCCTGTTTTGCCTCCTGATGCACCCAAGTGAGTAGGAATCACTGCATATCCTGGATGAAGACAGCCATAAGCCAGCAAGCGACATCAGACAAAATGGAGGACCTGATTAAACATCTGATGTAAGACCAGCAGCAGCAACAGATGACTTATCAGGAGACATGCTGCTTATGCTATAGATCTAGCAACAGTAGCACCAAAAGCAGTTCCAGCAGCAGATGCAGCAGCAACAAGACCAGCACCGACAACAGCAGCAGCAGATCGATTTGCTCACAGAGGCAGTTAGTCGCACAGAACAGCTTCGACTCCAAGGTCAGTGGATGATTTTTCCATCCGGAAGGCGGTAAGGAGAGTCCTGCAGAAAATGACCCCGGGTGATGACATAGAGGCCTTTTTGTCCATTTTTGCTGAGCGGGAGAAACTTCTGCCAGAGCAATGGGCAGAGGTGCTGGTGCCATACTTGACAGGGGACTCCCAGAAGGCCTACTACGACTTTGACTTGAAAGACGCCAGGGAATATGGCAAGTTAAAAACTGAACTTTTGGTGTGCTTTGGGATGACGATGACTGTCAGGGCGAAGCGGGTCCACTACTGGGCATATCACCGTGACAAACCCCCTCACTCCCAAATGTTTGTCCTACTTCACCTGATCCAAAAATCGCTGCAGTCGGAGTCCTCTACCCCTGCGCAGATGGTAGAGAGACTGGTGATGGACCGGTTCGTGCACTCCCTTCCAAGGCCAATACAGACTTGAGTTGTCCAGGGTGATTCCCAGAATCCGATGAACTGGTCGTACTGGTCAAGAGGCATCAGGGGGTTCAGGGTCCCTTGTGAAAGCAGCCCACTCCATACTGGGGGTCTCAACAGGGGGCAGAGGCCCAAATGTGGTGGAGCGCCCAAGATCCAAAGGGGCGGAAGAGGTAATGCCGAAGGTCCCTGCTGGCACTATTATCTGCTGGAAATGATACTGCTATTCATACTATGTATATCCGGCCTGCAGTGTGAATGGTCCAACCAGCGAGGGGCCATAAGCTAGTCCCTTAAAGGTAAATGGATAGCAAGTAAATGGACTGATAGATTCAGGGAGTTTGGTGACCCTCGTGAGGGCCACACTTGCTCTCCAGCTCATCCCTGGGAAGAAGCTTTGGCATCTGCTGCATTCATGAGGATGCTAAAGATTATCCAGTGGCCAAAGTGGACATTGAAATGACCCCAGCTACTGAGTCCCACGAGGTCGCCGTCATAGTCCAGGACTTATTGCACCTCATCATCATAGGCTGGGACTTTTGTTTGTTTTGGGATCTGTGAAGGAAGGGGACAGGGCTCGGTTGCTCGGATAAGAAATAGGTCGGCCCTAAAGAAGTATCACCACACCAAGACTCTGATGGGTTTCCCTTCTGTGTCCTTGTGGGGGATGAGGCGGTAGTGCCCCCTGAGGCCGGCATTCCTGAGCATAGGGACCTAACGCTAAGTGAAGCATTCAATAATGTAACAGTCATAAATGGTATAGCGCAGGAGCTGGGGGCTGACATCAGGTTTCCCTATTTTATGTTGAGAGGGGACTTATTGTACAGGGTTATGAAAGTAAGGGAAGAGATAGTGGAACAGTTATTGGTACCTGGATACTATAGACGGAGGGTGTTGGACATGGCGCATTCACATGTCCTTGGTGGCCATCTGGGGGTGGACAAAACTCAAGAATGGATCATGCAGATGTCACTGGGAAATCTTAAAGTATTGCAGGTCCTGTCTCACATACCAGCTAACCACCCCCACTTCTCACTTGCAAAGTCCTCTTGTGCCATTACCCATCATAGAAGTGCCATTTGAGAGAATTGCCATGGACCTGATCGGTCGTCTGGTTAAATCTGCTCGTGGGCATCAACATATATTGGTCATTTTGAACTATGCTAAGTGATACCCTGAAGCGATTCCTCTGAGAAACTCCTCGGCAAATAGTATTGCCCACGAGTTGGTCCACGTTTTTTTCCTGGACAGGATTACCGAGGGAGATCTTGACTGACCAAGGAACACCCTTTATGAGTAAGGTGATCAGGGAACTGTGTAAGGCCCTGCAAATTACACAACTGAAGACATCAGTATACCATCCTCAGATAGATGGCCTTGTGGAAAGATTCAATAAAACAATGCTTAGGAAGGCTATAGAAAAAGACAGTAGAGACTGGGACTGTCTCCTACCGTATCTGCTGTTCTCTATCCGGGAGGTTCCACAGGCCTCTACTCGGTTCTCTCCAATCGAACTCCTGTGTGGCCGACATCCGCGGGGTCTCCTGGATGTAGCAAAGAAAACCTGGGAGGCCGAAGTCATGCCCCACAGGAGCGTCATCGAGCATGTCGCACAGATGCAGGAGAGGATTGCGAAGGTGATGCCCATCATAAAACAACATCTCCTCCAGGCAGAAGAAGCTCTAGCTATGGTCTACAACCGGTCAGCCTGAGTGAGGCAGTTTAAACCTGGGGACCGAGTCCTCGTCCTAATTCCCACCGTGGAGAGTTCTTGACCAAGTGCCGAGGGCCTTATGAGGTGGTGGAAAAGGTTGGTGAAGTGAATTACATGATTCATCAACCAGGAAGACGAAAGCCATACCAGGTCTACCACGTCAATCTCATCAAGCCGTGGCAGTTCAGAGAACCTGTTGAAACTCCTTGTTTGCTGGTCAAGCCAGAAGCCGAGGTTGAAGGAGTCGCAATAGCAGAGACGTTGTCGAAGGGCCAAAAACAGCAGTGTCAGGAGTTGCTGCACCAGAACAGGGACCTGTTAATGGAATTGCCGGGGTGTATAAAGGTCATAGAACACAAGGTTCTGACGGAACCCTATGTGTGGGTGAACTTGAAGCCCTATCAAATTCCCAAGTCCTGACAAGAGCTCATCTCCAAGGAAGTAAGTCGTATGTTGAAACTCGGACTCATTGAGGAGCCCAAGAGTAGATGGTGTAGCCCGATTGTCCTGGTTTCAAAACCCGATGGCAAGTGGAGATTCTGCAATGACTATAGGTAGCTGAATAAAGTTTGCAAGTTCGACGCATATCCTATGCCGTGTGTCCATGAGCTGATCGAGAGACTTGGGTCGGCAAGGTACAGAACCACCTTGGATTTAACTAAGTGATATTGGCAAATTCCCATGTCACAAGAAGCCAAGAAGAAGACGGCTTTTTCTACGTCTGACGTCCGGAAGCCATTTGGACTGCCGGGAGCTCTGGCCACCTTCCAGAGGGCCATGGACTGGATCCTTGCACCCCATAAGAATTATGCCGCAGCATACCTGGACAATATTGTAATGTTCAGTTTGGATTGGGGAAGTCATCTGCAAAATGTCCAGGTGGTGTTTGTTGCTCTTAGGAAGGTGCGGTTTTCGATAAATCCCCAAAAATGTGCCATGGGGAAAGAAAAGGTTAAAGATCTATGATGTGTAGTAGGTAGAGGCGGATCAATCCCCAAATCAGTAAAGGGGACGCAATCCAAACCTGGCCAAGACTGCTCTCAAAGAAGCAAGTTAGAACCTTTCTAGGAATACTACAGGAGATTCATCCCAAACTTTGCCCTGATGGCCGCACCCATGAATGAACTTCTTAAGCCTTAAGGCTTAAGGGGATGAAATCAGCTATGGCCAAATGGACTGCGGAGGTAGAGACGGCCTTTCAAGAACTGAAAGTGGCTCTGTGTAAGCAACCGGATGTCGGTTTACTAGCAGTCCTTTCTCAGTAGATACATGAGGAGGAGCACCCTCTTCTCTTCCTGAGCTAAGCATTCCAATGTAGAAAAGGAATGCTTGGCCATAAAGTGGGAGGTGGACACATTATGGTATTATCTGTTAGGGCGAAAATTTTAATTACCATCTGACTATGCCCCACTTAAGTGGATGAAGGAGAAAAAGCCTTACAGGATTTCAGCTTCCATGTGGAATACAGAGCCGAGAAGTTACATGGTTATGCCGATGCCCTCTCGAGAATCCCATGTCTAGTAGAAGAAAGTGCCAAGCCCCACTGCTTTAGGCAGAAGGGGGAGGTATGTAAGGCAGCTACCGGACACACAGTTGATGGGAGGTATGTATAACAGAGATAGTTGTCATTTGTGATGTAATCCTGGAGTATTTCTCTAGCGCACATAGCGCTAAGAGGATTGTTTGGTGCATCTGGGCGGGTCTGACTGCCCACATACCCCACCTCTGGGTGTGGTTAACATCTTAAGATGGAGTCCGTTGTTTGACACATGGTCTGTGTGTGGAGAGAGAAGGCCTTCTGTATGGTATATCCAGACTGAGCCGGTAGACTGGATGCTATCCAGCCAGTGTGACCAGGACTGGCTCTCAAGAGACTTTGTCAAAAGAACTGTTTACTGTGTTTTGCCTGCACTGAAGGCGGATTATTTTTCCTTTGATTATGGCTGGTTTATGAAGCAATAAACCATCTTGGACATTGGAATGGAAACGCTTCTTGTTTTGCCTCCCGACGCAAACAAGTGAGTAGCATTCCCATTCTATCTATCTGTGTATCTATCCATCAATCTATCAATCTATCTGTAGGCATTATGTATATACCTAAATATACAGTATATATTTTTCTATATAAGAAGAAATCTTTATTTTTAGAGTCACCGTGAATCCATCGGAGTATTTTTTCGGTACACAATGTATCATTCAAAATTAAAACCTATTTTTGGTAAAATATTTGGCTCCATCAGCCGGCATTGATGAGTAGCCAAATCAGTTCCTCGGCTTGTAATATTCTGCACTCTTTAGTGACACCTGAACGATTATACGTATATCACACTCCTCTGTATACAGTTATATACCTGTCTGCTGAGCAGTTCTGTATGCCACATGTGAAATATGCAGGGTTACCAATTACTTATGGAGTGTGATGTTGTCCTGCACCCCTGTGTCTGCTATCTCAGCATTACCCATCCCCCACACCTGCTCAATTCTATATCTTTATGTATACAGTGAGTGCACAGTATATACTGACGCAGAACTCGCTCATTATCAACCTGACTGGTTCTGACACTCCATCAGGTGGATGAATGTGCCAGTGCGGAATATATCCAGTGTTTGTGAGTGCAAGTTAAAGTTGTACCTGCAGAGACACTGCACAATGTCCCCTATCTGGAAAAAGTCCTGGACCTCCGAGACCACCTGAGCCGTACAGATCCAGTGCCTACAGTCCGGCCGGTGCAGATAGAGATACAAGCCCAGGAAGGACAAATAGATGGATAGATGGATAGATAGGTAATAGATGGGTAATAGATAGATAATAGATAGATAGATGATAGATAGATAATACATAGATGATAGATAGATGATAGATAACAGATAGATGATAGATAATAGATAGATAATAGATGATAAATAGATAATAGATAGATGATAGATAGATGATAGATAGATGATAGATAATAGATAGATGATAGATAATAGATAGATGATAGATAGATAATAGATAGATAATGGATAGCTAGATAGATAGATAGATAAAAGATGATAAATAGATGCTAGATACATAGATGATAGATAGATAATTGGATAGATAGATGATAGATAATAGATAGATATTAGGTAGATGATAGATAATAGATACATAGATGATGGATAATTGGATAGATAGATAGATAGATAGATAGCTGATAGATAGATAATAGATAGATGATAGATAATAGATAGATGATAGATAATAGATAGATAATAGGTAGATGATAGATAGATAATAGATAGATAATAGATAATAGATAATAGATAGATAGATAATAGATAGATGATAGATAGATAGATAATAGATAGATGATAGATAGATCATAGATAGATAATAGATAATAGATAGATAATAGATAGATGATAGATAATAGATAGATAATAGATAGATGATAGATGATAGATAATAGATAGATAATAGATAGATAGATAATAGATAGATAATAGGTAGATGATAGATAGATAATACATAGATAATAGATAGATAATAGATAGATGATAGATAATAGATAGATAATACATAGATAATAGATAGATAGATAATAGATAGATAAATGATAGATAGATGATAGATAGATAATAGATAGATAGATAGATGATAGATAGATAGATAATAGATAGATGATAGATAATAGATAGATAGATAGATAGATAGATAGATAGATGATAGATAGATAGATAGATAGATAGAATACAATTAGTGATTTCCGGTTTGTTACTTTCAGATCAGAGTTCCATCTCCTTGAATCTTTATGATGAGGAGCCGACATGGGGTCACTATGTCACTGCTTTTTGTGATGAGGGGATCACATCTGATCCTCATTGTGTAAGTCGGACTCTCATCATCTCATGGGGATGTAACATTTGTCCTCAGATCCTGGATATAAGGAAGCAGCAGCTTTTCTTCTATTCCTCTCTGCTGTGTGATTTCTGGCAGCACATAAGACAAGTTGCTGGTTTGTAGCGGATCTATTTTGGGAGGCGGTGGCTTCTGTCGCCATTTTTTACTCGCGAAGCTTCATGTTGTTCCATTAGCGGCCGGGAGCAGAAATCAAAGTCCCAAACCAGAGAGAAGCCGCCCCCATATATATAACACCGGACAATAGAGACCGGATCCCAGGAGAGTCAGAATGTCATGTACAGACGGCTACATTGTATCAGCAGGAATGTGCAGCTCTGAACATGGATAGGCTGAGATACACGGCTCAGCAGACAGTATCACACAGGAGAGGATTAGATACACGGCTCAGCAGACAGTATCACACAGGATAGGATTAGATACACGGCTCAGCAGATAGTATCACACAGGATAGGATTAGATACACAGCTCAGCAGACAGTATCACACAGCATAGGATTAGATACACGGCTCAGCAGACAGTATCACACAGGATAGGATTAGATACACGGCTCAGCAGACAGTATCACACAGGATAGGATTAGATACACAGCTCAGCAGACAGTATCACACAGGAGAGGATTAGATACACAGCTCAGCAGACAGTATCACACAGGATAGTATTAGATACACAGCTCAGCAGACAGTATCACACAGGATAGGATTAGATACACAGCTCAGCAGACAGTATCACACAGGATAGGATTAGATACACGGCTCAGCAGACGGTATCACACAGGAGAGGATTAGATACACGGCTCAGCAGACAGTATCACACAGGATAGGATTAGATACACGGCTCAGCAGACAGTATCACACAGGATAGGATTAGATACTCGGCTCAGCAGACGGTATCACACAGGATAGGATTAGATACACAGCTCAGCAGACGGTATCACACAGGAGAGGATTAGATACACGGCTCAGCAGACGGTATCACACAGGAGAGGATTAGATACACGGTGCAGCAGACAGTATCACACAGGCTAGGATTAGATACACGGCTCAGCAGACAGTATCACACAGGAGAGGATTAGATACACGGCTCAGCAGACAGTATCACACAGGATAGGATTAGATACACTGTTCAGCAGACAGTATCACACAGGAGAGGATTAGATACACGGCTCAGCAGACAGTATCACACAGGATAGGATTAGATACACGGTGCAGCAGACAGTATCACACAGGCTAATATTAGATACACGGCTCAGCAGACAGTATCACACAGGAGAGGATTAGATACACAACTCAGCAGACAGTATCACACAGGATAGGATTAGATACACGGTGCAGCAGACAGTATCATACAGGATAGGATTAGATACACGGCTCAGCAGACAGTATCACACAGGAGAGGATTAGATACACAGCTCAGCAGTTGGTATCACACAGGAGAGGATTAGATACACGGTGCAGCAGACAGTATCATACAGGATAGGATTAGATACCTGGCTCAGCAGACAGTATCACACAGGATAGGATTAGATACATGGTGCAGCAGACAGTATCACACAGGATAGGATTAGATACACGGTGCAGGAGACAGTATCATACAGAATAGGATTAGATACACAGCTCAGCAGACAGTATCACACAGGAGAGGATTAGATACACGGCTCAGCAGAGAGTATCACACAGGATAGGATTAGATACACGATGCAGCAGACAGTATCACACAGGATAGGATTAGATACACAACTCAGCAGACAGTATCACACAGGATAGGATTAGATACACGGCTCAGCAGAGAGTATCACACAGGATAGGATTAGATACACGATGCAGCAGACAGTATCACACAGGATAGGATTAGATACACAGCTCAGCAGAGGGTAGCACACAGGATAGCATTAGATACACGGCTCAGCAGACAGTATCACACAGGATAGGATTAGATACACAGCTCAGCAGAGGGTAGCACACAGGATAGCATTAGATACACGGCTCAGCAGACAGTATCCCACAGGATAGGATTACATGCAGTAGCTCAACAACAGTATCACAAATTAAAGGTTTAGCTACAGCAGGTCAAGTATTAGGCGTGTTTCACACGTCCTGATATTTCCAGTACTGGAAAAATCCGTACCGGAGACGTCTGTGTCCGTGTGCCGCATCAGGATCACACATACCGGCGCCTGGGAATCAGTGTACCGTTAGCGCTGTTCCCAAGCACCGGGTGCTGAAAGCTGCCCTCATCATTGTCCCCTGCTTGCCCTGTGATCAGCACCAGCAGGGGACAATGTTGAAAGTAGTATTCTGCTCCCGCAGTCTCCAACTGTAAAAATAAGAATAAAAAAAAAAATCCTTATACTCACCTATCCTAAGTGTCCCCCTCTGTAATCCATATGACCGATCAGCAGGGGAGACGGCGAGAATGACGCGCTGCAGCTAGCGGCTCAGGAGCTGCACTGAAATCAGTGAGTGACAGGACACCGCTCGCTGAGCACATCTCAGGGGCCGCTCGCTGCTGCGTGTCATTCTCCCCGGCGTGAGCGGTCACATGGATTACAGCGGGGGACAGGTGAGTATAAGGATTTTTTATTTTACTCTTATTTTTACAATTGGAGACAGCGGGAGCAGACACTACTACTCTCATCATTGTCCCCTGCAGGTGCTGATAGCAGCGCAAGCAGGGAACAATGAGGGAAGCGTTCAGCACCCGGCGCTTGGGAACAGCACTAACTGTATCGCTGATTCCCAGGCGCCAGTACATGTCACACAGGTGACAGCGGGTAAGAAACTGACACGTCAGCGTGTTTTGCCCACAGACACACGGTCCATGGAAACACACTGACATGTGCACAGACCCAGTCATCTGAATGTCTCTGCGTGTGTCAGTGTCTCCAGTACGTGTGGAAACTGTCACCACAGATACCGGACACACTGACGTGTGAAAGAGCCCTTACAGATCATAGGCTTAGATACAGAAGCTCAACAGACAATAACACACATAAAAGGATTGGATACATGGGCTCAGCAGGCAGTATCACACAATAAGATTGGATACAGCAGCTCTGAAACTGCATCACACAACCGGCTTAGGTACAGCAGTTCATTAGACAGTGTCACACATCATAGGCTTCGATATAGAAGCTCAAAAACAATATCACACATGATAAGCTTAGATACGGCAGCTCAGAAAACTGTATCACACATTATAGGGTTAGGTACTCAACAGAGAGTATCGCACATGAACAGATTAGATACAACAGCTCAGCAGACAGTGACACAAATGATAGACTTAGATACAGTACCTTAACAACAGTATCCCACATCATAAGCATAGATACAGTAGCTCAGCAGACGGTATCACACCGTAGGATTAGATACAGCAAACCCAGTAGACGGTATCACACAATAAGATTAGATACTGCAGTTCAGCAGACAGTATTGTACAGTATACAATTATGGTAAATTGTGCTGTCACCTCTGCTCCAGTCACTTCCAGAGCTGTATTCACAATTTTACCGAACTTCTAAACCACCCTATAGCACAGCTCCCAATGCATGACATCTGTGATTACAGCTTTGGTTGTAACTGGAGAATTAGAACAGTAGATTATTTCCTGTGACCGCAGCTCTGGTTGTGACTGGAGTATATGTGGAGTATTTCCTGTGACTGGAGCTTTGGTTGTGACTGGAGTATTTCCTGTGACTGCAGCTTTGGTTGTGACTGCAGTATAAGTGGAGGATTTCCTGTGACTGCAGCTTTTGTTGTGACTGCAGTATTTCCTGTGACTGCAGCTCTAGTTGTAAGTGGAGGATTTCCTGTGACTTTCCAGTGCATTGTGCAGTGTTTGGATATTACAGCTCGCCTCCGCCTCCTTCTGGATGCACTTTGCCCCCTGCACTTATTATATTCCTATATATCAGACGAGGCCTTGGAGACGTCCATCTGTCCACTGGCTGCACAGAATGTTCCCCGGCTCTGGGCACACAGTGTCATATTAGCGGCTGGTTATATAATGCGGATTATTATTGACTGTTCTACCAGCCATAACACGGCACTAGATAACCGGCGCCTGCCCCGTCACAGCCGTATACTGACGCCCCTGATCTCCACAGGACCTAAGCTTTATGCAAACTGTGCCATGACAGCACTTTTTCCTAATAACAGCGCCACTCTTTCACCATGGCCACGTGTGGTATTGCAGATCAACATCATTTTGGATAGAAGGAGTGGAGCTTTTATGCATAAAAAGAAGAACGATCTCCAGTAGAAACCATTGAAGCGCATGTGACATAAAGATTTTATATCAGAATACAGGTGTGAACACGGCATCTACAAGACAGTAGCACCGGCCGAGGTTTTCCTATACGAAGAAGCTGCAAGTAGAAGCCACCGGTGTCTTTCTGATATCATCTGAACAAGTAGCGAGGCCGCCCGGTGTACGAAGACGTCAATTCTTGTAACACTGTCACAGTTTATCAATCATGAAGCCGATAAGTGAAGTAACAGAAGACTGAACGTGTGCACAGGGGCCAGGGCGTCCTTACATTGTCTACAGCATGTTCATTGTTTGCAGCAGTTTCGCGTGGCTTTTTCAGGGGGTTCCAGGTGGAAACAGAATCTACAGTTTCCGCATCAAATTAATTTGAAAAAAAAATCATTATAAATATCAATCATAGAAACAAAATGACAAGACAACAAGAATAGGAGGTGACGGACCGGTCATCATCCCTGGGATGGGGGGCAATGATCTAGTGGGGGCTTCATGTAAAAGACGCCGCTTCTCATAACCTGAGCGTTTAGGATACAGAATCCATATCAGAAGTTCACAGCTGGTGGATACCCTGAATGCACACGGCCGACCCTGGAGACCCCCATACTCGGCTTAGGAGCCCCCCAGAGCTGATCTGGCTGCGCCGTCGTTCTGCTCTCTGTTTATTGTAATGTTGATTTTTTTGTGTTTTTTGAGTTTTTGTTTGTATCATTTGTGGGTTTAATGTTAAGACGGAATAATCCAAACAGGATGTGATTTATAAATACGGATTCCACAGAAGGATCAGGCGAGGCCGATGTGTCAGGCTGGAGGCCAGCCTCGCTCTGCCTGCTCTCAGGCTTCATGCTGACTATAATATCTGCTTCTTCTGCACTGATGTGGTCAGAGGAAGAAGATCCCACAATATACAGACAATAGGAGAGATATAAATAGTGCCGCCAGATGTATGAAGAGACCGGTCTGTAAAAATGGTGGAAATGGCTGCTGACCTGTAAAAAGAGCTGGATTATAAAGCAGTCAAAGGTGGCTACACGGCTCTGGGGTCAGTAACCGTGGTCTAAACTTACACGGCAATGCCTGCTGTTGGCATTAGTTGTGGTTGGTATCTGAGCACTATATAGCACTATTATGTTGGTGCTTTTACTTGTTCATTGCATGATACTGTTATCCATCCAGACTTTATGTGGCAGTATTATATGAGCCTTGGCAGCATCTCTTATGAGCACTGTATGGTGTCATTATATGATGGCTATATAGCAGTATTACTTATGACGACTATATGGCAGCAATGTATATGAGCACTATATAGCACTATTATGTTGGTGCTTTTACTTGTTCATTGCATGGTACTGTTATCCAGACTTTATGTGGCAGTATTATATGAGCCTTGGCAGCATCACTTATGAACACTGTATAGTGTCATTGTATGAGGGCTATATGGCAGCAATGTATATGAGCACTATATAGCACTATTATGTTGGTGATTTTACTTGTTCATTGCATGGTACTGTTATCCAGACTTTATGTGGCCGTATTATATGAGGCTTGGCAGCATCTCTTATGAGCACTGTATGGTGTCATTATATATATGAGGACTATATAGCAGTATTACTTATGAGGACTATTTGTCAGCATTATATATGAGCACTGTACACCAGCATTTGTTCAATCAGATAGTATTATATCAGTATTACTCTCCAATGTTCTATTATCCATAAAGTATCTCTGGAGCCTCAAATATTTGTCCCATGCCGTCCCTCCCCTGCACAGATTTTAATCATGTGCTGTATGAGAAAACTTTGTTCAAAACTTTTATATTTCAGCAGCATTTTATAGAAGCACTTGGCGCCAATATATATGAACAATGTATAGCGACATTATGTATGAGGACTGTATGGCAGCATTATAAATGAGCAGTATATGGTGGCATTATAAACGAGCACTGTATGGCAGCATTATATACGAGGATTGAATGGCAAATATTATATATGGACACTGTATGGCAGCATTAGATATTAGCACTGTAAGTTGGCATTGCATACAAGCAATATATGGCAGCATTATATATGAGCATTTCACGGTGAAATGATATGTGAGCACTATATGGCAGCATTATATGTGAGCAGGTTTTATATAAGCACTATATGGCAACATTATACTGTATATGAGCACTATAAATTCCTGACACAGCCATGTGTTACCCCTGTTCTCATAGGACCGTGATATACTATTCATTATCACCGTGCACAAGAGAAGAAGTTCAATGACACATTCAGCTCTGCTACAACCACAGGGCTGAATTGTCCTCTCCTTGAGCCACTTGGTCTGGTTTGACCCTTACTTCTTGTGTGTCCCCCGGAGCTCAGTGTGGGGGGTGTTTATTTCCTTCTGGTTCTTAAGGAATAAAAATACTTGTAGAATAAAAACTAAAGTAAAGCAAACAGCGAACAATAAACCGAACTAAGCAGAAGGTGACTGACACCGCCATTAACGCTTTGTCTGCCGAGGGCCGGGGCTACTAGACTGGTGAATCGGGTCCCACAAGATGAGCAACAAAAAGTGTCTGCAGCCGACTCACTGATGAGTTACTTTACCATGGGAAGTGGGATTCGTGAACAGACCCCAGAATAAGCTGCTGGTCTCATAGTGAACGCTCTTCTCGTCTCTTGTGAATTGCAATTTAGAGACAAAAATTGTTGACTCGTTCACAGAATGTTATGGATCCACATACGAGGGAGCATTACCTGCCATAGCTTAATGCAGAGATTACAGCTGCTATGAACTACAACTCCCAGCATGTCCTAACACCACCTGACAGCTTAGTATCTATCAGGGAATGCTGGGAGTTGTAGTTTGACAACACTTGGATTGCTGGTGGTTGTTGTCCCTTGGCCTTGTGCAGCGATCTGATAAACTGTGAGTTAATTCTCTACATTATCTGACAACTTTATGCCAGAAGTCGGATGAGATTCAGGCCCAAGAGAAGTGCCGGAGTATCGGGGGTGCCGAACCATCAAGGTGGCGACAGAATACTGCTGCTACTACAACTACTACGATTACTACTACTACAACTACTATTACTACCTCTAACACCACCATTACAACTACTACTACTATTATTACTACTACACCTCCTATTACTACCTCTAACATCACCATTACAACTACTACTACTACTATTATTACTACTACTACTACTACTACTACAACTACTATTACTACCTCTTACACCACCATTACAACTACTACTATTATTACTACTACACCTCCTATTACTACCTCTAACATCACCATTACAACTACTACTACTACTATTATTACTACTACACCTCCTATTACTACCTCTAACATCACCATTACAACTACTACTACTACTATTATTACTACTACTACTACTACTACTACAACTACTATTACTACCTCTTACACCACCATTACAACTACTACTACTATTATTACTACTACACCTCCTATTACTACCTCTAACATCACCATTACAACTACTACTACTACTATTATTACTACTACACCTCCTATTACTACCTCTAACATCACCATTACAACTACTACTACTACTATTATTACTACTACTACTACTACTACTACAACTACTATTACTACCTCTTACACCACCATTACAACTACTACTACTATTATTACTACTACACCTCCTATTACTACCTCTAACATCACCATTACAACTACTACTACTACTATTATTACTACTACTACTACTACTACTACAACTACTATTACTACCTCTTACACCACCATTACAACTACTACTACTACTATTATTACTACTACACCTCCTATTACTACCTCTAACACCACCATTACAACTACTACTACTACTATTATTACTACTACACCTCCTATTACTACCTCTAACATCACCATTACAACTACTACTACTACTATTATTACTACTACTACTACTACTACTACAACTACTATTACTACCTCTTACACCACCATTACAACTACTACTACTACTATTATTACTACTACACCTCCTATTACTACCTCTAACATCACCATTACAACTACTACTACTACTATTATTACTACTACTACTACTACTACTACTACAACTACTATTACTACCTCTAACATCACCATTACAACTACTACTACTACTATTATTACTACTACTACTACTACAACTACTATTACTACCTCTTACACCACCATTACAACTACTACTACTACTATTATTACTACTACACCTCCTATTACTACCTCTAACACCACCATTACAACTACTACTACTACTATTATTACTACTACACCTCCTATTACTACCTCTAACATCACCATTACAACTACTACTACTACTATTATTACTACTACTACACCTCCTATTACTACCTCTAACACCACCATTACAACTACTACTACTACTATTATTACTACTACTACTACTGCAACTACTACAACTACTATTACTACTTCTAACATCACCATTACAACTACTACTACTACTATTATTACTACTACTACTACTGCAACTACTACAACTACTATTACTACTTCTAACATCACCATTACAACTACTACTACTACTATTACTGCTACTACACCTCCTATTACTAACTCTAACACCACCATTACAACTACTACTACTACTATTATTACTACTACTACTGCTACAACTACTATTGCTACCTCTAACATCACCATTACAACTACTACTACTACTATTACTACTACTACACCTCCTATTACTACATCTAACACCACCATTACAACTACTACTACTATTATTACTACTACTACTGCTACAACTACTATTACTACCTCTAACACCACCATTACAACTACTACTACTACTATTATTACTACTACACCTCCTATTACTACCTCTAACACCACCATTACAACTACTACTACTACTATTATTACTACTACTACACCTCCTATTACTACCTCTAACACCACCATTGCAACTACTACTATTATTACTACTACACCTCCTATTACTACCTCTAACACCACCATTGCAACTACTACTACTACTATTATTACTACTACACCTCCTATTACTACCTCTAACATCACCATTACAACTACTACTACTACTATTACTACTACTACACCTCCTATTACTACATCTAACACCACCATTACAACTACTACTACTACTATTATTACTACTACTACTGCTACAACTACTATTGCTACCTCTAACATCACCATTACAACTACTACTACTACTATTACTAATACTACACCTCCTATTACTACATCTAACACCACCATTACAACTACTACTACTATTATTACTACTACTACTGCTACAACTACTATTACTACCTCTAACACCACCATTACAACTACTACTACTACTATTATTACTACTACACCTCCTATTACTACCTCTAACACCACCATTACAACTACTACTACTACTATTATTACTACTACTACACCTCCTATTACTACCTCTAACACCACCATTGCAACTACTACTATTATTACTACTACACCTCCTATTACTACCTCTAACACCACCATTGCAACTACTACTGCTACTATTATTACTACTACTACTACTGCAACTACTACAACTACTATTACTACTTCTAACATCACCATTACAACTACTACTATTATTACTACTACTACTGCTACAACTACTATTGCTACCTCTAACATCACCATTACAACTACTACTACTACTATTACTACTACTACACCTCCTATTACTACATCTAACACCACCATTACAACTACTACTACTATTATTACTACTACTACTGCTACAACTACTATTACTACCTCTAACACCACCATTACAACTACTACTACTACTATTATTACTACTACACCTCCTATTACTACCTCTAACATCACCATTACAACTACTACTACTACTATTATTACTACTACTACTACTACTACTACTACTACTATTACTACCTCTTACACCACCATTACAACTACTACTACTATTATTACTACTACACCTCCTATTACTACCTCTAACATCACCATTACAACTACTACTACTACTATTATTACTACTACACCTCCTATTACTACCTCTAACATCACCATTACAACTACTACTACTACTATTATTACTACTACTACTACTACTACTACAACTACTATTACTACCTCTTACACCACCATTACAACTACTACTACTATTATTACTACTACACCTCCTATTACTACCTCTAACATCACCATTACAACTACTACTACTACTATTATTACTACTACTACTACTACTACTACAACTACTATTACTACCTCTTACACCACCATTACAACTACTACTACTACTATTATTACTACTACACCTCCTATTACTACCTCTAACACCACCATTACAACTACTACTACTACTATTATTACTACTACACCTCCTATTACTACCTCTAACATCACCATTACAACTACTACTACTACTATTATTACTACTACTACTACTACTACTACAACTACTATTACTACCTCTTACACCACCATTACAACTACTACTACTACTATTATTACTACTACACCTCCTATTACTACCTCTAACATCACCATTACAACTACTACTACTACTATTATTACTGCTACTACTACTACTACTACAACTACTATTACTACCTCTAACATCACCATTACAACTACTACTACTACTATTATTACTACTACTACTACTACTACTACAACTACTATTACTACCTCTTACACCACCATTACAACTACTACTACTACTATTATTACTACTACACCTCCTATTACTACCTCTAACACCACCATTACAACTACTACTACTACTATTATTACTACTACACCTCCTATTACTACCTCTAACATCACCATTACAACTACTACTACTACTATTATTACTACTACTACACCTCCTATTACTACCTCTAACACCACCATTACAACTACTACTACTACTATTATTACTACTACTACTACTGCAACTACTACAACTACTATTACTACTTCTAACATCACCATTACAACTACTACTACTACTATTATTACTACTACTACTACTGCAACTACTACAACTACTATTACTACTTCTAACATCACCATTACAACTACTACTACTACTATTACTGCTACTACACCTCCTATTACTAACTCTAACACCACCATTACAACTACTACTACTACTATTATTACTACTACTACTGCTACAACTACTATTGCTACCTCTAACATCACCATTACAACTACTACTACTACTATTACTACTACTACACCTCCTATTACTACATCTAACACCACCATTACAACTACTACTACTATTATTACTACTACTACTGCTACAACTACTATTACTACCTCTAACACCACCATTACAACTACTACTACTACTATTATTACTACTACACCTCCTATTACTACCTCTAACACCACCATTACAACTACTACTACTACTATTATTACTACTACTACACCTCCTATTACTACCTCTAACACCACCATTGCAACTACTACTATTATTACTACTACACCTCCTATTACTACCTCTAACACCACCATTGCAACTACTACTACTACTATTATTACTACTACTACTACTGCAACTACTACAACTACTATTACTACTTCTAACATCACCATTACAACTACTACTATTATTACTACTACTACTGCTACAACTACTATTGCTACCTCTAACATCACCATTACAACTACTACTACTACTATTACTACTACTACACCTCCTATTACTACATCTAACACCACCATTACAACTACTACTACTATTATTACTACTACTACTGCTACAACTACTATTACTACCTCTAACACCACCATTACAACTACTACTACTACTATTATTACTACTACACCTCCTATTACTACCTCTAACATCACCATTACAACTACTACTACTACTATTATTACTACTACTACACCTCCTATTACTACCTCTAACACCACCATTACAACTACTACTACTACTATTATTACTACTACACCTCCTATTACTACCTCTAACACCACCATTACAACTACTACTACTATTATTACTACTACTACACCTCCTATTACTACCTCTAACACCACCATTACAACTACTACTACTATTATTACTACTACTACTGCTACAACTACTATTACTACCTCTAACACCACCATTACAACTACTACTACTACTATTATTACTACTACACCTCCTATTACTACCTCTAACACCACCATTACAACTACTACTACTATTATTACTACTACTACACCTCCTATTACTACCTCTAACACCACCATTGCAACTACTACTACTACTATTATTACTACTACTACTACTGCAACTACTACAACTACTATTACTACTTCTAACATCACCATTACAACTACTACTACTACTATTACTGCTACTACACCTCCTATTACTAACTCTAACACCACCAATACAACTACTACTATTATTACTACTACACCTCCTATTACTACCTCTAACACCACCATTACAACTACTACTACTACTACTGCTACTACTATTATTACTACTACTACTGCTTACAACTACTACTACTACTATTATTACTACTACACCTCCTATTACTACCTCTAACACCACTATTATAACTACTACTACTACTACTATTACTACTACTACACCTCCTATTACTACATCTAACACCACCATTACAACTACTACTACTATTATTACTACTACTACTGCTACAACTACTATTACTACCTCTAACATCACCATTACAACTACTACTACTATTATTACTACTACTACACCTCCTATTACTACCTCTAACACCACCATTACAACTACTACTACAACTACTACTACAACTACTATTACTACCTCTAACACCACCATTACAACTACTACTATTATTACTACTACACCTCCTATTACTACCTCTAACACCACCATTACAACTACTACTACTACTATTATTACTACTACTACACCTCCTATTACTACCTCTAACACCACCATTACAACTACTACTACTACTACAACTACTACTACAACTACTATTACTACCTCTAACATCACCATTACAACTACTACTACTATTACTACTACTACTACACCTCCTATTACTACCTCTAACACCACCATTACAACTACTACTACTACTATTATTACTACTACTACACCTCCTATTACTACCTCTAACACCACCATTACAACTACTACTACTACTACAACTACTACTACAACTACTATTACTACCTCTAACATCACCATTACAACTACTACTACTATTACTACTACTACTACCCCTCCTATTACTACCTCTAACACTACCAATACAACTACTACTACTATTACTACTACTACACCTCCTATTACAACTACCACACCTCCTATTACCACTACTACACCTCCTATTACAGCCTCTAACACGACCAATACAACTACTACTACTACAACTACTACTACACCTCCTATTACTATGTCCAGTAATACTACAACTACTATTACTACATCTAGTACTATCATTACTATTACTACTAATACTACTACTACTACATCTCCTATTGCTACCTCTAACACCACCATTACGACTAGGACTTCTACTACAACTACTATTACTACTACAACTACTACACCTCCTATTACTACTACTACACCTTCTATTACTATCTGTAACACCACCATTACAACTACTACTACTACTATTACTACTACTACACCTCCTATTACTAGGTCTAGTACTACCATTACCACAACGATTACTGCAATTACTAATATTACTACTTCTGCTAGGATTACTACTATTACTCCTACTATAACTACTATTCCTACCTCTATTACCACTACTATTACTATAATTACTACAACTACTAATGCTATTAATACTACGACTATTACTATAACTACTATTCCTAATGCAATTACTACTACTATTACCACCACGACTACTACGATTACTACAATTACTATTACTACTACCTCTAATACTGCTAATACTATTACTGCAGATAAAAATATTTAATTACCATAATAATATACAGAAATGTATCCATCTTTGGTGTCACTGTTCCTTTAAGGGATGATTTTTCCGCCGCTGTTTACACACCAGCCGCTCGCTTTGATTTATCCATTTTCTTACCACATCGCCCCCCAATCAATAACCCTGTCAGCTCCCAATTTGCCTGACAGTTAATAAAACGCCTGACATTACGGGAGGCGAGTAATCACAATGTTTCATCAGTCGCCCATTTGTTCCGCACATCACCGCGTCCATATTCATGTCCTACAATCAAACAGTTCATGAGAATAAAATTCATTGGCGGCTGCCGTCATGCTCGCTGAGTGGCGGGAGGTCAGTTCTTTGGTCACATCTCGGCAGGCGAGCGTGTGCAAGCAGAGAGCGAACACGAGGTTATATATACATTGTGCGCAGCTGGATGAATACATTATGGGTCGTGACTATACAATGTACTGGAATATTCCTGGAGCGGAGGCCCCTGAGCCGTATCATTACAGGCGCTGTGTGCACTGGGTCCAGGTGTTTTAGGTCACACGCTGTATATGTGCAATGTATATTGCCTATCACATCGTCTCCATCTCTGTCCTCAGCTCCGTCCTCCTGTCTCTCTACGGTCTCTATATTGTTGCCACTCGTGGTTGTTATCTTCCTGCCATGTTTCCATTCTACACATTTCTTACGTTACAGCCTGCGATGAGGCACGAGGAGGATTTGGTGCCATCGGACTTTATTATCCAGTTTTCTTTAAAGAGTAGCCATCGTTTAATTTTTATTTCATAAATCAATTGTTCACATGAAAATAAGAAACTTTGTAATAGATCTCATCAGAGAAATCTTCTTCTTTCTCCTCCAGGACTGAGCATTCATTTTTAAAATTCTCAATTTCCGAGTAAAATCTATGTTCTGTGAAGACAGATTGTTACATTACTGAGAGAGATGATGACAAGTGGTGCTGATAAGATTCTATGCAAATGTGAGGGGGAGGATGAGGTAGGAGCTCCGCCTGTCGCTCCTCCCTTACCCTTCCCTCTCCATAGAATCTTATCAGCACCAGTTGTCATCTCCAATCTCAGTAACGTAACAATTTATCTTCACAGATTTTACCTGGGAATTGAGAATTTTAAAATTAATGATCAGTTCTGGAGGAGAAAGAAGAAGATTTCTCTGATGAGATCTATTACAAAGTTTCTTATTTTCATGTGAACAATTGATTTGTGAAATAAAAATTAAAATCACGGTTACTCTATAAACTTCGCGGGTTTCTCCTCCTAGATTTTAAAAACATTTGTCTCTAAAAATCAACATTAAAAAGTTTTGGTAATTTTCCAAACATTCTGCCTCCCTGGTTTGGCAGCTTTGTGCCTTTTCATGTTGCTTTTCTCCAACCACCTCCAGAGCTGCTTTCAAAATTCTGCTGCTTGTCCGTGGCTGCAGAGATGGGTTTGTCTCCAGTCTGGTAGACATGGGACCTTAGCTGCCACAGTGACATTGTCCATTTTTACCTAAGCTCTAATGACAAGAGAAGGGTCCATGACGCCATCCTCCTAGCACCACCACCGCTGGCCATTTTAAGATCTCTCTCGAAACGTCCAGGGGTGTGAAGATTTATATGATCCACTCTACTTTTGAGGATCACTTCTTTGGGTTCCTGTGGGGATCCTGCCCAGTCTGTGACCTCCTAGAACCAGCGCTGCCAACAGGAAACCAGCAGGATTCTGGATTTAGCTTTGGATGTAAATAGAATTAGATCTGGAATTCGTCAATCTCCGACCTGAAGATTTTCTGCAGATTTTATCAGAATGTTGTAAATTGTTTATTTGCGGAGCTTTTGTTGTTTATTTGCGGAGTTTTAGGTGATGTCTGATTATTCCGTCTCCTCACCGTCCTGTAATTGTTACCGCACATCTTCACCCTATAAAAGCTCTGCTGGATTACATGGACTATATGATGGCATCCTTCTTTATAGGGCTCCTCGCAGAGCTGCTGACATTTATTGTCTGATGCAGGAGCCCCGATCGCCGCTCTCAGCTACTGCCTCGTAAAAATGCCGAGCGTAAAGGATGAAAAGAAGCTCAGACGCATGAAGCTCCCGAAAGTGCCCGACGCTTACAAGGTGAAATTCTAAAAATATATCGAACATAACCGGCATTCAAAGCTGAACTCTGCAAGCGCCTCTGTGATATTTCTACAGAAAAGTACATGACTCCCAACATAAGAGAGACAAATCAGGAAAACAGGGAGAAAAACTTCTATAATTTAAAATACAGAATATTCATTGTATAAACTAAGTCTACACTGAATATAGAGGATCAGGATCAGTGCAGGATCAGGTGGGGGTGTGTATATACATGTGGGGTGTGGGGGGAGTGGTAGCGGTGGAGGAGCGGGGCACAGGAGGCAGCAGCCGCCCGCTGCACCCTACACTGTCCCCGCTGCTAAAGAAAATGAATATTCACTGGGTGTGGGGAGCACTGAATATTCATGCTCTTTAATAGCAGCTCACAGTGTAGCCGCGCTGCGGCTCCTGCTGCCGGAATCGCCTGTGCCTGCTGTTAAAGGGCATGAATATTCAACCTCTCTCCATGCCCATGGGTGTGGGGAGGTGGTGAATATTCATGCCCTTTAATAAGCGGGCACACGCGATAGCCGGCAGCAGCAGGAGCCGCAGCGCGGCTACGCTGTGTGCCGGCTATGAAGGAGCATGAAGTCACTGCTCCCTGCGCACACAGTCCCGGTGTGGGGAGCAGTGACTTCCAGCAGCTGATCTCTCCTTGTGAGCCGCGCATGGCAGTGATGTCGTGCACGGCTCACATGGCAAGATCAGTGCGGGCAGACAGGACGCAGCACTGGAGGAGAGAAGAAAGTTGAGTAGGAGTGTTTATTTTTTTTTATGTGCAGCACGATGGGGATTAGGGGGACCATGCATACTAGGATAAGGATGAGGGGGCCATACATACCAGGGTAAGGATGAGGGGGCCATACATACCAGGGTAAGGATGAGGGGGCCATACATACCAGGGTAAGGATGAGGGGGCCATACATACCAGGGTAACGCTGAGGGGGGCATACATAACAGGATAAAGATGAGGGGGCCATACATACCAGGATTAGGATAAGGGGCCATACATACCAGGATAAGAATGACCTGTGCCATGCATACCAGGATAGGGATTAGGGGTGCCATGCATACCAGGATAGAGATTAGGGGTGCCATGCATACCAGGACAGGGATGAGGGGTGCCATGCATACCAGGACAGGGATGAGGGGTGCCATGCATACCAGGACAGGGATGAGGGGTGCCATGCATATCAGGATAGGGATGAGGGGTGCCATGCATACCAGGACAGAGATAAGGGGTGCCATGCATACCCGGATGGGGATTGTGGTGCCGTGCATACCAGGAAGGGGATTACTGTGCTATGCATACCAGTATGGGGATTGCTGTGCCATGCATACCAGGATAGGGATTAGGGGTGCCATGCATACCAGGATAGGGATTAGGGGTGCCATGCATACCAGGATAGGGATTAGGGGCCATACATACCAGGGTAAGGATGAGGGGTGCCATGCATACCAGGACAGGGATGAGGGGTGCCATGCAAACCAGGACAGGGATGAGGGATGCCATGCATACCAGGATAGGGATGAGGGGTGCCATGCATACCAGGATAGGGATGAGGGGTGCCATGCATACCAGGATGGAGGGGTTCCATGCATACCAGGATGGGGATGGGGACCATGTATAAAAGGAAGGGAGGGAGCATATATACCAGGATGGGGTATATTGTCAGAATTGGGGGACATTACCCCTATACCAGTGTCAGTAGAAGACCCTCTCCCCCTTAAAAGTGCATCATGAACACATTTTTTGCTTCAATTTATTTATTTTTCCTCCTCTAAAACCTAGGTGCGTCTTATGGTCCGGTGCGTCTTATGGTCCGAAACATAGGGTAATGGGAATAAAAATGACATTTTGCGAATGACTAATAACAAGTTCCTGATCATCTTGACAAGTGTAGAAATTAGAATTAAGTGAATCTGTAGCACCCTGAGGACTCGGCTGCTACAGGGGTATTGCACCTCAAACCAGAGGTGTGGTATTCCACTCCCGGGTAAGGATGGAATGTGGGACTGAGCTCAGATAGCTGCATGCACTACACTCATCCCATTTCCGGGGGACAGAACTACGGTACTCCCACCAGTTAGATGTGCAGGTACGACAGCGTCTGTCCCTGGCTGGAGTGGGAGGGGGGGAGGAACATCCCAGTAGTGTAGGGGCAGATAGGGGAGGGGCTCTGGGCATAGAGGTAGGAGCCCATTGGGTGCTAGTCACCTGGGCTCACACATAGAGGGAGTATATATGGTGGGCACCATCTAGAGATAGGGTCAGTCTGTCAGGAGAGTTCTGAGGAGGAGTTCAGCCAGGAGGGCTGACAGGGAGCTGTGGCTCCAGCTGGGCCCAGCTCCAGGGCCAGGCCTGAAGCAGAGAGGAAGAGGAAGAAAGGCCCAGAGGCATAAGACCAAGAGGGAACCCTGAGATCCCACGAGTGAGCTAAAAAGGGTGAAGGGTTGGCAGAAGAGGGCACCGGATCCCAAACTGACGGAGGCAAAACATCCTTAATCAGGAACCGGAGGTCGTGGTCAAGTTTTGCCACGACCCTCACCACATTCACCAGGAAGGTACACCACGAGTAGGGTCAGGAAAGCCTTAAAAGGTTTTACCATATAGAGGCCCAAGGGAACCGGACAAAGGTGGATCCCTGGTGGGGATGGCCGGAGAGAGAGAGGGGAGCTCAGGACCACGTTCCGGAATTGCCTGGGGGTTGGCCGAGTCCCGCACCTGGTGGACGCAGCACGGCTCGGGTGGTCACTCCCGGCCGAAGTGACTGAAGCAACACCAGTGAGTAAAAACCCTGAAACTGCATCCCACGTCTCTGTGCCTCCTTACCGCACCATCACAACCCCCATCATCTCCACCTGCTGCCCTGAGGCCATACCCCTCCCGTTGGGGGTTATACCATCCCCGCTGCACCATCCTTCCACCGGCCTCAGCGGTCTGCTCTGCAGCGGCAGCTCCAAAGCTGCATTCAACGGGTGGCGTAGTCATCCAACATCTACTGCTAATAGACTCGCCACTTAGTTTGACTCCCTGGGCACGGACCGGGTCACCGCCACGAGACTACTACCCCCATCTGATCCGGCTCCGGGTAAGCCCCCGTGCGCGCGATGCCGCACGACACAGAAGGCCCAGGGGCGCGTCAACTTTGGCGTAGTCGGCAGGATCACGTGCCCGCCACCACCGGGTACTGCGTGCCTGAAGAAAAGTTCACAGTTACCGTAAGAAGAAGTCTCCCGCCAATTCCAGAGGGTCCCCGCCATCGGACGCCATCTCGGATCGTTTCCCGCCGTTTGCCCGCCATCTGCAGCCTTTTCCCGCCATCCACGGAGTTTCCCGCCATTAGGAGACGATTCCCGCCATCTGAGATGATTTCCCGCCCTGGCAGAGCGGACGCCATTATGGGCGTGCCAGAGGGTGGCAAGAGGCCACCTCCCATCGTGGGCCTGGTCCCAGAAGAGCGGCAAAAGCAAAGACCGCCCCCACCAGCAGAGACTGCAATGATAGAGATGTCCATCAGAGTGGGGGGTCTGCCCCTGGAACTGACAATCACCAAGTTGCCCCAGGACCGCCCTCAGTATGGGCGGATCAAGAACAAAAGAGAGAGGATGGGTGCAGCCTGGAGGAGTCTGGAGAGATCGCACCCGGAGATGGAGGGAGAGTCAGGCAGCACCGACCCTGTGGTCAGGAGCCTGTTGCAGGCCGCCACCCCCGAAGGCCTGGTGGAGATTCTGGCACAGCTCCCCCGAGATCGGGAGCATGCACAGACCGCACTGGAGGGCTTGGCTCGGAAGATGGCCCGAGTGCAGCAAGAAGTGCTGGCCGAGTGGAGCAGAGAAATGGCCCTGCAAGCTGGAACCCGCCAGCAAAGGCCGCCACCCGCAACGAGGAGCACGCCTGCCCCTGAAGATGGTGCAGGAGGGACGAAGGCCGGAGACGATGCCGTGGAAGGAGCTGAAGAGATGGAAGCAGGTAAATGGGACGTCACCACCCCAAGCCTAGTAGCCGTAAGCCTGCCCCAGCTCCCCGTCGCAGAGCCCGAAATTCCCCTTACCGAGCCCGTTGCTGCACCGTCACCGCTCCAAACTAGGCCTCAAGCGGCAGGAGCCGCGGCCGCGCCCTCTGTGACGTCACGCGCCTCAATCCAGAGCGTGGCCAAGCAGGAAACGCCACCGGCCTGGTCGCAGGGCCGAGTACCCCCGGGCGCCGCAGTTCCAACAGCGCCCTCTACCTCCACTAAGCCATCGGCCTGGTCGCAAGATCGAGTACCCCCGGGCGCCGCAGTTCCAACAGCGCCCTCTACCTCCACTAAGCCATCGGCCTGGTCGCAAGATCGAGTACCCCCGGGCGCCGCAGTCTCCACAACGCCCTTCACCTTCAGGGTGCCGCCGGCCTGGTCGCAAGGCCTGGTGAATCCGGGCGCCGTTGCCACCACCGCGCCCTCGACCTCCAGAGTGCTACCCTTGGGTGAAGACTTGTTCGCCCAGCATACTTGCCCGGATGGGCAACCCTTTGTGTGGCCTCCGGAGTACACCACTCCCCGACTCCAGAAGGAATGGCCTCTGTGTGAGCCCCTGATTCCGGCTCCGGCGCCCGCCAAGATCACCCCACTCCCGTTGGAGGAGGCGCAGTTCGCATGGGACCCCACTGGAGAAAACCTCATCGGGTTCACCCAAGAGACCCGGGCGGCCGCAGCCCAGCGTGCGGAGTGCTGCCGGCAACAACTGGAGGTCTTCGACAGGGAACGCGAGACAGGCGGGTCCGCGAGGAGCGGCTGCAAGTTCAGAGTGCGGAGCAGAAACGTCGGACCCGGCGAAACCCCCGTGCAGCCCACGGTCCCCGCGCCACCGGGACCATAATCAAGTTCCAACTGGAGCACGGTTGGGGCTTTATCCGGGATCACAGAACCCCCGGCGACGTCTTTGTCACCCGCAGAGATGTCGAGAGTCATCTGCCGGAGGGACACAGAGGACGTGACCTTTACCCGGGTGACGAGGTCACCTTCACCCGGCATCAGTGTGCTAAGGGACCATATGCTCTTCATGTGCACCGACTGACCGAGGAAGAGCTGCGGTATGAGGAGGATCAAGAGGACCCGGACGGGTTTGAAGATTACCCTCAGAAAGGAGCAGGAGGACGCCGTTACTGAAGTACGGTAAAGTGGAACTGTAAATAGTTACCCGTAAGGGTACAAGAACTGCTGCTAATTAAAATATGGTCCCCGTTGGGACTAGTGAATTGTTCCCGTGTGTCCCTATCCCTAACCAGGCTGAGGACTGTGAGCAGCCATCCCTTTATCCCCACTGGCCGAGGACTGAGAGCGGCCACCCTGTAAATAGTTGCGCTTCCTAAGGCGCCCCCTACCGGTTTTATAAGGAACTGTATTTGTGACTGTTGCACTTTTACCTGGTCATAAATTGCACCGTGGCCAGAAGATCAAGAGTGTGTTTTATAAGAGAATGTTTTATATGCAAGAGTTTTATATTGAAAGTTAATGTGTTTTATATGTAAGTGCACTTTAAAATTTTTGTATGTTTTATATTGTTTTACTTTTTTACAGCCCGAGGACGTGCTGTGGTTTACCAGGGGGGAATGTAGCACCCTGAGGACTCGGCTGCTACAGGGGTATTGCACCTCAAACCAGAGGTGTGGTATTCCACTCCCGGGTAAGGATGGAATGTGGGACTGAGCTCAGATAGCTGCATGCACTACACTCATCCCATTTCCGGGGGACAGAACTACGGTACTCCCACCAGTTAGATGTGCAGGTACGACAGCGTCTGTCCCTGGCTGGAGTGGGAGGGGGGGAGGAACATCCCAGTAGTGTAGGGGCAGATAGGGGAGGGGCTCTGGGCATAGAGGTAGGAGCCCATTGGGTGCTAGTCACCTGGGCTCACACATAGAGGGAGTATATATGGTGGGCACCATCTAGAGATAGGGTCAGTCTGTCAGGAGAGTTCTGAGGAGGAGTTCAGCCAGGAGGGCTGACAGGGAGCTGTGGCTCCGGCTGGGCCCAGCTCCAGGGCCAGGCCTGAAGCAGAGAGGAAGAGGAAGAAAGGCCCAGAGGCATAAGACCAAGAGGGAACCCTGAGATCCCACGAGTGAGCTAAAAAGGGTGAAGGGTTGGCAGAAGAGGGCACCGGATCCCAAACTGACAGAGACAAAACATCCTTAATCAGGAACCGGAGGTCGTGGTCAAGTTTTGCCACGACCCTCACCACATTCACCAGGAAGGTACACCACGAGTAGGGTCAGGAAAGCCTTAAAAGGTTTTACCATATAGAGGCCCAAGGGAACCGGACAAAGGTGGATCCCTGGTGGGGATGGCCGGAGAGAGAGAGGGGAGCTCAGGACCACGTTCCGGAATTGCCTGGGGGTTGGCCGAGTCCCGCACCTGGTGGACGCAGCACGGCTCGGGTGGTCACTCCCGGCCGAAGTGACTGAAGCAACACCAGTAAGTAAAAACCCTGAAACTGCATCCCACGTCTCTGTGCCTCCTTACCGCACCATCACAACCCCCATCATCTCCACCTGCTGCCCTGAGGCCATACCCCTCCCGTTGGGGGTTATACCATCCCCGCTGCACCATCCTTCCACCGGCCTCAGCGGTCTGCTCTGCAGCGGCAGCTCCAAAGCTGCATTCAACGGGTGGCGTAGTCATCCAACATCTACTGCTAATAGACTCGCCACTTAGTTTGACTCCCTGGGCACGGACCGGGTCACCGCCACGAGACTACTACCCCCATCTGATCCGGCTCCGGGTAAGCCCCCGTGCGCGCGATGCCGCACGACACAGAAGGCCCAGGGGCGCGTCAAATCGACTTGATGCAAACTGAATTTATGTTTAGCTTTAGGGAACTCTCTGAACACGGAGAATTTGAACAATTTGCTTTTTGTTTCACATGAGTCATCTAAAATGTTCGCTGCCATTTTACACATTGCCGAGGATTGTGTCAGCCAGAGAAGGCTCACATCACGTCATCTGGGCTTTCCATTATGCTTTGTAGCCTTCATATCACACGGTATAGCGCAGCTATTAAGTGGGCACTATTATTGTCTGTATAAAAGACAAGGCAGGGAATGCAGCAGCCACTGTGTGATGAATCTGGATAGTGACAGGACGTCACATCTTACAGCTTAGCCAAAGAGATAGGCAGAGAAAACTATAACACTGAAGAAACTGTACAGATAGTGTGTGACAGCACAGCAGTGGAGAACAGATACCGTCCATTTACCCATAGCCATATATGGTCACAGTGATTATAGAAATATATTCTAAGTCATGTGACAAGGCTCATTAAAGGGTCGATATTGACTTTTAGGATTGCTACTTCCTACAGGTGGCACTAGGGTTCTAGTTCCCTTCGTTTCTGAAGAGACAATTTGCATATTTCCCAGAGGAGCATTGCGGCTTATAGGTCTCCTCACCTTGACATGCTTAACATGTCACTCTCCTCAAGGAGAAACGTTACCCCTTGGATCCCAGTCTGACGTCTGTCACCCAGACAAACCAGATCTTACACTTTACACTGATGAGGGGCAGTACTCTGAAATACAGTGTCTGCAAATTGAGATTTTGGTTTTGGCTATTATTCTAAGTCATGTGACAAGGCTCGTTAAAGGGTCAATATTGACTTTTAAGATCGCTACTTCCAATATGGGGCACTAGAATTATAGTTCTCTTCATCTCTGAAGAGACAATTTACATAGAAATATCAATGAAGCAGTGAGCTTCTCCCCACTTAGGCAGCGTGGACCTATTTATCTCATTAGCTTTTGAGGCAGCCGACTGGCATTGAGCGCTATAATTCAGAATATTATCAATAATGACATCCAATGACTTCTCAGTTGTATATATTAACCCCTTAATGACAGCTGTAGCGCATTTTTACGGTGGCAGGTAAGGGTACTTATTCCTCAGCGCCGTGAAAATGCGTCGCTGAGGAATAAGGCTGTAGCGCCCCCCCAGAGTCAGAAATTCTCCGGGGTCTCAGCTACCCATGGTAGAATATGATCAGGGCTGGTTTTTCCGGTCCCCGATCACGTGATCGCCGTTATTCACAAAAAAGAAAAGTGTGTCCGCGGTTACAATCATTTCTCTTTTCTCTGACATGATATACATGTCCGGTACCTCCGCCGTCCTCTGATCATCCCCAGATCTTCCCCCGGCCCTCCGGCATCTTGCTGCAGAAAAAAAATGGCGGGCGCATGCGCAGTGCGCCAGCTGAGATCTGCCAGCTGGTACCTGGCAACAACAGGGAATTTTCCCTATTGGTTCTTTTTGATCACTGTGATAAACCTCATCACAGTGATCAAAATAAAAAAATAATAAATCTAACCCCCCTTTGTCCACCCTCTTAGTTAAATAAAAAATGATAAAAGAAAAAAAATAATTTTTCCATTATTTGCAGTTAGGGTTAGGGTTGTGTTAGGGTCAGGGTTGTGTTAGGGTTAGGATTAGGGTTGTGTTAGGATTAGGGTTAGGGTTGTGATAGGATTAGGGTGAGGGTTGTGTTAGGATTAGGGTTAGGATTAGGGTTAGGGTTGTGTTAGGGTTAGGGTTGTGTTAAGGTTAGGATTAGGTTTAGGGTTGTGTTAGGATTAGGGTTAGGGTTGTGTTAGGGTTAGGGTTTTGTTAGGGATAGGATTAGGGTTAGGCCACGGCCCCACTATCAGTATTTGGTCAGTATTCAGTCAGTATTTTTTCTCAGGAGTGGGAGACAAAACCAGGTGAGGAACAATCAGAGAAAAGGTATAATAGAAACAAGTGCACCAATTCTGCATTTATCATCCACTCCTGGTTTTGGCTCCCACTCCTGAGAAAAAATACTGACCGAATACTGACCAAATACGAATAGTGGGGCCGTGGCCTTAGGGTTGTGTTAGGGTTACGGTTAGGATTAAGGTTAGGGTTGTGTTAGGGTTAGGGTTGTGTTAGGGTTGGTGATAGGGTTGTGTTAGGATTAGGGTTAGGGTTGTGTTAGGGTTAGGATTGTGTTAGGGCTAGGGTTGTGTTAGGGTTGTGCTAGGATTAGGGTTATGTTAGGGTTACGGTTAGGATTAGGGTTAGGGTTGTGTTAGGGTTAGAGTTGTGTTAGGGTTGGGGTTAGGGTTATGTTAGGGTTGGGATTTTTTCAAAAGTAAAGAAAAAAAAATGATGATGATATGGTGACTAGTGTTGAGCGCAAGTGCTCGCTACTTGAGTTTGCATCGGGTGCTCGGGTATGCAATGAGTATCACGGTTGCTCGAGTGACATGCTCGGGTCTCCGCCCCATATGCTTCACTGCCAAGAAAACCTCACGAGGATTGCCTGCCATGCACGAACGATCCCCGCATGTTTTTTTAAAACATGCGGGCGGGGACTTGAGCATGTCACTCGAGCACCCGCAATTCTTGGTGAATACCTGAGTACCCGATGCAAACTCAAGTAGCGAGCACTTGCACTCAAGACTAATGACAACTTATTCAATATGATGACCTAATGTTATCAAATTCTGTGTTGTACCTCTTGGTTCAAAATGTTCACTATACTCCTTGATAAAATCCTTAAGGGGTCTAATTTCCAAAATGGGGTCACTTGTGGGGGGTTTCCACTGTTTAGGCGCATCATGGGGTCTCCAAACAACGCGACATGGCGTCCGCTCTCGATTCCAGCCAGTTTTGCTTTCAAAAAGTCACACGGTGCTCCTTCACTTTTGAACCCTGCCATGCACCCAAACGGTGTATTTTCCCCACATATGGGGTATTGGCGTACTCAGGAGAAATTGCACAAAAGTTTTTGGTGATCATTTTCTCCTCTTACCATTGTGAAAATAAAACATTTGCTACTAAAAGTTCATTTTTGTGGAAAAAGTTGTATTTTTTTATTTTCACGGCTCTATGTTATAAACTTCGGTGAAGCACCTGGGGGTTCAGGGTGCTCACCACACATCTAGATAAGTTCCCTGAGGGATCTAGTTTCCAAAATGGTGTCACTTGTGGTGGGTTTCCACTGTTTAGGCACATCAGGGGCTCTCCAAACACGACATGGCGTCCACTAATTATTCAAGCAAATTTTACATTCAAAAAGTCAAATGGCGCTCCTTCCCTTCCGAGCCATGCCGTGCGCCCAAACAGTGGTTTTCTCACACATATGGGGTATCGGCTTATTCAGGAGAAATTGTACAACAAATGGTATGGTGCAATTTCTCCTGTTACCCTTATGAAAATGCAAAATTGGAGGCTGCAAAACACTTTTGTGGGAAAAATGTGACAATTTTATTTTTACTGCTCAATGTTATAAACTTCTGTGAAGCACCTGGGGGTTCAATGTGGTTTTCCCCCACATATGGGGTATCGGCATGCTCAGGAGAAATTGCACAACAAATTTTGTGGTACATTTTTTCCTGTTACCCCTGCGAAAATAAAACAATTTGGGTCTAAAATAACATTTTTGTGAAAAAAGTTAACTGTTCATTTTTTTAGAATGGTGTCACTTTTGGGTATTTCCTGTCATAAAGGCCCCTCAAAGTGACTTCAAATGTGATGTGGTCCCTAAAAAAAATGGTTTTGTAAATTTTGTTGGAAAAATGAGAAAGGGTCAACTTTTAACCCTTATAACTTCCTAACAAACAAAAAAAATGTGGGTTCCAGAATTGTGCTGATGTAAAGTAGACATATGGGAAATGTTATTTATTAACTATTTTGTGTGACATCTCTCTCTCTGATTAAAGGGCATGAAAATTCAAATTTTGAAAATTGCAAAATTTTCAAAATTTTCACCAAACTTCCGATTTTTTCACAAATAAACGCAAGTTATATCGAAGAAATTTTACCACTATCATGAAGTACAATATGTCACGAAAAAACAATCTCAGAATCAGTGGGATCCGTTGAAGCGTTCCAGAGTTATTGCCTCATAAAGTGACAGTGGTCAGAATTGTAAAATTTGGCCCGGTCATTAAGGACATAGTTGGCTCCGTCCTTAAGGGGTTAGTAGTATAGATCGCTTGTATACTATGTATGTATTATGTATACGTTACATTAACACTGTGAGCACATGGGTTCTTCACTCTTGCTTGAATGCATATATTTGGGGCTAAAAATAATTTTTGCAATGGAGTTTCATTAAATATTTTGCACCGATTTGCTTTTTTAGGCTCTTTACTTCTCTGCATTCAACTGTGAATCAGCTGAAGTGAGTTCAGAACAAGAAATAAAGTTATAAATAATGATGAGCGCAAGTGCTCATTACTCGAGTTTGCCTAGGGCGCTTGGGTAGGCACCGAGTATCGCGGGTTCTTGAGTGAGATGTTTGAGTCCTCGCGGCCACATGTTTCACGGCTGTTAGACAGCCACAAAACATGAGCGACTCGCCCGTGTTTGAAAGGCAATCCCCGTATCTTTTGAGGCTGTCTAACAGCCGTGAAACATGAGGCCACGGGGACTTGAATATTTCACTCGAACGCCCGCAATGCTCTGGGCATACCCGAGAACCCTAGGCAAACTCGAGAAACAAGCACTTGTACTCATCATTAGTTATAAACTTTCGTGTCAGACCATCAGAACAAGCTCCCTGACAGATTCTCATTTAACTCATTCTGCATCCAGCAATAGACATTTCAATATAGTTACATAGTTTATAAGGCCGAAAAAAGACAAGCGTCCATCCAGTTCAGCCTATTTCTTGTGCACTGCAGCTATTCTGCAGCGTTGATCCAGGGGAAGGCAATAAAAAAACCATGCGGTATAGGCCAATTTACATCATTGAGGAAAAATTCACTTCCCGACTCCAATCTGGATTAATTAACTATCACTAAGCATAAGATGTAATTTTATTGTTCTCAAGAAAGGCGTCCAGGCCTCTCTTGAACTCATTAAGTGAGTTGGACATCACCACTTCCTCTCCCGGAGAGTTCCAGAGTCTCACGGCTCTGACCGTAAAGAATCCCCTTCTATGCTGGTGCAGGAACCTCCTTTCCTCCAATATAGGGGTTGTAGAGTACAAATCATGCACAATTTGTAACTAAATAAATGATTTTTAGCCAAAAGTTCATGTATTTAAGCAAAATGTTCACATGTCCATCCTTCTATCCATTCTATTAAGAAAAGAAAAATGTAACAGAAAAATGGAACCAGCATCCTGTGCATTATTGTTTCAGGCCCGAATGATTTTACTGGATTTGTCTGGTTTCAGTTTTGGTGTTAGATTTTTAGAATGGAAGAAAAAGTTCACGTGACTTTTTATATAAACTTAGAGAACAATGTAGCAGCATTCGCTCCTAGAAACAGGCACTTTAGAACTAGTAACATATGGACTGCTGCGGCAGACAGAGCAGTATCAGCGTATGTCCTGTGGAATCACCGATACGTGAACTTTGCCGTGCCGGTGAGAAAAAAAAACTCTCTAGCTGTTTACACATAACGTTACCTTCTGTTTGAAAATAAATAACAAGCAAAAAGAAGGTGGACCCTGAAACAAATCATTGGGGCCCCTCTTGCTTCCATTTGAAACAGGAAGGCACGAGAGGCAAATTTTATTTTTCTGCTCCATTTAGAATGGACAAACGGAAAGGATAAAAGGACACGGGACGGAAGTCTTATACTGTGCATCTCGTCTGTGTATTCAGTTAATCCAGATCGTTCTATAAAGAGAAGAAGACATTCTGTAAATTTTGGATCCAATCACAAATTTTAGTAAATCCAGAACATATTTCTGATGAGAGATACACTAAAATGAAGGTCGTGCTCGACCCATCATCATCATCCATGAGGAATATGCTGCGATTTCCTAGAGTTTTGCGCTTCTGCATTTGATTACAGGGTCTTGTATTTATCATTGCGAAGTTGATTGACGGCTGTGAATATAAACACTATGTCTTCTCCCTCCGCCCCGGACCCTATGATCCATTTTCCCTCAGTGTAGGAGCCATCACATATGATTTCTTCACGGCTTTTACTACTAGCATTTTGCCTAGTTACAAACATACTTTACATTAGTATTCTCCCGGCGGCACATCAAAGGCTTCCAACGCTCATCATCGCTTTCAGAACCTGCGGAATTATTGGAGTTCTGCGCTTGAAAGATACAAAAACTAACAAAGTAAAATGTGATCTCGGAAATCTACAAAGCAAAACCGCTGTCAGCAGAACGGTGGAGGGAAAACGTGCACTGGATGATGAAGGCCGACTGATGTGTGGACTACGCAAGGAGGCAAACCTAGGATATGAGCGTAAAAACAAACCCGCAATAATAACAGCAGCACAAAATACATAATGGTGGGGGCAGAGTGTCCAGAAATATTGTCGTGTGACACTGATTAACAGCAGCCCCAGGTCCATATCTGTTTGGAGTATGGATATTTTTCCAGAGTTCACTTTTTTCCTCCAACTTTGCAGAAATATGTAACAATCATGGTGTTACGGAGACCCTCTTTTTTAAGGAGAACTTTGGAATAGACAGCAAAGGGTCTTCACATTGCCAGTGAGATTCAAATTAAGATACTTCATGGATGAAGGAAGAGAGACAGAATACATGTGACATGCATTGTCAGCAGGTAGAGTCTTCTGGTGTGGCAACAAAGACTCACCATATTTATTAGCTAGACAGAACAGAACTTCATTGTTACATACAACTGAACAGAAAACCGAAATAGACTTATAAGTAACAAACACATTTCCCTTGGCCCAGCGTAAACCTTCTTGTCAAGGACTTCATAGGAAACAAGTATCTTAGTCAGACATTCCACAATGTAAAATCAGAAAACACTCAAGCAGACTTCAGGCATAGCAAAAATATAAATTGTTTTTTCTAAATTAATAATGATATCTAGATATTAAAAAAATTAACCATAACAATGGAAAATTAAAGGAGTGCTCAACTGTTAATAATGATAATTGAAGAAAATCTCTCTGGACTATTTTGCTACTGAAACTGATGGCATATCTGCCCTTATAGGTCCTAGTAGAACCATAAAAATGATACCAGTCTTGTAGTAATCTGATGCTGAGAAATCAAGCTTTGAAAAATTCTCTGGACTGAGTCCGGGGCGTGCCCTTCTAATTTGCAAGCTCGATTTCTCAGTACCGGCACACCGTATTACAGCGCAACAGGTATTGGTTTTATTGTTCTACAAACTATTGAGCCATACCGCTGGACTCAGTAGTAAAATTGTACAGACAGGATTCTTTTGCTCCTTGTCTTATCAAAAGTTTCAACTTTCTAATAAACTTTGGCCTCGACTCATCATTCTCTTTGCACTTTTGTTTGTAGTAAAATGGATCTAATTGTGGATTTTGTGCCTTATACTTAATTTACACCTTTTGTTAAAATTAACTTTGCTTGGTTTTGTCTGTTTTTTTTACTGTCCAGCATTGTGGGGGGGTGATTTTCCTTATCCAGATATTTTGGCCTAATTTCTAATTTGCAACTTTTCGAAATGAGGCAAAATTTTGCACAGTTGCACCGCAGTTACCCTACTGAAGAACAGGGTTTGTCAGATTTTATTTTTGCACAGTTTAAAACTAACGTGCGACATTTTAAAGGATCATGTGACAAAAAAAGAGAGCAATTTTTTCTTTTGCACAAAATTCATCATCCAGCGTGCGTCATTTTGAAGAATCTGGTGCAAAAAACTGCAACAAATACAAGATAAAACAGAGAAATTGCAACAAAAAAACCCCACAAATGATGAATAGGGGGATCCTCTGCTTGTTGTCAGTGATTTGGACATGATGAGCTCATCCATGGAGGTGACCATGAGACTACGGAGTGATCCTTGGAGAGCGCGGACTTTGATAATTCAACCATTTTTGCTCCTGGAGGTGAGAACTGTCACATTCCTTCCAGCAAAAGAACAAATATGGAGCACAGATAAAACCCGTAACAGGACCGTCTATCTTGGAACCATAATGGGGCAGCTGCAGTTTGTTACAATGTATCAGTGTAAGAGCTATCAGTTTAATTCTGACCCCCAGAGAGATTTGTGTGCTTGTATTTTGCACTCAATACATTGTGATCCCATCAAGTTTTAAGATCCAGATCTTCAGCGATCGGCTGGTCACATTCATGGCTGCCATATTAAAGGGGTTTGCTCTAGTATAACAGCTCTTTTAATGCAGCAGAAATATTCAATAAAAGGTAGATATTGGGTTCATGTCTTTATCTCGACAATATTATATTACTTGGAGTGAGGGAAAGCGAGGTCACGTCATTTCATGGATGGAGGTCCCGGATAACCGATTATAATAGAGAACAGAATGGCTGGAAATGTGTTGAATAGAATTCTTACATCTCTTCATTCTCCGCACATAATAGAAAATACCTGGCAGCGCTTAATGCATTTTAAAGTCCTAAAAGCCAAAGTTCTATAATTTGCCAAAAAAAAAAAATCATTTCTTTCCTCGGTCACAGCAGCACAAAAGAAACACAAAATGCTAGAAAAAGCCGTGCGATCAAAACTGCGGGGGAGGTGCAAAAGTGATAAGAAATTTAGTGTAAATGGCGAATAAACAAGAAGGAAATTGTTATTACTCCGCAACAAAGTAAAACTGTCTTAGCGACTGCCACAGTCGTCTCGGCATAACGCGGTGCTGAGGATGGTGGGAGTGATTTACAGAGTCTAAGATGTGTTTGATAATTGGAAATATTTTATGGCATAAAGACGGGAGACGTCTCGGGATTCGCAGCACAATAAGAAGACGTCTTATGAGATGGAAAAGAATTTTATTTACAAACAGGAAATTTACAAGACGGGATAAAGGATCAATATGGTGCCATATCATTGCTAGCAGGAACGTGACAAGTTACATGGGGCCGACATAGTAGACTGCGAATGGGACATTCCTGCTCTGTGATATCAAATAGCAAGAGGGTTAGAAACACACAGGCAATTATACAGGGACAGCACAAAATATTATGTATCAGTACAGGGATAATACACACAGTGATGTCACAGTACAGAGAAAATACACACAGTGATGTCACTGTACAGGGATAATACACACAGTGATGTCACAGTACAGGGATAATACACACAGTGATGTTGTGACACCCCAGGGGTCTGGTTGCCACAGTGATAGAGATATTACGTCTGAGAGCAGGTGGGAGGTCCTTTGGTCAGGGATCCTGTGCATGCCACACCTCCTGCCCAGTCTTGGGAGGGGAAGGACTTCCCCTATATAAACCTGGGGCTGAGGCAGGGTAGAGAGTTCTGAGAGGAGAAGACAGGGAGCAGAGCTGCTCTATGGGCTCTGCTCCACAGGCAGGCCCTGTCCTGGGGCCTGAGCCTGGAGACAAGGAGAGTGGAGAAGAGAAGCAGCATAGGAAACAGCAGAGTTACAAGGAGTCAGGGGCTGGCAGCTGCAGCGCTCGCCCTGACTAAGAAGATTCTTTACCGGACCCGGAGTCCGAGGCTGTGGGGACTAAATCCTACCCAGCAGCAGAATCCGTCGGGCAGGGGATTTCAGGTCCTCTGGCCCAGAAGCCTGAAGGCACGGTCACACGCGTGGGACCAGCACCGCCATCGTGGAGCGGAAGCCACTAGAAGGCCCCGAGTCACCGGCCATACGGGTGAGCACCACACGGTACACTCAGGGACGTGGGCTACTTACATCAGCTTCTAGCAAGGTAGCCAGAAGAGTACAGTCAGTTTGGGAGGCCTACAACTACGCCTGGCCAGGGGAGATCCCATCTGCTCAAAGACTGACCAGGCCCCGTTTGCTAGCAAGTACTCCGGGAGGGTCTGTCGTTGTTACCAGTAAAGACCCTGAACTACACCGTACCGTCTCTGAGTGGTTCCTGCTACCCCCATCATCCACGTCGGCTGCCCTGAGGCCATACCCCTCCCGTTGGGGGTTATACTATCACGCTGCACAATCCTACCACCGGCCTCAGCGGTCTGCCCTGCAGCAGCAGCTTCCTGGCTGCACTCAACGGGTGGCGTAGTCATCAACTATTTACTACTAATAGACTGCCGTCTAGTTTGACTCCCTGGGCACGGACCGGGTCACCGCCACGAGACTACAACCCTCCACGGATCCGGCTCCGGGTAGGCTCCCGCGTGCGCAACGCAGCGCGACACAGGCCCAGGGGCGCGTGAACTTTGGCGTAGTCGGCAGGATTTCGTGCCCGCAACCACCGGGTACTGCGTGCCTGAAAAAGAGACTTTTCAAACTTACCTGTGGTGAAGATTCCCGCCATCCGGCGCCATCTTCTGCCTTCTTCCCGCCATCCGAGGAGTTTTCCCGCCATCCGGCGCCATCTTCTGCCTTCTTCCCGCCATCCGAGGAGTTTTCCCGCCATCCGGCGCCATCTTGGAGACGCCGCGCGGGAAGAAGAGGGGCGTGGACTCCGAAAGCGCGCGAGAACTGAAGCCCCGCCTCACGTCCGGACGTTGCGTAAGGTCCTGGAAGGAGCCCAGCAGACGCCGACGTCACAGGAGCGCGACGCCAGGTCCTCTACCCCGACGATTGACTGCGGAGCCGCGGCCTACGGAAGAGGATCTCCGGAAGGTAGGCCACGGTCCACTAGGGGGGAGGAGGACACCAGGAACGGACAGCAAGATGGCGGACCGGCAGCAGACTAAGCTGCCCAGCATCGGCAGTGCCCCAGTCGTCGCCGGCCCCGACCAGCGCCGGGAGAAGACGCGTGATGCAGGAGCGGTCGCGGGAGCAGGTAAGAGGAGTCTCCCTGTCCCGGACGCTGCCAGCGTCAGCCTGCTCCCGGGCCCCCTGGTGGAGCCGCCGATTCCGGGCGCTGCAGACACCGACCTGCTCCAGCCCCCGCAACAAGCCCTGCGGCCAAGCCCTCCAGCCCTGGGCACTACCACCACCAGCCCGCGCCCAGGCCCAAAGTTGCACCCTCTGACCCCGGGCGTCATCAACGGCGACCCTCTCCACGCCTGGTCGCAAGGCCTGAACTCCCCAGGTGCAAAAGGACTGTACGCCCTCCACGTTAACCAAGGAGGAGCTGCAGTACTACCAATACGAGGAAAGCCAAGAGGATCCGGACGGGTCTGAAGCCTACACACAAGAAGGAGCAGGAGGATGCCGTTACTGAAGTACGGTAAAGTGGAACTGTACATAGTTACCCGTAGGGGTACTTGTGTTGCTAATTAAAATATGGTCCCCGTTGGGACAAGTGTGAACTGTTCCCGTGTGTCCCCTATCCTTAACCAGGCTGAGGACTGTGAGCAGCCATCCCATCTCCCCACAGGCTGAGGACTGTGAGCAGCCAATCCTTATCCCCACTGGCCGAGGACTGAGAGCGGCCATATCTTGTAAATATGTGTTTCCAGTTATTTATAGGAGTCCTTGGTGGATTTACCGGGAATCCTTTGTACAGTTAGTGGAGCGTAACCCAGGATGGACTAAAAGACTGTTAAGGACTCGGGGTAGGACAGACCCCTACCTGGTTACGTCTCCCTGTTTTGGTGAAATGGACACCTTGCTTTCTTCAAAGACTGCACCCGGTTACGGACACGCCGTGACCAGCTTTATGCGTTTCCTTATTGTAATGTTATTGTTTATACTTTGTTATGTTACAAAAATATGTTTAGTCCCGGAGTACTAAATTTCACTAGGGGGGAATGTGACACCCCAGGGGTCTGGTTGCCACAGTGATAGAGATATTACGTCTGAGAGCAGGTGGGAGGTCCTTTGGTCAGGGATCCTGTGCATGCCACACCTCCTGCCCAGTCTTGGGAGGGGAAGGACTTCCCCTATATAAACCTGGGGCTGAGGCAGGGTAGAGAGTTCTGAGAGGAGAAGACAGGGAGCAGAGCTGCTCTATGGGCTCTGCTCCACAGGCAGGCCCTGTCCTGGGGCCTGAGCCTGGAGACAAGGAGAGTGGAGAAGAGAAGCAGCATAGGAAACAGCAGAGTTACAAGGAGTCAGGGGCTGGCAGCTACAGAGCTCGCCCTGACTAAGAAGATTCTTTACCGGACCCGGAGTCCGAGGCTGTGGGGACTAAATCCTACCCAGCAGCAGAATCCGTCGGGCAGGGGATTTCAGGTCCTCTGGCCCAGAAGCCTGAAGGCACGGTCACACGCGTGGGACCAGCACCGCCATCGTGGAGCGGAAGCCACTAGAAGGCCCCGAGTCACCGGCCATACGGGTGAGCACCACACGGTACACTCAGGGACGTGGGCTACTTACATCAGCTTCTAGCAAGGTAGCCAGAAGAGTACAGTCAGTTTGGGAGGCCTACAACTACGCCTGGCCAGGGGAGATCCCATCTGCTCAAAGACTGACCAGGCCCCGTTTGCTAGCAAGTACTCCGGGAGGGTCTGTCGTTGTTACCAGTAAAGACCCTGAACTACACCGTACCGTCTCTGAGTGGTTCCTGCTACCCCCATCATCCACGTCGGCTGCCCTGAGGCCATACCCCTCCCGTTGGGGGTTATACTATCACGCTGCACAATCCTACCACCGGCCTCAGCGGTCTGCCCTGCAGCAGCAGCTTCCTGGCTGCACTCAACGGGTGGCGTAGTCATCAACTATTTACTACTAATAGACTGCCGTCTAGTTTGACTCCCTGGGCACGGACCGGGTCACCGCCACGAGACTACAACCCTCCACGGATCCGGCTCCGGGTAGGCTCCCGCGTGCGCAACGCAGCGCGACACAGGCCCAGGGGCGCGTCAATGTCACAGTACAGGGATAATACACAGTGATGTCACAGTACAGCGATAATACACACAGTGATGTCACAGTACAGAGAAAATACACACAGTGATGTCACAGTACAGGGATAATACACACAGTGATGTCACAGTACAGAGATAATACACACAGTGATGTCACAGTACAGGGATAATACACACAGTGATGTCACAGTACAGGGATAATACACACAGTGATGTCACAGTACAGGGATAATACACAGTGATGTCACAGTACAGCGATAATACACACAGTGATGTCACAGTACAGCGATAATACACACAGTGATGTCACAGTACAGGGATAATACACACAGTGATGTCACTGTATAGGGATTATACACACAGTGATGTCACAGTACATGGATAATACACACAGTGATGTCACAGTACAGGGATTATACACACAGTGATGTCACAGTACATGGATAATACACACAGTGATGTCACAGTACAGGGATAATACACACAGTGATGTCACAGTACAGGGATAATACACACAGTGATGTCACAGTACAGGGATAATACACACAGTGATGTCACAGTACAGGGATAATACACAGTGATGTCACAGTACAGCGATAATACACACAGTGATGTCACAGTACAGAGAAAATACACACAGTGATGTCACAGTACAGGGATAATACACACAGTGATGTCACAGTACAGAGATAATACACACAGTGATGTCACAGTACAGGGATAATACACACAGTGATGTCACAGTACAGGGATAATACACACAGTGATGTCACAGTACAGGGATAATACACAGTGATGTCACAGTACAGCGATAATACACACAGTGATGTCACAGTACAGCGATAATACACACAGTGATGTCACAGTACAGGGATAATACACACAGTGATGTCACTGTATAGGGATTATACACACAGTGATGTCACAGTACATGGATAATACACACAGTGATGTCACAGTACAGGGATTATACACACAGTGATGTCACAGTACATGGATAATACACACAGTGATGTCACAGTACAGGGATAATACACACAGTGATGTCACAGTACAGGGATAATGCACAGTGATGTCACAGTACAGGGATAATACACACAGTGATGTCACAGTACAGCGATAATACACCCAGTGATGTCACAGTGCAGGGATTATACACATAGTGATGTCACAGTACAGAGATAATGCACACAGTGCTGTCACAGTACAGGGATAATACACACAGTGATGTCACAGTACAGAGATATTACACACGGTGATGTCACAGTACAGGGATAATACACACGGTGATGTCACAGTACAGCGATAATACACTTGGTGATGTCACAGTACAGGGATAATACACACAGTGATGTCACAGTACAGGGAAAATACTCACAGTGATGTCACTGTACAGAGATAATACACACAGTGATGTCACAGTACAGGGATAATACACACAGTGATGTCACAGTACAGCGATAATACACACAGTGATGTCACAGTACAGCGATAATACACACAGTGATGTCACAGTACAGGGATAATACACACAGTGATGTCACAGTACAGGGATAATACACACAGTGATGTCACAGTACAGGGATAATACACACAGTGATGTCACAGTACAGAGATATTACACACGGTGATGTCACAGTACAGGGATAATACCCACAGTGATGTCACAGTACGGGGATAATACACACAGTGTTGTCACAGTACAGGGATAACACACACATTGATGTCACAGTACAGGGATAACACACACAGTGATGTCACAGTTCAGGGATAATACACACAGTGATGTCACAGTACAGGGATAATAATTACAGTGAGGTCACAGTACAGGTATAATACACCCAGTGATGTCACAGTACAGGTATAATACATAAAGTGATGTCACAGTACAGAGATAAAACACACAGTGATGTCACAGTACAGAGAAAATACACACAGTGATGTCACAGTACAGGGATAATACACACAGTGATCTCACAGTACAGGGATAAAACACACAGTGATGTCACAGTACAGGGATAATACACACAGTGATGTCACAGTACAGGGATAATACACACAGTCATGTCACAGTACAGGGATAATACACAGAGTGATGTCACAGTACAGGGATAATAATTCCAGTAATGTCACAGTACAGGGATAATACACACAGTGATGTCACAGTACAGGAATAATTCACAAAGTGATGTCACAGTACAGAGATAAAACACAGTGATGTCACAGTACAGGGAAAATACACACAGTGATGTCACAGTACAGAGATAATACACAGTGATGTCACAGTACAGGGATAGTACACACAGTGATGTCACAGTACAGGGATAATAATTACAGTGATGTTACAGTACAGGGATAATACACACATTGATGTCACAGTACAGGGATAATACACAAAGTGATGTCACAGTACAGAGATAAAACACACAGTGATGTCACAGTACAGAGATAATACACACAGTGATGTCACAGTACAGGGATAATACACACAGTGATGTCACAGTACAGAGATAATACACACAGTGATGTCACAGTACAGGGATAATACACACAGTGATGTCACAGTACAGGGATAAAACACACAGTGATGTCACAGTACAGGGATAATAATTACTGTGATGTCACAGTACAGGGATAATACACACAGTGATGTCACAGTACAGGGTTAATACACAGTGATGTCACAGTACAGGGATAATACACAGTGATGTCACAGTACAGGGATAACACACGCAGTGATGTCACAGTACAGTGATAATACACACAGTGATGTCACAGTACAGGGATAATACACACAGTGATGTCACAGTACAGGGATAATGCACAGTGATGTCACAGTACAGGGATAATACACACAGTGATGTCACAGTACAGGGATAATACACACAGTGGTGTCACAGTACAGAGATAATACACACAGTGATGTCACAGTACAGCGATAATACACACAGTGATGTCACAGTACAGGGATAATACACACAGTGATGTCACTGTATAGGGATTATACACACAGTGATGTCACAGTACATGGATAATACACACAGTGATGTCACAGTACAGGGATTATACACACAGTGATGTCACAGTACATGGATAATACACACAGTGATGTCACAGTACAGGGATAATACACACAGTGATGTCACAGTACAGGGATAATACACACAGTGATGTCACAGTACAGGGATAATACACACAGTGATGTCACAGTACAGGGATAATACACAGTGATGTCACAGTACAGCGATAATACACACAGTGATGTCACAGTACAGAGAAAATACACACAGTGATGTCACAGTACAGGGATAATACACACAGTGATGTCACAGTACAGAGATAATACACACAGTGATGTCACAGTACAGGGATAATACACACAGTGATGTCACAGTACAGGGATAATACACACAGTGATGTCACAGTACAGGGATAATACACAGTGATGTCACAGTACAGCGATAATACACACAGTGATGTCACAGTACAGCGATAATACACACAGTGATGTCACAGTACAGGGATAATACACACAGTGATGTCACTGTATAGGGATTATACACACAGTGATGTCACAGTACATGGATAATACACACAGTGATGTCACAGTACAGGGATTATACACACAGTGATGTCACAGTACATGGATAATACACACAGTGATGTCACAGTACAGGGATAATACACACAGTGATGTCACAGTACAGGGATAATGCACAGTGATGTCACAGTACAGGGATAATACACACAGTGATGTCACAGTACAGCGATAATACACCCAGTGATGTCACAGTGCAGGGATTATACACATAGTGATGTCACAGTACAGAGATAATGCACACAGTGCTGTCACAGTACAGGGATAATACACACAGTGATGTCACAGTACAGAGATATTACACACGGTGATGTCACAGTACAGGGATAATACACACGGTGATGTCACAGTACAGCGATAATACACTTGGTGATGTCACAGTACAGGGATAATACACACAGTGATGTCACAGTACAGGGAAAATACTCACAGTGATGTCACTGTACAGAGATAATACACACAGTGATGTCACAGTACAGGGATAATACACACAGTGATGTCACAGTACAGCGATAATACACACAGTGATGTCACAGTACAGCGATAATACACACAGTGATGTCACAGTACAGGGATAATACACACAGTGATGTCACAGTACAGGGATAATACACACAGTGATGTCACAGTACAGGGATAATACACACAGTGATGTCACAGTACAGAGATATTACACACGGTGATGTCACAGTACAGGGATAATACCCACAGTGATGTCACAGTACGGGGATAATACACACAGTGTTGTCACAGTACAGGGATAACACACACAGTGATGTCACAGTACAGGGATAACACACACAGTGATGTCACAGTTCAGGGATAATACACACAGTGATGTCACAGTACAGGGATAATAATTACAGTGAGGTCACAGTACAGGTATAATACACCCAGTGATGTCACAGTACAGGTATAATACATAAAGTGATGTCACAGTACAGAGATAAAACACACAGTGATGTCACAGTACAGAGAAAATACACACAGTGATGTCACAGTACAGGGATAATACACACAGTGATCTCACAGTACAGGGATAAAACACACAGTGATGTCACAGTACAGGGATAATACACACAGTGATGTCACAGTACAGGGATAATACACACAGTCATGTCACAGTACAGGGATAATACACAGAGTGATGTCACAGTACAGGGATAATAATTCCAGTAATGTCACAGTACAGGGATAATACACACAGTGATGTCACAGTACAGGAATAATTCACAAAGTGATGTCACAGTACAGAGATAAAACACAGTGATGTCACAGTACAGGGAAAATACACACAGTGATGTCACAGTACAGAGATAATACACAGTGATGTCACAGTACAGGGATAGTACACACAGTGATGTCACAGTACAGGGATAATAATTACAGTGATGTTACAGTACAGGGATAATACACACATTGATGTCACAGTACAGGGATAATACACAAAGTGATGTCACAGTACAGAGATAAAACACACAGTGATGTCACAGTACAGAGATAATACACACAGTGATGTCACAGTACAGGGATAATACACACAGTGATGTCACAGTACAGAGATAATACACACAGTGATGTCACAGTACAGGGATAATACACACAGTGATGTCACAGTACAGGGATAAAACACACAGTGATGTCACAGTACAGGGATAATAATTACTGTGATGTCACAGTACAGGGATAATACACACAGTGATGTCACAGTACAGGGTTAATACACAGTGATGTCACAGTACAGGGATAATACACAGTGATGTCACAGTACAGGGATAACACACGCAGTGATGTCACAGTACAGTGATAATACACACAGTGATGTCACAGTACAGGGATAATACACACAGTGATGTCACAGTACAGGGATAATGCACAGTGATGTCACAGTACAGGGATAATACACACAGTGATGTCACAGTACAGGGATAATACACACAGTGGTGTCACAGTACAGAGATAATACACACAGTGATGTCACAGTACATGGATAATACACACAGTTATGTCACAGTACAGGGATAATACACACAGTGATGTCACAGTACAGAGATAATACACACAGTGATGTCACAGTACAGGGATTATACACACAGTGATGTCACATTACAGGGATTATACACGCAGTGATGTCACAGTACAGAGATAATAAACACAGTGATGTCACAGTACATGGATAATACACACAGTGATGTCACAGTTTAGAGTTAATACACACAGTGATGTCACAGTACAGAGATAATACAGTGATGTCACAGTACAGGGATAATCCACACAGTGATGTCACAGTACAGAGATAATACACAGTGATGTCACAGTACAGGGATAATACACACAGTGTTGTCACAGTACAGAAAAAATACACAGTGATGTCACAGTACAGGGATAATACACAATGATGTCACAGTACAGAGACAATATACACAGTGATGTCACAGTACAGGGATAATACACACAGTGATGTCACAGAACAGCGATAATACATATTGATGTCACAGTACAGGGATAATACACACAGTGATGTCACAGTACAGCGATAATACACCCAGTGATGTCGCAGTGCAGGGATTATACACACAGTGATGTCACAGTACAGAGATAATACACCCAGTGATGTCACAGTACTTGGAAAATACACACAGTGATGTCACAGTACAGGGATAATACACACAGTGATGTCACAGTACAGGGATAATACACAGTGATGTCACAGTACAGGGATAATACACAGTGATGTCACACTACAGGGATAATGCACACAGTGATGTCACAGTACAGAGATAATAAACACAGTGATGTCACAGTACAGGGATAATACACACAGTGACGTCACAGTACAGGGATAATACACACAGTGATGTCACAGTACAGGGATAAAACACACAGTGATGTCACAGTACAGGGATAATACACACAGTGATGTCACAGTACAGAGATATTTCACACGGTGATGTCACAGTACAGGGATAATACACACGGTGATGTCACAGTACAGCGATAATACACTTGGTGATGTCACAGTACAGGGATAATACACACAGTGATGTCACAGTACAGGGAAAATACTCACAGTGATGTCACTGTACAGAGATAATACACACAGTGATGTCACAGTACAGGGATAATACACACAGTGATGTCACAGTACAGCGATAATACACACAGTGATGTCACAATACAGCGATAATACACACAGTGATGTCACAGTACAGGGATAATACACACAGTGATGTCACAGTACAGGGATAATACACACAGTGATGTCACAGTACAGAGATATTACACACGGTGATGTCACAGTACAGGGATAATACCCACAGTGATGTCACAGTACGGGGATAATACACACAGTGTTGTCACAGTACAGGGATAACACACACAGTGATGTCACAGTACAGGGATAACACACACAGTAATGTCACAGTTCAGGGATAATACACACAGTAATGTCACAGTACAGGGATAATAATTACAGTGAGGTCACAGTACAGGTATAATACACCCAGTGATGTCACAGTACAGGTATAATACATAAAGTGATGTCACAGTACAGAGATAAAACACACAGTGATGTCACAGTACAGAGAAAATACACACAGTGATGTCACAGTACAGGGATAATACACACAGTGATCTCACAGTACAGGGATAAAACACACAGTGATTTCACAGTACAGGGATAATACACACAGTGATGTCACAGTACAGGGATAATACACACAGTCATGTCACAGTACAGGGATAATACACAGAGTGATGTCACAGTACAAGGATAATAATTCCAGTAATGTCACAGTACAGGGATAATACACACAGTGATGTCACAGTACAGGAATAATTCACAAAGTGATGTCACAGTACAGAGATAAAACACAGTGATGTCACAGTACAGGGAAAATACACACAGTGATGTCACAGTACAGAGATAATACACAGTGATGTCACAGTACAGGGATAGTACACACAGTGATGTCACAGTACAGGGATAATAATTACAGTGATGTTACAGTACAGGGATAATACACACATTGATGTCACAGTACAGGGATAATACACAAAGTGATGTCACAGTACAGAGATAAAACACACAGTGATGTCACAGTACAGAGATAATACACACAGTGATGTCACAGTACAGGGATAATACACACAGTGATGTCACAGTACAGAGATAATACACACAGTGATGTCACAGTACAGGGATAATACACACAGTGATGTCACAGTACAGGGATAAAACACACAGTGATGTCACAGTACAGGGATAATAATTACTGTGATGTCACAGTACAGGGATAATACACACAGTGATGTCACAGTACAGGGTTAATACACAGTGATGTCACAGTACAGGGATAATACACAGTGATGTCACAGTACAGGGATAATACACACAGTGACGTCACAGTACAGGGATAATACACACAGTGATGTCACAGTACAGGGATAAAACACACAGTGATGTCACAGTACAGGGATAATACACACAGTGATGTCACAGTACAGAGATATTTCACACGGTGATGTCACAGTACAGGGATAATACACACGGTGATGTCACAGTACAGCGATAAAACACTTGGTGATGTCACAGTACAGGGATAATACACACAGTGATGTCACAGTACAGGGAAAATACTCACAGTGATGTCACTGTACAGAGATAATACACACAGTGATGTCACAGTACAGGGATAATACACACAGTGATGTCACAGTACAGCGATAATACACACAGTGATGTCACAGTACAGCGATAATACACACAGTGATGTCACAGTACAGGGATAATACACACAGTGATGTCACAGTACAGGGATAATACACACAGTGATGTCACAGTACAGAGATATTACACACGGTGATGTCACAGTACAGGGATAATACCCACAGTGATGTCACAGTACGGGGATAATACACACAGTGTTGTCACAGTACAGGGATAACACACACAGTGATGTCACAGTACAGGGATAACACACACAGTAATGTCACAGTTCAGGGATAATACACACAGTAATGTCACAGTACAGGGATAATAATTACAGTGAGGTCACAGTACAGGTATAATACACCCAGTGATGTCACAGTACAGGTATAATACATAAAGTGATGTTACAGTACAGAGATAAAACACACAGTGATGTCACAGTACAGAGAAAATACACACAGTGATGTCACAGTACAGGGATAATACACACAGTGATCTCACAGTACAGGGATAAAACACACAGTGATGTCACAGTACAGGGATAATACACACAGTGATGTCACAGTACAGGGATAATACACACAGTCATGTCACAGTACAGGGATAATACACAGAGTGATGTCACAGTACAGGGATAATAATTCCAGTAATGTCACAGTACAGGGATAATACACACAGTGATGTCACAGTACAGGAATAATTCACAAAGTGATGTCACAGTACAGAGATAAAACACAGTGATGTCACAGTACAGGGAAAATACACACAGTGATGTCACAGTACAGAGATAATACACAGTGATGTCACAGTACAGGGATAGTACACACAGTGATGTCACAGTACAGGGATAATAATTACAGTGATGTTACAGTACAGGGATAATACACACATTGATGTCACAGTACAGGGATAATACACAAAGTGATGTCACAGTACAGAGATAAAACACACAGTGATGTCACAGTACAGAGATAATACACACAGTGATGTCACAGTACAGGGATAATACACACAGTGATGTCACAGTACAGAGGTAATACACACAGTGATGTCACAGTACAGGGATAATACACACAGTGATGTCACAGTACAGGGATAAAACACACAGTGATGTCACAGTACAGGGATAATAATTACTGTGATGTCACAGTACAGGGATAATACACACAGTGATGTCACAGTACAGGGTTAATACACAGTGATGTCACAGTACAGGGATAATACACAGTGATGTCACAGTACAGGGATAACACACGCAGTGATGTCACAGTACATGGATAATACACACTGTGATGTCACAGTACAGGGATAATACACACAGTGATGTCACAGTACAGGGATAATACACACAGTGGTGTCACAGTACAGAGATAATACACACAGTGATGTCACTGTACATGGATAATACACACAGTTATGTCACAGTACAGGGATAATACACACAGTGATGTCACAGTAAAGAGATAATACACACAGTGATGTCACAGTACAGGGATTATACACACAGTGATGTCACAGTACAGGGATTATACACACAGTGATGTCACAGTACAGAGATAATAAACACAGTGATGTCACAGTACATGGATAATACACACAGTGATGTCACAGTTTAGAGTTAATACACACAGTGATGTCACAGTACAGAGATAATACACAGTGATGTCACAGTACAGGGATAATCCACACAGTGATGTCACAGTACAGAGATAATACACAGTGATGTCACAGTACAGGGATAATACACACAGTGTTGTCACAGTACAGAAAAAATACACACAGTGATGTCACAGTACAGGGATAATACACAATGATGTCACAGTACAGAGACAATATACACAGTGATGTCACAGTACAGGGATAATACACACAGTGATATCACAGAACAGCGATAATACATAGTGATGTCACAGTACAGGGATAATACACACAGTGATGTCACAGTACAGCGATAAAACACCCAGTGATGTCGCAGTGCAGGGATTATACACACAGTGATGTCACAGTACAGAGATAATACACCCAGTGATGTCACAGTACTTGGAAAATACACACAGTGATGTCACAGTACAGGGATAATACACACAGTGATGTCACAGTACAGGGATAATACACAGTGATGTCACAGTACAGGGATAATACACAGTGATGTCACAGTACAGGGATAATGCACACAGTGATGTCACAGTACAGAGATAATAAACACAGTGATGTCACAGTACAGGGATAATACACACAGTGACGTCACAGTACAGGGATAATACACACAGTGATGTCACAGTACAGGGATAAAACACACAGTAATGTCACAGTACAGGGATAATACACACAGTGATGTCACAGTACAGGGATAATACACACGGTGATGTCACAGTACAGAGATAATACACACGGTGATGTCACAGTACAGGGATAATACACACGGTGATGTCACAGTACAGGGATAATACACAGTGATGTCACAGTACAGGGATAATACACACAGTGTTGTCACAGTACAGAAAAAATACACACAGTGATGTCACAGTACAGGGATAATACACAATGATGTCACAGTACAGAGACAATATACACAGTGATGTCACAGTACAGGGATAATACACACAGTGATGTCACAGAACAGCGATAATACATAGTGATGTCACAGTACAGGGATAATACACACAGTGATGTCACAGTACAGCGATAATACACCCAGTGATGTCGCAGTGCAGGGATTATACACACAGTGATGTCACAGTACAGAGATAATACACCCAGTGATGTCACAGTACTTGGAAAATACACACAGTGATGTCACAGTACAGGGATAATACACACAGTGATGTCACAGTACAGGGATAATACACAGTGATGTCACAGTACAGGGATAATACACAGTGATGTCACAGTACAGGGATAATGCACACAGAGATGTCACAGTACAGAGATAATAAACACAGTGATGTCACAGTACAGGGATAATACCCACAGTGACGTCACAGTACAGGGATAATACACACAGTGATGTCACAGTACAGGGATAAAACACACAGTGATGTCACAGTACAGGGATAATACACACAGTGATGTCACAGTACAGGGATAATACACACGGTGATGTCACAGTACAGAGATAATACACACGGTGATGTCACAGTACAGGGATAATACACACGGTGATGTCACAGTACAGGGATGATACAAACGGTGATGTCACATTACAGCGATAATACACTTCGTGATGTCACAGTACAGGGATAATACAAACGGTGATGTCACTGTACAGAGATAATACACACAGTGATGTCACAGTACAGGGATAATACACACAGTGATGTCACAGTACAGGGATAATACACACAGTGATGTCACAGTACAGCGATAATACACACAGTGATGTCACAGTACAGCGATAATACACACAGTGATGTCACAGCACAGGGATGATACACACAATGATATCACTGTATAGGAATAATACACACAGTGATGTCACAGTACATATGTAATACACACAGCGATGTCACAGTACAGGGATAATACACACAGTGATGTCACAGTACAGGGATAATACACACAGTGATGTCACAGTACAGGGATAATACACACAGTGATGTCACAGTACAGGGATCATACCCACAGTGATGTCACAGTACAGGGATAATACACACAGTGTTGTCACAGTACAGGGATAACACACACAATGATGTCACAGTACAGGGATAACACACACAGTGATGTCACAGTACAGGGATAATACACACAGTGATGTCACAGTACAGGGATAATAATTACAGTGATGTCACAGTACAGGCATAATACACCCAGAGATGTCACAGTACATGGATAATACACACAGTGATGTCACAGTACAGGGATAATACACAAAGTGATGTCACAGTACAGAGATAAAACACACAGTGATGACACAGTACAGAGAAAATACACACAGTGATGTCACAGTACAGAGATAATACACAGTGATGACACAATACAGGGATAATACACGCAGTGATGTCACAGTACAGAGACAATAGACACAGTGATGACAATGTACAGGGATAATATACGCAGTGATGTCACAGTAAAGGGATAATGCACACAGTGATGTCACAGTACAGAGACAATACACACAGTGATGTCACAGTACAGGGACAATACACACAGTGATGTCACAGTTCAGGGATAATACACAGTGATGTCACAGTACAGCGATAATGCACACAGTGATGTCACAGTACAGGAATAATAAACACAGTGATGTCACAGTACAGGGATAATACACACAGTGATGTCACAGTACAGGGATAATGCACACAGTGATGTCACAGAACAGAGATAATACACACAGTGTTGTCACAGTACAGGGATAATACACACAGTGATGTCACAGTACAGGGATAATACACACAGTGATGTCACAGTACAGAGATAATACACACAGTGATGTCACAGTGCAGGGATTATACACACAGTGATGTCACAGTACAGAGATAATACACCCAGTGATGTCACAGTACATGGATAATACTCACAGTGATGTCACAGTACAGGGATAATACACAGTGATGTCACAGTACAGGGATAATACACAGTGATGTCACAGTACAGGGATAATACACACAGTGATGTCACAGTACAGTGATAATAAACACAGTGATGTCACAGTACAGGGATAATACACACAGTGATGTCACAGTACAGGGATAATACACACAGTGATGTCACAGTACAGGGATAATAAACACAGTGATGTCACAGTACAGGGATAATACACACAGTGATGTCACAGTACAGGGATAATACACATGGCGATGTCACAGTACAAGGATAATACACACGGTGATGTCACAGTACAGAGATAATACACACGGTGATGTCACAGTACTGGGATAATACACACGGTGATGTCACAGAACAGCGATAATACACACGGTGATGTCACAGTACAGCGATAATACACACGGTGAAATCACAGTACAGCGATAATACACACAGTGATGTCACTGTATAGGGATAATACACACAGTGATGTCACAGTACAGAGATAATACACACAGTGATGTCACAGTACAGGGATAATACACACAGTGATGTCACAGTACAGGGATAATACACACAGTGATGTCACAGTACAGGGTTAATACACACAGTGATGTCACAGTACAGGGATAATACACACAGTGATGTCACAGTACAGAGATATTACACACGGTGATGTCACAGTACAGGGATAATACCCACAGTGAAGTCACAGTACAGGGATAATACACACAGTGATGTCACAGTACAGGGATAATACACACAGTGATGTCACAGTACAGGGATAATAATTACAGTGATGTCACAGTACAGGTATAATACACCCAGTGATGTCACAGTACATGGATAATACACACAGTGATGTCACAGTACAGTGATAATAAACACAGTGATGTCACAGTACAGGGATAATACACACAGTGATGTCACAGTACAGGGATAATACACACAGTGATGTCAGAGTACAGGGATAATAAACACAGTGATGTCACAGTACAGGGATAATACACACAGTGATGTCACAGTACAGGGATAATACACATGGCGATGTCACAGTACAAGGATAATACACACGGTGATGTCACAGTACAGAGATAATACACACGGTGATGTCACAGTACTGGGATAATACACACGGTGATGTCACAGAACAGCGATAATACACACGGTGATGTCACAGTACAGCGATAATACACACGGTGAAGTCACAGTACAGCGATAATACACACAGTGATGTCACTGTATAGGGATAATACACACAGTGATGTCACAGTACAGAGATAATACACACAGTGATGTCACAGTACAGGGATAATACACACAGTGATGTCACATTACAGTGATAATACACACAGTGATGTCACAGTACAGGGTTAATACACACAGTGATGTCACAGTACAGGGATAATACACACAGTGATGTCACAGTACAGAGATATTACACACGGTGATGTCACAGTACAGGGATAATACCCACAGTGAAGTCACAGTACAGGGATAATACACACAGGGTTGTCTCAGTACAGGGATAATAATTACAGTGATGTCACAGTACAGGTATAATACACCCAGTGATGTCACAGTACATGGATAATACACACAGCGATGTCACAGTACCGGGATAACACACCCAGTGATGTCACAGTACATGGATAATACACACAGTGATGTCACAGTACAGGGATAATACCCAGTGATGTCACAGTACAGGGATAATACACAAAGTGATGTCACAGTACAGAGATAAAACACACAGTGATGTCACAGTACAGAGAAAATACACACAGTGATGTCACAGTACAGGGATAATACACACAGTGATGTCACAGTACAGCGATAATACTCACAGTGATTTCACAGTACAGGGATAAAACACACAGTGATGTCACAGTACAGGGATAATACACACAGTGATGTCACAGTACAGGGATAATACACACGGTGATGTCACACTACAGGGATAATACACACAGTGATGTCACAGTACATGGATAATAATTACAGTGATGTCACATTACAGGGATAATACACACAGTGATGTCACAGTACAGAGATAATTCACAAAGTGATGTCACAGTACAGAGATAATTCACAAAGTGATGTCACAGTACAGAGGTAAAACACACAGTGATGTCACAGTACAGGGAAAATACACACAGTGATGTCACAGTACAGAGATAATACACAGTGATGTCACAGAACAGGGATAGTACACACATTGATGTCACAGTACAGAGATAATACACACAGTGATGTCACAGTACAGGGATAATACACAAAGTGATGTCACAGTACAGAGATAATACACAGTGATGTCACAGTACAGGGATAATACACACAGTGATGTCACAGTACAGGGATAATACACAGAGTGTTGTCACAGTACAGAGATAACACACAGTGATGTCACAGTACAGAGATAATACACACAGTGATGTCACAGTTCAGTGATAATACACACAGTGGTGTCACAGTACAGAGATAATACACACAGTGATATCACAGTACAGGGATAATACTCACAGTGATGTCACAGTACAGGGATAATACACACAGTGATGTCACACTACAGGGATAATACACACAGTGATGTCACAGTAAAGAGATAATACACACAGTGATGTCACAGTACAGGGATAATACACACATTGATGTCACAGTAAAGAGATAATGCACACAGTGATGTCACAGTACAGAGATAATACACACAGTGATGTCACAGTACAGAGATAATACACACAGTGATGTCACAGTACAGGGATAATACACACAGTGATGTCACAGTGCAGAGATAATGCACACAGTGATGTCACAGTACAGGGATAATACACACAGTAATGTCACAGTACAGGGATAATGCACATAGTGATGTCACAGTACAGGGATAATACACACAGTGATGTCACAGCACAGGGATAATGCACACAGTGATATCACAGTACAGGGATAATACATACAGTGATGTCACAGTACAGAGACAATACACAGTGATGTCACAGCACAGGGATAATGCACACAGTGATGTCACAGTACAGAGACAATACACACAGTGATGTCACAGTACAGGGACAATACACACAGTGATGTCAAAGTACAGGGATAATACACACAGTGATGTCACAGTACAGAGATAATACACACAGTGATGTAACAGTACAGAAATAATACACACAGTGATGTCACAGTACAGGGATAATACACAAAGTGATGTCACAGTACAGGGATAATACACACAGTGATGTCACAGTACAGGGATAATACACACAGTGATGTCACAGTACAGGGATAATAAACACAGTGATGTCACAGTACAGGGATAATACACACAGTGATGTCACAGTACAGGGATAATACACATGGCGATGTCACAGTACAAGGATAATACACACGGTGATGTCACAGTACAGAGATAATACACATGGTGATGTCACAGTACTGGGATAATACACACGGTGATGTCACAGAACAGCGATAATACACACGGTGATGTCACAGTACAGCGATAATACACACGGTGAAGTCACAGTACAGCGATAATACACACAGTGATGTCACTGTATAGGGATAATACACACAGTGATGTCACAGTACAGAGATAATACACACAGTGATGTCACAGTACAGGGATAATACACACAGTGATGTCACAGTACAGGGATAATACACACAGTGATGTCACAGTACAGGGTTAATACACACAGTGATGTCACAGTACAGGGATAATACACACAGTGATGTCACAGTACAGAGATATTACACACGGTGATGTCACAGTACAGGGATAATACCCACAGTGAAGTCACAGTACAGGGATAATACACACAGGGTTGTCACAGTACAGGGATAATAATTACAGTGATGTCACAGTACAGGTATAATACACCCAGTGATGTCACAGTACATGGATAATACACACAGTGATGTCACAGTACAGTGATAATAAACACAGTGATGTCACAGTACAGGGATAATACACACAGTGATGTCACAGTACAGGGATAATACACACAGTGATGTCACAGTACAGGGATAATAAACACAGTGATGTCACAGTACAGGGATAATACACACAGTGATGTCACAGTACAGGGATAATACACATGGCGATGTCACAGTACAAGGATAATACACACGGTGATGTCACAGTACAGAGATAATACACACGGTGATGTCACAGTACTGGGATAATACACACGGTGATGTCACAGAACAGCGATAATACACACGGTGATGTCACAGTACAGCGATAATACACACGGTGAAGTCACAGTACAGCGATAATACACACAGTGATGTCACTGTATAGGGATAATACACACAGTGATGTCACAGTACAGAGATAATACACACAGTGATGTCACAGTACAGGGATAATACACACAGTGATGTCACAGTACAGGGATAATACACACAGTGATGTCACAGTACAGGGTTAATACACACAGTGATGTCACAGTACAGGGATAATACACACAGTGATGTCACAGTACAGAGATATTACACCCGGTGATGTCACAGTACAGGGATAATACCCACAGTGAAGTCACAGTACAGGGATAATACACACAGGGTTGTCTCAGTACAGGGATAATAATTACAGTGATGTCACAGTACAGGTATAATACACCCAGTGATGTCACAGTACATGGATAATACACACAGCGATGGCACAGTACCGGGATAACACACCCAGTGATGTCACAGTACATGGATAATACACACAGTGATGTCACAGTACAGGGATAATACCCAGTGATGTCACAGTACAGGGATAATACACAAAGTGATGTCACAGTACAGAGATAAAACACACAGTAATGTCACAGTACAGAGAAAATACACACAGTGATGTCACAGTACAGGGATAATACACACAGTGATGTCACAGTACAGCGATAATACTCACAGTGATCTCACAGTGCAGGGATAAAACACACAGTGATGTCACATTACAGGGATAATACACACAGTGATGTCACAGTACAGGGATAATACACACGGTGATGTCACAGTACAGGGATAATACACACAGTGATGTCACAGTACAGGGATAATAATTACAGTGATGTCACATTACAGGGATAATACACACAGTGATGTCACAGTACAGAGATAATTCACAAAGTGATGTCACAGTACAGAGGTAAAACAAACAGTGATGTCACAGTACAGGGAAAATACACACAGTGATGTCACAGTACAGAGATAATACACAGTGATGTCACAGAACAGGGATAGTACACACATTGATGTCACAGTACAGAGATAATACACACAGTGATGTCACAGTACAGGGATAATACACAAAGTGATGTCACAGTATAGAGATAATACACAGTGATGTCACAGTACAGGGATAATACACACAGTGATGTCACAGTACAGGGATAATACACAGAGTGTTGTCACAGTACAGAGATAACACACAGTGATGTCACAGTACAGAGATAATACACACAGTGATGTCACAGTTCAGTGATAATACACACAGTGGTGTCACAGTACAGAGATAATACACACAGTGATATCACAGTACAGGGATAATACTCACAGTGATGTCACAGTACAGGGATAATACACACAGTGATGTCACACTACAGGGATAATACACACAATGATGTCACAGTAAAGAGATAATACACACAGTGATGTCACAGTACAGGGATAATACACACAGTGATGTCACAGTAAAGAGATAATGCACACAGTGATGTCACAGTACAGGGATAATACACACAGTGATGTCACAGTACAGAGATAATACACACAGTGATGTCACAGTACAGGGATAATACACACAGTGATGTCACAGTGCAGAGATAATGCACACAGTGATGTCACAGTACAGGGATAATACACACAGTAATGTCACAGTACAGGGATAATGCACACAGTGATGTCACAGTACAGGGATAATACACACAGTGATGTCACAGCACAGGGATAATGCACACAGTGATATCACAGTACAGGGATAATACATACAGTGATGTCACAGTACAGAGACAATACACAGTGATGTCACAGCACAGGGATAATGCACACAGTGATGTCACAGTACAGAGACAATACACACAGTGATGTCACAGTACAGGGACAATACACACAGTGATGTCACAGTACAGGGATAATACACAAAGTGATGTCACAGTACAGGGATAATACACACAGTGATGTCACAGTACAGGGATAATACACAGTGATGTCACAGTACATGGATAATACACACAGTGATGTCACAGTACAGGGATAATACACAGTGATGTCACAGTACAGGAATAATACACACAGTGATGTCACAGTATAGGGATAATACACAGTGATGTCACAGTACAGAGATAATACACACAGTGATGTCACAGTAAAGGGATAATACACACAGTGATGTCACAGTATAGGGATAATACACAGTGATGTCACAGTACAGGGATAATACACACAGTGATGTCACAGTACAGGGATAATACACAGTGATGTCACAGTACAGGAATAATACACACAGTGATGTCACAGTATAGGGATAATACACAGTGATGTCACAGTACAGAGATAATACACACAGTGATGTCACAGTAAAGGGATAATACGCACAGTGATGTCACAGTATAGGGATAATACACAGTGATGTCACAGTACAGGGATAATACACACAGTGATGTCACAGTACAGGGATAATACACAGTGATGTCACAGTACAGGAATAATACACGCAGTGATGTCACAGTACAGTGATAATACACACTGTGATGTCACAGTACAGAGGTAATGCACACAGTGATGTCACAGTACAGGGATAATACACACAGTGATGTCACAGTACAGGGATAATACACACAGTGATGTCACAGTAAAGGGATAATACACACAGTGATGTCACAGTACAGAGATAATACACACAGTGATGTCACAGTACAGGGATAATACACACAGTGATTTCACAGTAAAGAGATAATACACACAGTGATGTCACAGTACAGGGATAATGCACACAGTGATATCACAGTACAGAGACAATACACACAGTGATGTCACAGTACAGGGACAATACACACAGTGATGTCACTGTACAGGGATAATACACAGTGATGTCACAGTACAGGGATAATACACACAGTGATTTCACAGTACAGGGATAATACACACAGTGATGTCACAGTACAGAGATAATACACAGTGATGTCACAGTACAGGGATAGTACACACAGTGATGTCACAGTACAGAGATAATACACACAGTGAGGTCACAGTACAGGGATAATACACAAAGTGATGTCACAGTACAGGGATAGTACACACAGTGATGTCACAGTACAGAGATAATACACACAGTGATGTCACAGTACAGGGATAATACACAAAGTGATGTCACAGTACAGAGATAATACACAGTGATGTCACAGTACAGAGATAACAGACACAGTGATGTCACAGTACAGGGATAATACACAGTGATGTCACAGTACAGGGATAATACACACAGTGATGTCACAGTACAGGGATAATACACAGTGATGTCACAGTACAGTAATAATACACGCAGTGATGTCACAGTACAGGGATAATACACACTGTGATGTCACAGTACAGAGATAATGCACACAGTGATGTCACAGTACAGGGCTTATACTCACAGTGTTGTCACAGTACAGGGATAATACACACAGTGATGTCACAGTACAGGGATAATACACACAGTGATGTCACAGTACAAAGATAATACACACAGTGATGTCACAGTACAGGGATAATGCACACAGTGATGTCACAGTAAAGAGATAATACACACAGTGATGTCACAGTACAGGGATAATACACACAGTGATGTCACAGTACAGATATAATACACGCAGTGATGTCACAGTAAAGGGATAATACACACAGTGATGTCACAGTATAGGGATAATACACAGTGATGTCACAGTACAGGGATAATACACACAGTGATGTCACAGTACAGGGATAATACACACAGTGATGTCACAGTACAGGAATAATACACGCAGTGATGTCACAGTACAGTGATAATACACACTGTGATGTCACAGTACAGAGGTAATGCACACAGTGATGTCACAGTACAGGGATAATACACACAGTGATGTCACAGTACAGGAATAATACACGCAGTGATGTCACAGTACAGTGATAATACACACTGTGATGTCACAGTACAGAGGTAATGCACACAGTGATGTCACAGTACAGGGATAATACACACAGTGATGTCACTGTATAGGGATAATACACACAGTGATGTCACAGTACAGAGATAATACACACAGTGATGTCACAGTACAGGGATAATACACACAGTGATGTCACAGTACAGGGATAATACACACAGTGATGTCACAGTACAGGGTTAATACACACAGTGATGTCACAGTACAGGGATAATACACACAGTGATGTTACAGTACAGGGTTAATACACACAGTGATGTCACAGTACAGGGTTAATACACACAGTGATGTCACAGTACAGGGATAATACCCACAGTGAAGTCACAGTACAGGGATAATACACACAGGGTTGTCACAGTACAGGGTTAATACACACAGTGATGTCACAGTACAGGGATAATACCCACAGTGATGTCACAGTACAGGGATAATAATTACAGTGATGTCACAGTACAGGGATAATACACACAGTGATGTCACAGTACAGGGATAATACACAGTGATGTCACAGTACAGAGAAAATACACACAGTGATGTCACAGTACATGGATAATACACACAGCGATGTCACAGTACCGGGATAACACACCCAGTGATGTCACAGTACATGGATAATACACACAGTGATGTCACAGTACAGGGATAATACCCAGTGATGTCACAGTACAGGGATAATACACAAAGTGATGTCACAGTACAGAGATAAAACACACAGTGATGTCACAGTACAGAGAAAATACACACAGTGATGTCACAGTACAGGTATAATACACCCAGTGATGTCACAGTACATGGATAATACACACAGCGATGTCACAGTACCGGGATAACACACCCAGTGATGTCACAGTACATGGATAATACACACAGTGATGTCACAGTACAGGGATAATACCCAGTGATGTCACAGTACAGGGATAATACACAAAGTGATGTCACAGTACAGAGATAAAACACACAGTGATGTCACAGTACAGAGAAAATACACACAGTGATGTCACAGTACAGAGATAATACACACAGTGATGTCACAGTACAGGTATAATACACCCAGTGATGTCACAGTACATGGATAATACACACAGCGATGTCACAGTACCGGGATAACACACCCAGTGATGTCACAGTACATGGATAATACACACAGTGATGTCACAGTACAGGGATAATACCCAGTGATGTCACAGTACAGGGATAATACACAAAGTGATGTCACAGTACAGAGATAAAACACACAGTGATGTCACAGTACAGAGAAAATACACACAGTGATGTCACAGTACAGGGATAATACACACAGTGATGTCACAGTACAGCGATAATACTCACAGTGATCTCACAGTACAGGGATAAAACACACAGTGATGTCACAGTACAGGGATAATACACACAGTGATGTCACAGTACAGGGATAATACACACGGTGATGTCACAGTACAGGGATAATACACACAGTGATGTCACAGTACAGGGATAATAATTAGAGTGATGTCACATTACAGGGATAATACACACAGTGCTGTCACAGTACAGAGATAATTCACAAAGTGATGTCACAGTACAGAGGTAAAACACACAGTGATGTCACAGTACAGGGAAAATACATACAGTGATGTCACAGTACAGAGATAATACACAGTGATGTCACAGAACAGGGATAGTACACACATTGATGCAGGGGCGGACACAGACTGTAGTGGGCCCCTGTGCAAGAAATTTTTGGGGGCCCCCCCCTGCGCTTCATAAGACAACAAAGTTATGTAAACATAACCCCCCCATGTGCATCTCTCGCCCTCCCATGTGCAGCGCTCATCCCCCCCATGTGCAGCTCACTCCCCCGGTGCATCTCTCACCCCCCCCCGTGCATCTCCCACCCCCCCGTGCATCTCTCATCCCCCCCCCATGTGCATCTCTCATCCCCCCCATGTGCATCTCTCATCCCCCCCATGTGCACCTCTCATCCCCCCCACTCCTAGTTAATTAATTGTATTTAAAACAAATAAAACTTGTTATACTTACCCCCATGCGATCCCTGCAGAATCCTGGCGCTCGTCCACGTCGCTGCCACCAGGCTCTCCTGACGTTCGGCCATGTGACGGTGCCACATGCATAGCCATCAGCTTTTGTTTTGGCCAAAAGATTTTTAAAGCCGCCACCACGATAAGGTAGACTCTTCTGGCCGGGCCCTACTCTAACCTATTAAAATTTTCTTAAAATATCCAATACTCTTTTTAGATATATTTTTATTTAGTTTTCTTTAAGGGAATGTGTCATATACATTTTTTTTTTTAAATGACCAATAATACCACATACAGGGAATACCGCCACACCATGACCAGACCACATATTACCACAACATAGTGACCGAATAATACCACACAGAAGGGAGAAAAACTGTCACACCATGACCAGACCACATATTACCACCACATTACTAATATTACCACCACATTACTAATATTACCATAAGTGTCATTATACACGGGAGCTCTATACATGGTATGTATAATGTAAGTGTCCAGGTAATCTAGTGATCACCAGTGACATTATACACAGGAGCTCTGTATATAGTGTCAGTGTACAGGTAATACAGTGATCACCAGTGACATTATACACAGGAGCTCTGTATATAGTGTCAGTGTACAGGTAATACAGTGATCACCAGTGACATTATACACAGGAGCCCGGTACATAGTATATAGTGTAAGTGTACATGTAATGCACTGACTCACTGGTGACGTCTCTAGGTGAAGTCCTTCAGCTACGCTTTTCTCCTTCATCCAGCACAGACCGCCATCACGTCTTCCAGCCAGGACTCGTCTCTGCATAAAATAACACAGTTATCTAGAGCACATTCCCCAACTTCTACATTACGCAGCTGAATACAGACGTGCATCCACCATCAATATATGGTTAGTTATTATGCAACCTACCATTCCAAATATAAATTGTAATCCACCACGGTGCCCCCATTAACTGTAAATAGGCACTTAATATATAATTTAATTAGAACCTCTACTCTTTCCGCCAATTTGTTACCAGTTACACTCCTGCATCCGCAACGCTCTCTACGCTATACTTCCTGCTCCCCGCATTCATTATTTACATGCACCCCCTGCCCCAATTCATTATATCATGTCCTGCTCTCCCCACCCCATCATCATTTATCATTTACTGTCCCCCACCCCACATTCATTATGTGCAGCTCATTATCCCCCTACTCTCAATTCCCCCATGTGCAGCTCATTTTCTCCCAATTCCCCCATGTGCAGCTCTCATCTCCCCCATGTGCAGCTCTCACCACCCCACCATGTGCACATCTCTCATCCCCCTCCCCCACATGTGCCCCTCTCTCATCCCCCCCATGTGCACATCTCTCATCCCCCTCCCCCACATGTGCACCTCTCTCATCCGCCTCCCCCACATGTGCACCTCTCTCATCCCCCTCCACCACATGTGCATCTCTCATCCCCCCCCACATGTGCATCTCCCATTCCCCCCACTCCTAGTAAATTGTATTTAAAAAAAAAAAAACTTGTTATACTTACCCCCATGTGATCCCTGCAGAATCCTGGCGCTCGTCCAAATCGCTGACACCAGGTTCTCCTGACTTCCGGTCATGTGACGGCGCCGTCACATGACCAGAAGTCAGGGGAATCATGAAAGCGCTGCCGCAGGAGCGCAGCGCAGCGCTGATATGTCCCGGACCCGGCGCTTAGCATGGGGCCGGGGGCCCCATGAGGAGAGAGACGCACAAGAGCGGGGCCCCCAAGGGGGCCCCTACCGGCTGGGCCCCATACTGGAGTCAGGGCAGTCATGCCCTGATGGCGGCCCTGCTGGAGGCTGGAGGGGCCCCCTCTCCCTCGGGGCCCCCGTTCAATGAACCGTCTGCACGGGCGGTAGTTCCGCCCCTGCATTGATGTCACAGTACAGAGATAATACACACAGTGATGTCACAGTACAGGGATAATACACAAAGTGATGTCACAGTACAGAGATAATACACAGTGATGTCACAGTACAGAGATAATACACACAGTGATGTCACAGTTCAGTGATAATACACACAGTGGTGTCACAGTACAGAGATAATACACACATTGATATCACAGTACAGGGATAATACTCACAGTGATGTCACAGTACAGGGATAATACACACAGTGATGTCACACTACAGGGATAATACACACAGTGATGTCACAGTAAAGAGATAATACACACAGTGATGTCACAGTACAGAGATAATACACACAGTGATGTAACAGTACAGAAATAATACACACAGTGATGTCACAGTACAGGGATAATACACAAAGTGATGTCACAGTACAGGGATAATACACACAGTGATGTCACAGTACAGGGATAATACACAGTGATGTCACAGTACATGGATAATACACACAGTGATGTCACAGTACAGGGATAATACACAGTGATGTCACAGTACAGGAATAATACACACAGTGATGTCACAGTATAGGGATAATACACAGTGATGTCACAGTACAGAGATAATACACACAGTGATGTCACAGTAAAGGGATAATACACACAGTGATGTCACAGTATAGGGATAATACACAGTGATGTCACAGTACAGGGATAATACACACAGTGATGTCACAGTACAGGGATAATACACAGTGATGTCACAGTACATGGATAATACACACAGTGATGTCACAGTACAGGGATAATACACAGTGATGTCACAGTACAGGAATAATACACACAGTGATGTCACAGTATAGGGATAATACACAGTGATGTCACAATACAGAGATAACACACACAGTGATGTCACAGTAAAGGGATAATACACACAGTGATGTCACAGTATAGGGATAATACACAGTGATGTCACAGTACAGGGATAATACACACAGTGATGTCACAGTACAGGGATAATAAACAGTGATGTCACAGTACAGGAATAATACACGCAGTGATGTCACAGTACAGTGATAATACACACTGTGATGTCACAGTACAGAGGTAATGCACACAGTGATGTCACAGTACAGGGATAATACACACAGTGATGTCACAGTACAGGGATAATACACACAGTGATGTCACAGTAAAGGGATAATACACACAGTGATGTCACAGTACAGAGATAATACACACAGTGATGTCACAGTACAGGGATAATACACACAGTGATGTCACAGTAAAGAGATAATACACACAGTGATGTCACAGTACAGGGATAATGCACACAGTGATATCACAGTACAGAGACAATACACACAGTGATGTCACTGTACAGGGACAATACACACAGTGATGTCACTGTACAGGGATAATACACAGTGATGTCACAGTACAGGGATAATACACGCAGTGATGTCACAATACAGAGATAATACACACAGTGATGTCACAGTACACGAATAATACACAGTGATGTCACAGTACAGGGATAATACACACAGTGATTTCACAGTACAGGGATAATACACACAGTGATGTCACAGTACAGAGATAATACACAGTGATGTCACAGTACAGGGATAGTACACACAGTGATGTCACAGTACAGAGATAATACACACAGTGAGGTCACAGTACAGGGATAATACACAAAGTGATGTCACAGTACAGGGATAGTACACACAGTGATGTCACAGTACAGAGATAATACACACAGTGATGTCACAGTACAGGGATAATACACAAAGTGATGTCACAGTACAGAGATAATACACAGTGATGTCACAGTACAGAGATAACAGACACAGTGATGTCACAGTACAGGGATAATACACAGTGATGTCACAGTACAGGGATAATACACACAGTGATGTCACAGTACAGGGATAATACACAGTGATGTCACAGTGCAGTAATAATACACACAGTGATGTCACAGTACAGGGATAATACACACTGTGATGTCACAGTACAGAGATAATGCACACAGTGATGTCACAGTACAGGGCTTATACTCACAGTGTTGTCACAGTACAGGGATAATACACACAGTGATGTCACAGTACAGGGATAATACACACAGTGATGTCACAGTACAAAGATAATACACACAGTGATATCACAGTACAGGGATAATGCACACAGTGATGTCACAGTAAAGAGATGATACACACAGTGATGTCACAGTACAGGGATAATACACACAGTGATGTCACAGTACAGATATAATACACGCAGTGATGTCACAGTAAAGGGATAATACACACAGTGATGTCACAGTATAGGGATAATACACAGTGATGTCACAGTACAGGGATAATACACACAGTGATGTCACAGTACAGGGATAATACACAGTGATGTCACAGTAAAGGGATAATACACACAGTGATGTCACAGTACAGAGATAATACACACAGTGATGTCACAGTACAGGGATAATACACACAGTGATGTCACAGTAAAGAGATAATACACACAGTGATGTCACAGTACAGGGATAATACACACTGTGATGTCACAGTACAGAGGTAATGCACACAGTGATGTCACAGTACAGGGATAATACACACAGTGATGTCACAGTACAGAGGTAATACACACTGTGATGTCACAGTACAGAGGTAATGCACACAGTGATGTCACAGTACAGGGATAATACACACAGTGATGTCACAGTACAGGGATAATACACACAGTGATGTCACAGTAAAGGGATAATACACACAGTGATGTCACAGTACAGAGATAATACACACAGTGATGTCACAGTACAGGGATAATACACACAGTGATGTCACAGTAAAGAGATAATACACACAGTGATGTCACAGTACAGGGATAATGCACACAGTGATATCACAGTACAGAGACAATACACACAGTGATGTCACAGTACAGGGACAATACACACAGTGATGTCACTGTACAGGGATAATACACAGTGATGTCACAGTACAGGGATAATACACGCAGTGATTTCACAGTACAGGGATAATACACACAGTGATGTCACAGTACAGGGATAATACACAGTGATGTCACAGTGCAGGGATAATACACACAGTGATGTCACAGTACAGGGATAATACACAGTGATGTCACAGTACAGTAATAATACATGCAGTGATGTCACAGTACAGAGATAATACACACTGTGATGTCACAGTACAGAGATAATGCACACAGTGATGTCACAGTACAGGGCTTATACTCACAGTGATGTCACAGTACAGGGATAATACACACAGTGATGTCACAGTACAGGGATAATACACACAGTGATGTCACAGTACAAAGATAATACACACAGTGATGTCACAGTACAGGGATAATGCACACAGTGATGTCACAATAAAGAGATAATACACACAGTGATGTCACAGTACAGGGATAATACACACAGTGATGTCACAGTACAGATATAATACACACAGTGATGTCACAGTACAGGGATAATACACACAGTGAGGTCACAGTACAGGGATAATGCACAAAGTAATGTCACAGTACAGGGTTAATGCACACAGTGATATCACAGTACAGGGTTAATGCACACAGTGATATCACAGTCCAGGGATAATACACACAATGATGTCACAGTACAGAGATAATACACAGTGATGACACAGTACAGGGATAATACACACAGTGATGTCACAGTAAAGGGATAATGCACACAGTGATGTCACAGTACAGAGACAATACACACAGTGATGTCACAGTACAGGGACAATACACACAGTGACGTCTCAGTACAGGGATAATACACAGTGATGTCACAGTACAGAGATAATGCACACAGTGATGTCACAGTACAGGAATAATACACACAGTGATGTCACAGTACAGGGATATTACACACAGTGATGTCACAGTACAGGGATAATGCACACAGTGATGTCACAGAACAGAGATAATACACACAGTGATGTCACAGTGCAGGGATAATACACAGAGTGATCTCACAGTACAGGGAAAATACACACAGTGATGTCACAGTACAGAGATGATACACACAGTGATGTCACAGTGCAGGGATTATACACACAGTGATGTCACAGTACAGAGATAATACACCCAGTGATATCACAGTACATGGATAATACACACAGTGATGTCACAGTACAGGGATAATACACAGTGATGTCACAGTACAGGGATAATACACAGTGATGTCACAGTACAGGAATAATACACGCAGTGATGTCACAGTACAGGGATAATACACACTGTGATGTCACAGTACAGAGATAATGCACACAGTGATGTCACAGTACAGGGATAATACACATAGTGATGTCACAGTACAGAGATAATACACACAGTGATGTCACAGTACAGGGATAATACACACAGTGATGTCACAGTACAGGGATAATGCACACAGTGATGTCACAGAACAGAGATAATACACACAGTGATGTCACAGTACAGGGATAATACACACAGTGATGTCACAGTACAGGGATAATACACACAGTGATGTCACAGTACAGAGATAATACACACAGTGATGTCACAGTGCAGGGATTATACACACAGTGATGTCACAGTACAGAGATAATACACCCAGTGATGTCACAGTACATGGATAATACACACAGTGATGTCACAGTACAGGGATAATACACAGTGATTTCACAGTACAGGGATAATACACACAGTGATGTCACAGTACAGTGATAATAAACACAGTGATGTCACAGTACAGGGATAATACACACAGTGATGTCACAGTACAGGGATAATAAACACAGTGATGTCACAGTACAGGGATAATAAACACAGTGATGTCACAGTACAGGGATAATACACACAGTGATGTCACAGTACAGGGATAATACACACGGTGATGTCACAGTACAAGTATAATACACACGGTGATGTCACAGTACAGAGATAATGCACACGGTGATGTCATAGTACAGGGATAATACACACGGTGATGTCACAGAACAGCGATAATACACACGGTGATGTCACAGTAGAGCGATAATGCACACAGTGAAGTCACACTACAGCGATAATACACACAGTGATGTCACAGTACAGCGATAGTACACACAGTGATGTCACAGTACAGGGATAATACACACAGTGATGTCACTGTATAGGGATAATACACACAGTGATGTCACAGTACAGAGATAATACACACAATGATGTCACAGTACAGGGATAATACACACAGTGATGTCACAGTACAGGGATAATACACACAGTGATGTCAGAGTACAGGGTTAATACACACAGTGATGTGACAGTACAGGGATAATACACACAGTGATGTCACAGTACAGAGATATTACACACGGTGATGTCACAGTACAGGGATAATACCCACAGTGATGTCACAGTTCAGGGATAATACACACAGTGTTGTCACAGTACAGGGATAATAATTACAGTGATGTCACAGTACAGGTATAATACACCCAGTGATGTCACAGTACATGGATAATACACACAGCGATGTCACAGTACCGGGATAATACACCCAGTGATGTCACAGTACAGGGATAATACACAAAGTGATGTCACAGTACAGAGATAAAACACACAGTGATGTCACAGTACAGAGAAAATACACACAGTGATGTCACAGTACAGGGATAATACACACAGTGATTTCACAGTACAGCGATAATACTCACAGTGATCTCACAGTACAGGGATAAAACACACTGTGATGTCACAGTACAGGGATAATACACACAGTGATGTCACAGTACAGGAATAATACACACGGTGATATCACAGTACAGGGATAATACACACAGTGATGTCACAGTACAGGGATAATAATTACAGTGATGTCACAGTACAGGCATAATACACACAGTGATGTCACAGTACAGAGATAATTCAAAAAGTGATGTCACAGTACAGAGATAAAACACACAGTGATGTCACAGTACAGGGAAAATACACACAGTGATGTCACAGTACAGAGATAATACACAGTGATGTCACAGTACAGGGATAGTACACACATTGATGTCACAGTACAGAGATAATACACACAGTGATGTCACAGTACAGGGATAATACACAAAGTGATGCCACAGTACAGAGATAATACACAGTGATGTCACAGTACAGGGATAATACACACAGTGATGTCACAGTACAGGGATAATACACACAGTGTTGTCACAGTACAGAGATAACACACAGTGATGTCACAGTACAGAGATAATACACACAGTGATGTCACAGTTCAGGGATAATACACACAGTGATGTCACAGTACAGGGATAATACACACAGTGATATCACAGTACAGGGATAATACACACAGTGATGTCACAGTACAGGGATAATACACACAGTAATGTCACACTACAGGGATAATACACACAGTGATGTCACAGTACAGAGATAATACACACAGTGTTGTCACAGTACAGGGATAATACACACAGTGATCTCACAGTAAAGAGATAATGCACACAGTGATGTCACAGTACAGGGATAATACACACAGTGATGTCACAGTACAGAGATAATACTCACAGTGATGGCACAGTACATGGATAATACACACAGTGATGTCACAGTGCAGAGATAATACACACAGTGATGTCACAGTACAGGGATAATACACACAGTGATGTCACAGTACAGGGATAATGCACACAGTGATGTTACAGTACAGGGATAATACACACAGTGATGTCACAGTACAGGGATAATGCACACAGTGATATCACAGTACAGGGATAATACATACAGTGATGTCACAGTACAGAGATAATACACAGTGATGTCACAGCACAGGGATAATGCACACAGTGATGTCACAGTACAGAGACAATACACACAGTGATGTCACAGTACAGGGACAATACACACAGTGATGTCAAAGTACAGAGATAATACACAGTGATGTCACAGTACAGGGATAATACACAGTGATGTCACAGTACAGGAATAATACACAGTGATGTCACAGTATAGGGATAATACACAGTGATGTCACAGTACAGAGATAATACACACAGTGATGTCACAGTAAAGGGATAATACACACAGTGATGTCACAGTATAGGGATAATACACAGTGATGTCACAGTACAGGGATAATACACACAGTGATGTCACAGTACAGGGATAATACACAGTGATGTCACAGTACAGGAATAATACACGCAGTGATGTCACAGTACAGTGATAATACACACTGTGATGTCACAATACAGAGGTAATGCACACAGTGATGTCACAGTACAGGGATAATACACACAGTGATGTCACAGTACAGGGATAATACACACAGTGATGTCACAGTAAAGGGATAATACACACAGTGATGTCACAGTACAGAGATAATACACACAGTGATGTCACAGTACAGGGATAATACACACAGTGATGTCACAGTAAAGAGATAATACACACAGTGATGTCACAGTACAGGGATAATGCACACAGTGATATCACAGTACAGAGACAATACACACAGTGATGTCACAGTACAGGGACAATACACACAGTGATGTCACTGTACAGGGATAATACACAGTGATGTCACAGTACAGAGATAATACACGCAGTGATGTCACAATACAGAGATAATACACACAGTGATGTCACAGTACACGAATAATACACAGTGATGTCACAGTACAGGGATAATACACACAGTGATTTCACAGTACAGGGATAATACACACAGTGATGTCACAGTACAGAGATAATACACAGTGATGTCACAGTACAGAGATAGTACACACAGTGATGTCACAGTACAGAGATAATACACACAGTGAGGTCACAGTACAGGGATAATACACAAAGTGATGTCACAGTACAGGGATAGTACACACAGTGATGTCACAGTACAGAGATAATACACACAGTGATGTCACAGTACAGGGATAATACACAAAGTGATGTCACAGTACAGAGATAATACACAGTGATGTCACAGTACAGAGATAACAGACACAGTGATGTCACAGTACAGGGATAATACACAGTGATGTCACAGTACAGGGATAATACACACAGTGATGTCACAGTACAGGGATAATACACAGTGATGTCACAGTACAGTAATAATACACGCAGTGATGTCACAGTACAGGGATAATACACACTGTGATGTCACAGTACAGAGATAATGCACACAGTGATGTCACAGTACAGGGCTTATACTCACAGTGTTGTCACAGTACAGGGATAATACACACAGTGATGTCACAGTACAGGGATAATACACACAGTGATGTCACAGTACAAAGATAATACACACAGTGATGTCACAGTACAGGGATAATGCACACAGTGATGTCACAGTAAAGAGATAATACACACAGTGATGTCACAGTACAGGGATAATACACACAGTGATGTCACAGTACAGATATAATACACGCAGTGATGTCACAGTAAAGGGATAATACACACAGTGATGTCACAGTATAGGGATAATACACAGTGATGTCACAGTACAGGGATAATACACACAGTGATGTCACAGTACAGGGATAATACACAGTGATGTCACAGTACAGGAATAATACACGCAGTGATGTCACAGTACAGTGATAATACACACTGTGATGTCACAGTACAGAGGTAATGCACACAGTGATGTCACAGTACAGGGATAATACACACAGTGATGTCACAGTACAGGGATAATACACACAGTGATGTCACAGTAAAGGGATAATACACACAGTGATGTCACAGTACAGAGACAATACACACAGTGATGTCACAGTACAGGGATAATACACACAGTGATGTCACAGTAAAGAGATAATACACACAGTGATGTCACAGTACAGGGATAATGCACACAGTGATATCACAGTACAGAGACAATACACACAGTGATGTCACAGTACAGGGACAATACACACAGTGATGTCACTGTACAGGGATAATACACAGTGATGTCACAGTACAGGGATAATACACGCAGTGATTTCACAGTACAGGGATAATACACACAGTGATGTCACAGTACAGGGATAATACACAGTGATGTCACAGTGCAGGGATAATACACACAGTGATGTCACAGTACAGGGATAATACACAGTGATGTCACAGTACAGTAATAATACATGCAGTGATGTCACAGTACAGGGATAATACACACTGTGATGTCACAGTACAGAGATAATGCACACAGTGATGTCACAGTACAGGGCTTATACTCACAGTGTTGTCACAGTACAGGGATAATACACACAGTGATGTCACAGTACAGGGATAATACACACAATTATGTCACAGTACAAAGATAATACACACAGTGATGTCACAGTACAGGGATAATGCACACAGTGATGTCACAGTAAAGAGATAATACACACAGTGATGTCACAGTACAGGGATAATACACACAGTGATGTCATAGTACAGATATAATACACACAGTGATGTCACAGTACAGGGATAATACACACAGTGATGTCACAGTACAGGGATAATGCACAAAGTAATGTCACAGTACAGGGTTAATGCACACAGTGATATCACAGTACAGGGTTAATGCACACAGTGATATCACAGTCCAGGGATAATACACACACTGATGTCACAGTACAGAGATAATACACAGTGATGACACTGTACAGGGATAATACACACAGTGATGTCACAGTAAAGGGATAATGCACACAGTGATGTCACAGTACAGAGACAATACACACAGTGATGTCACAGTACAGGGACAATACACACAGTGACGTCTCAGTACAGGGATAATACACAGTGATGTCACAGTACAGAGATAATGCACACAGTGATGTCACAGTACAGGAATAATACACACAGTGATGTCACAGTACAGGGATATTACACACAGTGATGTCACAGTACAGGGATAATGCACACAGTGATGTCACAGAACAGAGATAATACACACAGTGATGTCACAGTGCAGGGATAATACACAGAGTGATCTCACAGTACAGGGAAAATACACACAGTGATGTCACAGTACAGAGATGATACACACAGTGATGTCACAGTGCAGGGATTATACACACAGTGATGTCACAGTACAGAGATAATACACCCAGTGATATCAAAGTACATGGATAATACACACAGTGATGTCACAGTACAGGGATAATACACAGTGATGTCACAGTACAGGGATAATACACAGTGATGTCACAGTACAGGAATAATACACGCAGTGATGTCACAGTACAGGGATAATACACACTGTGATGTCACAGTACAGAGATAATGCACACAGTGATGTCACAGTACAGGGATAATACACATAGTGATGTCACAGTACAGAGATAATACACACAGTGATGTCACAGTACAGGGATAATACACACAGTGATGTCACAGTACAGGGATAATACACACAGTGATGTCACAGTACAGGGATAATGCACACAGTGATGTCACAGAACAGAGATAATACACACAGTGATGTCACAGTACAGGGATAATACACACAGTGATGTCACAGTACAGGGATAATACACACAGTGATGTCACAGTACAGAGATAATACACACAGTGATGTCACAGTGCAGGGATTATACACACAGTGATGTCACAGTACAGAGATAATACACCCAGTGATGTCACAGTACATGGATAATACACACAGTGATGTCACAGTACAGGGATAATACACACAGTGATGTCACAGTACAGGGATAATACACAGTGATGTCACAGTACAGGGATAATACACAGTGATGTCACAGTACAGGGATAATACACACAGTGATGTCACAGTACAGTGATAATAAACACAGTGATGTCACAGTACAGGGATAATACACACAGTGATGTCACAGTACAGGGATAATAAACACAGTGATGTCACAGTACAGGGATAATAAACACAGTGATGTCACAGTACAGGGATAATACACACAGTGATGTCACAGTACAGGGATAATACACACAGTGATGTCACAGTACAGGGATAATACACACGGTGATGTCACAGTACAAGGATAATACACACGGTGATGTCACAGTACAGAGATAATGCACACGGTGATGTCACAGTACAGGGATAATACACACGGTGATGTCACAGAACAGCGATAATACACACGGTGATGTCACAGTAGAGCGATAATGCACACAGTGAAGTCACACTACAGCGATAATACACACAGTGATGTCACAGTACAGCGATAGTACACACAGTGATGTCACAGTACAGGGATAATACACACAGTGATGTCACAGTACAGGAATAATAATTACAGTGATGTCACAGTACAGGGATAATGCACACAGTGATATCACAATACAGGGACAATACACACAGTGGTATCACAGTACAGGGATAATACACAAAGTGATGTCACAGTACAGGGATAATACACACAGTGATGTCACAGTACAGGGATAATACACATAGTGATGTCACAGTACAGGGATAATACACACAGTGATGTCACAGTACAGGGATAATACACACAGTGATGTCACAGTACAGGGATAGTACACACAGTGATGTTACAGTACAGGGATAATACACACAGTAAAGTAAACTAAATGTGTATCCTTTATTATTCTGTCACTCACCCAACCTAAGGGACAGTGAGAACTTCGTAGCCGGGGTGGACATCAAGTGCAGTAGATGGTTGAAGTCGCTGGTTCATTTTATTGGAATATAATCCCAATATTGTTCTGGATCCTGCATCTTCCCCTGGTAATTACTAGACAGGAGCGGATCTGCTGAGATTCATCGTCTGCTCTTATTCTATTTGTCAGGGAAATTTGAGTTGCATAAAAGTTACTCAATGCAAATTGAACATTCCTTATTATGATCTGGGGCTTCATAGACCCCAGAACATAAAACACAGGAATAAAACAATGAATGGTCGCCCCTTACCTGTCCAACCGTCCGGCCTCCACTCCATTCGGCCTCTTCTTTCCTACATCCTCCTTCATGCCGTCCTGATTAATTTTTTTTTTACTACTTTCTCAGTCCTCTACAATTTAACCTTACGGCTGCCAACTGATCACCACTTTTCTTAATTCACACAAAGCTAATGGCAAAAATCAGACTCAGGAGACTCTGAATTATTTTTCAATTTGAAAGTGAGATCCCATCTGTAGTAATACCAGAGGATCACTAGAAACGTCGCAGTGAGAAGATCACCAGAAGATCATCTCCACTGGCAGACACTAATGCAACTTTTTCTTATATAATTTTCTATAGAAGAATTTTAATAGACGTCAATAGATAATATCATAAGGATTTCTGCATAGGTCACGGAGCGTGCCCCCAAGACCCCTCCGTAAACATACATAGATGATGTCACAGACAGCTAATCCTGTGCACCTCCCGTCACAATGATGTCCACAGGTCACAGTGCACACCCATAGAAGTCAATAGGTGATGTCTCAGCCAACTCCTTGTTCCCCTCCCTGCACAATGATGTCTGCACAGGTTACAGAGCATGCCCACAACATGCTTCCATAGGAAATAAGTAATTTCTGTTCAGCCTAGTGCACAATGATGTCTGTACAGTTCACAGCAAGTACACACAATACTGGGTCATATAAGTCAATAGGTGATGTCACAGCTCACCTCTTCCCCCTCCTGCACAATGATGTCTGTACAGGCCACAGTGTATACACATAATACTGGGTCATATAAGTCAATTGGTGATGTCACAGCTCACCTCTTCCCCCTCCTGCACAATGATGTCTGTACAGGTCACAAAGCATGCCCACAATATTCTCCCGTAGAAGTCAGTGTACAGGTCACAGTGCATACACACAATAATGGGTCATATAAGTCAATAGATGACGTCACAGCTCACCTCTCCCCCCTCCTGCACAATGATGTCTGTACAGGTCACAGCGCATACACACAATATTGGGTCATATAAGTCAATAACTGATGTCACAGCTTACCTCTTCCCCCTCTCTGCACAATGATGTCTGTACAGGTCACAGCGCATACACACAATACTGGGTCATATAAGTCAATAGGTGATGTCACAGCTCACCTCTCCACCTTCCTGCACAATGATGTCTGTACAGTTCACAGTGCATACACACAATACTGGGTCATATAAGTCAATAACTGATGTCACAGCTTACCTCTTCCCCCTCTCTGCACAATGATGTCTGTACAGGTCACAGCGCATACACACAATACTGGGTCATATAAGTCAATAACTGATGTCACAGCTTACCTCTTCCCTCTCTCTGCACAATGATGTCTTTACAGGTCACAGCGCATACACACAATACTGGGTCATATAAGTCAATAACTGATGTCACAGCTCACTTCTTCTCCCTCCTGCACAATGATGTCTGTGCAGGTCACAGCACGTACACACACTACTGTGTTATATAAGTCAATAGGTGATGTCACAGCTCACCTATTCCCCCTCCCTGCACAAAGATGTCTCACAGGTCACAGTGTATACCAATAATATTTTCCCATAGAAGTCAATTGATAATGTCACAGCTCACCTCTTCCACCTCCTGCACAATGATCTCTGTACAGGTCACAGTGCATACACACTATACTGGGTCATATAAGTCAATAGGTGATGTCACAGCTCAACTCTTCACCCTCCCTGCACAATGATGTATCACAGGTCACAGTGTATGCCAATAATATTTTCCAATAGAAGTCAATCGATAATGTCACAGCTCACCTCTTCCCCCTCCTGCACAATGATGTCTGTACAGGTCACAGTGCATACACACTTTACTGGGTCATATAAGTCAATAGGTGATGTCACAGCTCACTTCTTCTCCCTCCTGCACAATTATGTATGTACAGGTCACAGTGCATACACTCAATACTGGGTCATATAAGTCAATAGGTGATGTCACAGCTCACTTCTTCTCCCTCCTGCACAATGATGTCTGTACAGGTCACAGTGCATACACTCAATACTGGGTCATATAAGTCAATAGGTGATGTCACAGCTCACTTCTTCCCCCTCCTGCACAATGATGTCTGTACAGGTCACAGTGCATACACACAATACTGGGTCATATAAGTTAATAGGTGATGTCACAGCTCACTTCTTCTCCCTCCTGCACAATGATGTCTGTACAGGTCACAGTGCATACACACAATACTGGGTCATATAAGTTAATAGGTGATGTCACAGCTCACTTCTTCTCCCTCCTGCACAATGATGTCTGTACAGGTCACAGTGCATACACACAATACTGGGTCATATAAGTTAATAGGTGATGTTGTAGCTCATCTCTTCCTCTTCCCTGTTCAATGATGTCTCACAGGTCACAGTGCATGCCAACAATATTGTCCCATAGAAGTCAATAGATAATGTCACAACCCACCTCCCTGCACAATGATGTCTGCATAGGTTACAGAGCATGCCACAATACTCTACCCTAGACGTCAATAGGTGATGTCACAGCTCACCTCTTCCCCCTCTCTGCACAATGATATCTGCACAGATCACAGGGCATACCAACAATACTCCCCCATAGAAGTCAATAGGTGATGTAATCTCTTCCCCCTCTCTGCACAATGATGTCTGCACAGGTCACAGGGCATACTAACAATACTCCCATAGAAGTCAATATGTGATGTCACAGCTCACCTCTTCCCCCTCTCTCCACAGTGATGTCTGCACAGGTCATACTAACAATAATCCCATAGAAGTCAATAGGTGATGGCAACTCTTCCCACTCTCTGCACAGTGATGTCTGCACAGGTCACAGGGCATGCCCACAATACTCTCCCATAGAAGTCAATAGGTGATGTCACCTCTTCCCCCTCTCTGCACAGTGATGTCTGCACAGGTCACAGGGCATGCCCACAATACTCTCCCATAGAAGTCAATAGGTGATGTCATCTCTTCCCCTTCTCTGCACAGTGATGTCTGCACAGGTCACAGGGCATGCCCACAATACTCTCCCATAGAAGTCAATAGGTGATGTCATCTCTTCCCCCTCTCTGCACAATGATGTCTGCACAGGTCACAGGGCATACTAACAATAATCCCATAGAAGTCAATAGGTGATGTCAACTCTTCCCCCTCTCTGCACAGTGATGTCTGCACAGGTCACAGGGCATGCCCACAATACTCTCCCATAGAAGTCAATAGGTGATGTCACCTCTTCCCCCTCTCTGCACAGTGATGTCTGCACAGGTCACAGGGCATGCCCACAATACTCTCCCATAGAAGTCAATAGGTGATGTCACCTCTTCCCCCTCTCTGCACAGTGATGTCTGCACAGGTCACAGGGCATGCCCACAATACTCTCCCATAGAAGTCAATAGGTGATGTCATCTCTTCCCCTTCTCTGCACAGTGATGTCTGCACAGGTCACAGAGCATGCCCTCAAGACATCAATGAGTCTTCATCAGTCTTTATGTTCCTATGATCCCTGAGACTTCGGTAAAGCAAATCTCTGAACTGCTAAAAACGACAAAATGACCATCAGCAAGTATCAAAAATGAATTGAAAAGTATTAGTGGATGTATCAGTATTAGATTCTACTGAAACCCATGTGACCTGATACCTCTCACCACAAGTAGAGGAGCATCAGAGCAGGGGGTGGTGGCGTCAGTCTACCCATCCATGCCGTCTTTAGATTAGGACATTTGTGAGCGCCGCTGGGGAGCTGGGGTCTTAATTACGATGAAAGACCCTGCGTGAGGAACCTGATTTTAACTTATAACGTCCTTCGGAATCTGACTTACATTTTTCTAAATTGCACTCGACAAATGATATTTCGATTTTGCCCAGTTTCTATGGTAACCCGTCATCTCATAAGTAGCCTCCATGGTGACTCCATTAAAGAGGGATCTGTCAATATTATGTCACCACTCACCAGCTATAAACAAGATACAATCCACCAACGGTTAATTATAAAATCACCATGTATCTCACGCCGTGCCACCTGATCTCGCCGTGTGAAAGCTTTTAACTTCTTGAATATTAATAAAAAATTAATTTTGCAGCGTAAGAAATTACTGCGACGCTCGGAAAAGTGACAGTGACATTGACAGAACATCTCTAAAACCAGCCAAGATTGATCGAGCTCCGGTATTGATCGCCCAACGAAAATTGTCCGTCCCTCATCTGCATTAATTGGAGCGGACGTGCTGAGCGCGGAGCTGGGTTTTGTGCAAGCGAATGACAATTTACAACAAGGACTTCGCTGCCGTCTGATCAGCAGTAAATAGAGGGAACTAAGACACATTCACTGCCCCAATCCCGAAAGTCACATATTTTATTAACAGATCAAGAGACAAATGCGGGAGACGTCTTAAAGGAGACTTTTCACCCATTCAAACTCCTTTAAAGTCCCTGTAAAAGCTGAAGCGTAACTCATCTATCCCGGCTCCAGCGCTCGGACTCTGCCCTCATTCTCCGCCTTATAGGCCAGCCCATATGGCAACACACAGCCTGAGTATTCAAGTAGTTAGCATTCACGCTGCTACCAAGCTGGGCTCCACTATCTGCCAATGAAATGCCTCCTGACAAAGCCAGCTCTACTACAATCAATCAGCACTGCTACTATGCGCTTCTCCGCTACGGAGGAACCTCCTGACAAAATGCAGATCTGCCATAACCATTGGGCTCTGCTATGTCACACCTGTCAGACATACCCAGTTACAACAGCTAGAATCTGCTACATTCGCTAAGAAAGGCTTTTAATAAACCAAGATCTGCTAAGATGTCTGGATTTTGCTACATTCACTGTGTAAGTATCCTGACAAACCCAGCTCTGCTACATCACTGGTCTCTACTACATTTTCACAAGTGTGCCTCCGGCCATGCTATGTTGCTGGGCTGTGCTATATCAGCACAAGAGAGTATCCTGAAATGCTCAGCTCTGCTGTTCTACTGGGCTCTGCTACAGCACTCAGCTCTTCTCTATCACTACCATGTGTCGCTCTGCTACTTCTACGAGACTACTCTACTGCGCCAGTATCCCTATGCTGCTTCATTGCTCTTCCTCCGCTGAGTCTCCAGCCTCTGCAGCTTCCGTTCTTCCAGCTGCCATCCATCCTCCACAGTCTCCATTGTGCCATTAGTGGGTGCCATGGTGCCCAAGTCTTAATTTGTTGTTCCCAACTCGGCAAGTTATCACCTATTCTTTGAATAAGTGATATCTTAACAATCGCTGGGAGTTTAATCACCGGGACTCTCCCCAATCCTGAGGATAAGGCTCGGAAATGATCCCTCGTAATGGAGCGGTGGCCATGTTTGCGGGTCGCTGTTCCAGTCAATGTCTATGAGCAGCCAGAGAAGCTGTGTAGCCAAGCACAGTACTCGGGTATGGCCGACAAGCCCCTGGACCATGAATGTACTGCCGCCACCTCATTCCAAGGGTGCATCTCAGAGACCCTTTCTTTGAATTAGCGGGGTCCCAGCAGTTTGACCCCCCCAGCGTTCAGCAAGTTATAACTTACCCTGTGGATCAGCGATAAGTTGGCAAATTATAAATGGCCAAAGGTGAACACAATGGTCAACGATTTCCAACAGACAAATAGGAGAAGAGTTGAGGGAAGGGGTTACGGTTTTGGCCTCCAGTTGGCACATTAGGGAGCTACTGAAGGAAACATCTCTTGTTAGACATTTATGGCATATCCTATGGGTGTGGGTCGCCGTCAGTGGAGAGGTGGCCGTGTATACGAGAAACTCTCCATTGACTTCTATGGGTGCAGTTCTCGTTTAAAAACACTTTATTTTCCAATTTATAAAGTATAACTTGGGGCAAAAAAACCCCAACTCGTCTCATTCTTCCCCACGTTGCTAAAGCTTCCTAAAATCAGCAGTTCCCAAGTTGTGTCCTCCTTATTGCTTACCATGTTTTCAATCATCCATCGCATTTTGCAGAGAATTTCCTATGTTGACTTGCAGACGGCCTAATTTGGGTCATAATCTACATTTCTGTTTTTTTTTTTTTTCTTGGAAATTCACTTTAAATAACTTTTATACACTGACATAAAAAAAGTTTCCCAAAAGGTCTCCCGACCCAATGACATTCCAGTCTGTGATACGAAGCTGGTGTGTAAATGAGATATTATAAAAAGTCACGTCTGTCCGTTCTGCCCTGACTCTGGTTCTGACCCGTACCCAGGAAATCTGGGGCCAAGCGACGCCTGGACGAGTTCGTTTTCTGATTCTATCACGATTGAATTCCAGATGTTTCCAGAGACCAAAGTGAAAAATAAAACTGATTCTTCTTCCAAGGAAGTGGAGGGAGTTCTGCCAAGTGTGCGACCTTCGGTAGCTGGAACTGAAGATTTACTCTACTGGTAAAGAAAGAGCAAAAGGAGCTGAGCTGATTAATTTATTGTTTTGTAGAAAAACTTTCAGCGTAATTCGCACTTTATTCCCTTAAATCTCTACTCTTTCTGTGCTGAAGAGTCTGGTGGGTGGTACTACATAAATTCTCCCACTGAACTTCTAAGCTTGGAAAGAGAAGGAATTAAATGCATAAATTACAAATTATTCTCAATCTTTTCCTACAAAGCATCAATCTGCTCTGCTCCTCCTGCGCCGTGCAGCACCGCGCTCCCCCCCAGACAGGACTGCATGTCCAAATGATTCTCTGGGAACCAATGTCCCATTTGCCTGGAGGAGACACTCATGGAACTCCAGGAAGCGGCGCTGTGAGGAGCCATCCCTGTGCTCAACATAATATGGAGAGACAAAGTAGTCACTGACTATTTTCATTTGTCCCATTGGAAGAGACACTGTCACAGGAGGGAGCCGAGTCGCAACAAAGTTGCAACCAACAGAGACTTTTGGGTGATGCGTTGTCACAGTTGCATTAACGGGAAAGTGATAATGTTTCATTCTGGAATCTTCCAGCTTTGTCACTCACATGGAGAGATGATGGCCCATTCCCGACGCTGGACTAGTGGCCAGCAGGGGCTTTATGTTCTTCTGATGGATTCCAGTGTCACAGATTTTCTCAGGGAAAGATATCTCTTTAAGTTTTTAAGGATTTAATGACTTTGCAGAACATTTCAGTTCTTTTTTTAAGCAACTATGGTGACAGACTGATGGACTTATCTTGACACATGTGTAATAGGGGTAAGATGTTATATTTCAGAAACTGGTAAGGAAGTGGCAATTGATGATCTGCCCATGTGCCACTCACTACTGACGGCGGTTTGGAGCAATTCTGTAACAGGTATTGACTTTGCCATCATAAAGACTGTTGGAGGCTCTGGGCAGAACAACGTGGATTTACTGGTACAACTACGTGAGCACTCGACTACTGCATATGGTGAGTGTTGAGGGAAGCCTCCTTGAATACTTACAACAGTACTGAAGGACTGGTGAAAGCCAAGAGCCACTATGGACGCAACCTGACTCTTGGAGATCCAGTGAAGCACTGCACGGTCCACAGCTCCGGTGAAATAATACTCAGGTGCTGATGAGTTACATTTTGTCACATCAAGTTCTGTGCCTTTAAGTGCATTCTGCCACCATCAAGCTGACTTTGCCTCCCCACGTCTGTAACCATTAAGCGTATGTGCCTACCGGTGAAAAAATAAAGACCTCGGTTCACTTGAACTTCGTGGGCCCCAATGCAAAATCTCCAACAGGACCCCCAACTATCACAGGTCTTTAATAATAATAATGTTTTCATAGGGGCCAAATAGAAGTTTTGGGCCCCCTTTGGCTCCAGGGCCCTTTTGTGAATGCAACCTTGCATCTATTGTACTTACAGCTCTGCCTCTGTTAATCTTCACATTTTTGCTGAAGTCACAAGCATTGTCTGGGCTCAGCTCGATAGCGGCCATATTATGGCCCTGACCTAAACCTGATAATTAGAAGGCTTAAATTAAAAGTATACAGAGGGGAAAATAAGTATTTGATCCATTGCCGATTTTGCACGTTTTCCCACCTACAGAGAATGGAGAGGTCTGTAATTTTTATCGTAGGTCACTTCATCTCTGAGAGACAGAATCTAAAAATAAATTCCAGAAAATCACATTGTATGATTTTTACATAATTCATTTGCATTTTATTGCATGAAATAAGTATTTGATACAATAGAAAAACAGAATTTAATATTTGGTCCAGAAACCTTTGTTTACAGTTACAGAGGTAAGATGTTTCTTGTAGCTCTTGACCAGGTTTGCACACACTGCAGCAGGGATTTTGGCCCCCTCCTCCATACAGATCTTCTCCAGATCTTTCAGGTTTCGGGGCTGTCGCTGGACAACATTGAGTTTCAGCTCCCTCCAAAGATTTTCTATTGGGTTCAGGCCTGGAGGCTGGCTAGGCCACTCCAGGACCTTGAAATGCTTCTTACGGAGTCACTCTTTTGTTGCCTTGGCTGTGTGTTTCGGGTCATTGTCATGCTGGAAGACCCAGCCACGACCCATCTTCAATGCTCTTACTGAGGGAAGAAGGCTGTTGGCCAAAATCTTGTGATACATGACCCCATCCATCCTCCCTTCAATATGGTGCAGTCGTCCTGTCCCTTTGCAGAAAGGCACCCTCAAAGTATGATGTTTCTCCACCATGCTTCATGGTAGGGACAGTGTTCTTGGGGTTGTACTCATCCTTCTTCTTCCTCCAAACACGGCGAGTCGACTTGATACCAAAAAGTTCTATTTTGGTCTCATCTGACCATATGACCTGCTCCCATGCCTCCTCTGGATCATACAGATGATCACTGGTGAACTTCAAATGGGCCTTGACATATGCTGGCGTGAGCCGAGGGACCTTGCGTGCCCTGCAGGATTTTAATCCATGACAGCGTAGTGTGTTACTAACGGTAATGTCTGAGGCTGTGGTCACAGATCTCTTCAGGTCATTGACCAGATCCTCCCGTGTAGTTCTGGGCTGACTCCTGACCGTTCTCAGAATCAGCTTAACCCCACAAGGCGAGATCTTGCATGGAACCCCAGACCGAGGAAGGTTGAAAGTCTGTCACGCAAGGTGAGGGAAGGCACAAGTGTACAATGATGGGAAGCAGTGGAAGGGAGCCCAAAAACTAGGGAAAGGGGGAGTGGAGACCCCTAGGCAGATCTAATATCACCCTGCCTGCCTTATCATCCCTACATAGGTTCCACACCTATCACCGAGCAGGAACCTAATCCGTGAATGTCCCTAGAGCTGGGCCTAGATAGGGAGGGGATGGGGTGAGCACTAGTCAGGCCCCACTACAAACTAAAGACAACAAGGGAAACAAACAAAGGGGATACACTTAGCTTGAGCAGACACCAGAGACATAACGCCAACTGTCCTCCAAGGGTACCAAAGAAGAAACTAGCCGACTGCTAGTGCTCCAAGCCTGCACAGAGGTTTTTAACTACCAAACAAGGGTTTGTCAATCAGCTGCAGAAGGTGGAGGTCGCTGCTGGGTCCTAAAGGAAGAAGGATTTAACTATACTACAAAGATGAGAGGATCAAGAAGGCGTCTGCAATGCCAAATGCAGTGACCTTCTACAGCAAGATCCAGAGTGACTGTCTGTCACACCTGACACACCCTTGACACAATCATCTTGTGTTTGTTCCATTTTCTAATAATTGTGCCAACAGTTGTTGCCTGCTCACCAAGCTGCTTACCTATTGTCCTGTAGCCCATCCCAGCCTTGTGCAGGTCTACAATTTTGTTCCTGGTGTCCTTAGACAGCTCTTTGGTCTTGGCCATGGTGAAGAGGTTGGAGTGTGATTGATTGAGTGTGTGGACAGGTGTCTTTTATACAGGTAACGAGTTCAAACAGGTGAAATTAATACAGGTAATGAGTGCAGAGTTGGAGGGCTTCTTAAAGAAAAACTAACAGAATTCTTGCTGGCTGGTCGGTGATCAAATACTTATTTCATTCAAGAAAATGCAAATTAATTATATAAAAATCATACAATGTGATTTTCTGGATTTCATTTTTAGATTCTGTCTCTCACAGGTGAAGTGACCTACGATAAAAATTACAGACCTCTCCATTCTTTGTAGGTGGGAAAACTTGCAAAATCGGCAGAGAATCAAATACTTATTTTACGCACTGTATGTGGCACAGGGTAGACTCGCATGTCTGTGTCTTGCCATAAAAAGCTCTTCAGTAAATCCAGTGAGAGAAAATATATAAAAAAAATATTGGTGGAGATCTAAGAAGAAAATGGCACACAACCAAGCCCTAAATTATCATATTGCATGCTGACAATTTTTTTGTCTGTTCTCCTTGCCAGACATTTTTGATATAAGGATACAGCTTAAATATTCACAAGAAAGGTCCAAAAGTTCGAACAAGTGACACTATCTCTAGCAACACGCTGACTGGTCAATGGCAGAAGAGAGAAAGCGTCAAAACCTTAAAGGGCCAGCTCACACGACAGTGGCTCCAGGGTCCTGTGTCTGATGAATGGGGGATTGTTCCAAATTTTGCTTTAAGAACTGTCAGGCAAAATGTATTTTTGTCCTAGTTTTAAAAATGAGAGATGTCTTAAATCTCCACCCCCTGCTCATTTGGAAGAGGCTACATAGAACTTCTCTGCTTTCCCCAAACCAGGAATTTTTATGACCGCCATAAAGCCTCAGCCCAGAGCAAGCATTCTGGTCTAAACTGGAAATTCCCTCCAAGATCCTATTGTCTAACTGTACAAACTTTTAATGTCGATTTTAATAATGCACATGACTGTCACAAACACAGGGACCACATTTTTGAGATGTTCACCTTTTTCCAATTGTGATGGTGTGGTTTTCGTGGCTGGGAGACCACCAGGAACCTGGGAAATGGATTCTAAGCTTCTGAGCATCATAGAGATATCATATTTGATATCCATCTTCATGAATAGTGGTGACGGCAAACATGATGTCTCCATCTTGGATGTGGGACCCCCCCATGCCAAGATATGAAATTTGAAGGATTTTTGTCTTATGCAGCTGGGTGGGTTCACAAAACCAAGCCCCCGTGTGAGGTAAACAACATGGGTGTCTCCTAATGTTTTGGCCCCTTACTTAAAACCAGAACGGCCATTTTAATTCATTCTTATCTGGGACGTCAGACGCATGCACTCCTCGCTGCGTGGAAGAATCACATTTAATTTCCGGGGAGCCGTCCCCCACAGAATCTGAGACCATCACCTCGTGGCGCAGGTTTTGCTATCACTTATCCCTTTTATTTTAATAACTGTTTTATGCATACATGTAAATTGTCTCTTTTATAATATCTTGTATATCTTTTGTAAACACTGCCCACTTTCGGGAGTAAATCATTATTATTTACCAGCTTTGTTCTTCTTGTCCTATGTCGAGCAAACACGTTCCTCACCCGCTAATTCACGTTACCTAACGGGTACCCGATCCACCTGTTAAGCAATCGGTGGTGGCAGTATACCAGTATTTATGTGATATTGTGGTTTGAGGGTGGCTGGACGGAGGTATATATGCATTCCTGGAAGGAACTGGTGGTATATATACGTCCTGTCACATCACGTGCCACAATAGTCGACATAAATTAGAGCAGCTGCGCCCATGCTTATCCTTGGTCAATACCGTGTTTGACCAGCAGGATGAGGGGGCGCCAGAGGGCTGCAAGGTCTGACCAAGTGTGTTTTTCGTGACAATTGGTGGCAAGCGGTGGGATCATATGACATTAGTGATCTGGTTTGAGCAATCATTCCTCTCACTAAAAACTTGCACTGTTCTTACCTGGACCCTGCACAAAAGTTTTGAAGATCGAACTAAGTGTTTATTAGATCTGAGACAATACTGTATGTGTAGCAGTTACCCCTACCCTTCTTAGTTTTTTCTTTTCTATTTTTATTTTGGTGATTATGGTCGTAGTTGGGGAGTTCTGGTATAGCCAGCAGAAAAGGGACACTCTTATTGGAATATGTATAACCAAAGGCATTGACACCCTCGGCAAAAACAAAGAACAAATGGCTGCTGCACTGGCGCAACTGGAGACTGAGCAAGCCCTTCTCCAGACCTCAGCAGGACCAGGGGTCAGCCGAGATATGGACAGTACTGCTGCAGGGGTCCCACCTGTAGACGCATGTCGCGTCAGCGACCAGGGCAGCGTGGACCCCTATCTGCAGATGGCTCTACAGCAACTTCCTGCAGAGGATCATGAAGGACGGCTGAAAGTAATTCAGCAGCACCAGGAGGCTGCCGAGCGGCGAGCGGAGGCCGAGAGGGCCGAGAGAGCCGAGCGAGAGGCCCAAGCCCAGAGGGTCCCAGTGAGGACGTGGCCTTAACCTCACTTCTGGTTTCCTGCAGCCAGGAGTTTCAGGCAGCTCTGCACTCAGATGCTAGCCTAGGGACGTTAAGGAGCCTCGCTGAGAAGCCCATCTCCGAGTTGGATAAGGAGAGGGTATTCTGGGACCAAGGGAGGTTGTACCGGGAGACAGTTCCCTGTACACCCCAACAGAAGTGGCTGAGGGAAAGACAGCTGGTCATCCCCTACCAATTCAGGGATGAGTTGTTGCGGATCGCCCATGAGATTCCACTCGCTGGACACTTGGGGGTCAACAAAACCAAGGCCCGGCTGTCTCACCACTTTTATTGGCCCAAAATGAGGACGGATGTGGTGAACTACTGTCGCTCCTGTACCACGTGTCAAAGAGTGGGAAAGTCAGGGCCGGCTCCCAAAGCCCCCCTGATCTCTTTGCCAGTGATAGAGGAGCCTTTCCAGAGGATTGCTGTGGACATTGTGGGACCACTGGCCATACCCAGCAGCTCTGGAAAATGTTTCATCCTTACCGTGGTAGACTATGCTACCCGGTATCCGGAGGCAGTAGCCCTGTCCTCAATTAGGGCGGATAAGGTGGCGGACGCCCTCTTGGCCATCTTTTCGCGAGTAGGCTTTCCCAGGGAGATGCTTACCGACCAGGGGACCCAGTTCATGTCTCGCTTAATGGAGGCCCTATGTAAGAAAATGCAGGTGCAGCATCTGGTATTGAGCGCGTATCATCCCCAAACCAATGGTTTGTGTGAGCGATTCAACGGTACCCTCAAACAGATGTTAAAAAAGCTGGTTGAGACCCAGGGACGCAACTGGGAGCGTTACCTCCCACACCTGTTATTTGCTTACAGAGAGGTTCCACAGGCCTCGACGGGGTTCTCCCCCGTTGAGCTCCTGTATGGCAGGTGTGTCCGAGGACCCCTTGGGTTGATAAGGGAATTCTGGGAAGAAGAGTCAAGCTCCCCAGGAGTGTCCATCGTGGAGTATGTCATGCGCTTCCGTGACAAGATGCAGACCTTGACGCAGTTGGTGTATGACAACATGGCGCAAGCCCAGGCTGACCAGAAGCATTGGTACGACCAGAACGCCCAAGAGCGGACCTACCAGGTGGGTCAGAAGGTGTGGGTGCTGGTCCCCGTACCAAAGGACAAGCTTCAGGTGGCCTGGGAAGGCCCGTACGTCATTCACCAACAGCTCAACCCGGTCACCTACGTGATCACTCTTAACCACGCGCGGGGTAGGCAGAAGGCTTTTCACGTTAATATGATGAAGACTCATCAAGAACGTGGAGCCTGCGTCCTACCGGTCTGCAGCCTGCCCGTGGATGGGGAGGACGACCCCCTCTTGGACATGCTGGCCCAAGCGAAGGCCAGCGGGTCCCTAGAGGATGTAGAGATAAGCGCCTTGCTATCCGCAGACCAGAGGTCTCAGATGCGAGCAGTGCTGAAACCCTTCCAAGCAATGTTCACCAACCTGCCTGGCAGGACTGAAGTGGCGGTTCATGAAGTGGACACCAGGAATCATGCCCCACTCCGGCGGACAGCCTATCGAATCTCCGACGAGGTGCAGCATGTCATGCGCCAGGAGGTCGAGGAGATTCTGAAGTTGGGGGTGATTAAGCGGTCCTAGAGCGCGTGGGCCTCACCTGTAGTCCTGGTTCCAAAGAAGGACCGGACCACCCGGTTCTGTGTGGACTACAGGGGGCTCAACGCTATCACAGCCTCTGACGTACAACCAATGCCACGCATTGAGGAGCTGCTGGAGCAGTTAGCCAGCGCGAGCTATCTCTCCATTATGGATCTGAGTCGGGGATATTGGCAGATTCCCTTGAGCCCCAAGGCACAGGAGAAGTCCGCCTTTATCACCCCCTTCGGATTGTATGAATCCACGGTCATGCCTTTTGGCATGAAAAATGCCCCTGCCACGTTCCAGCGAATGGTCAACCACCTGCTACAGGGACTGGAGAGGTACGCAGTGGCGTACCTGGATGATATTGGCGTCTTCAGTCCCACCTGGGAGGATCACCTCGAGCATCTGCAGCAGGTGCTCGGGCGCATTCACCAGGCGGGCTTGACCATTAAGCAAGGAAAGTGCCAGATGGGCATGAACGAGGTCCACTACCTGGGGCACCGGGTAGGTGAGGGTACTCAGAAGCCAGAGCCTGGGAAGGTGGACACTATCGTGTCCTGGCCCACCCCCAGGACCAAGAAGCAGGTGCAATCCTTCTTGGGCACCGCAGGGTACTATAGACGCTTTGTACAAGACTATAGTAGCCTTGCGAAGCCCTTGACAGACCTCAGCAGCAGGAGCCTACCCCATTCCGTCAAATGGACAGATGAATGCGAGGTGGCCTTTCGGGCTTTGAAGACTGCCCTGAGCAGCTCTCCTGTGCTAAAGGCGGTCGACAGAACACGGCCACTCTTCGTACAGACCGACGCCAGTGAGTTTGGACTCGGTGCTGTACTCAGCCAGGTCGACTCGGGGAACCAAGAACAGACCGTGTTGTACCTAAGTCGGAAACTGCTGCCGAGGGAAGTGGCCTATTCCACCATATAGAAGGAGTGCCTGGCCATTGTATGGGCCCTCAACCGTTTACAGCCTTACTTGTACGGGCGCCCCTTCACTGTCGTGACTGACCACAACCCCCTGAGTTGGCTGCACACCATGTCCGGTGCCAACAGAAGGTTGTTACGCCGGAGCCTCACCCTCCAGCAGTAAGACTTTACCGTTCAACACCGCAAAGGCAGCGAGCATGGCAATGCCGATGGGTTGTCCCGGCGAGGGAAGCCTCCAAAGATATGCCTGGAGGAGTACCAGAAGGTCTTACCTCCATAGCGCAGTCTAAAAAGGGGGAGGTGTCAGGCAAAATGTATTTTTGTCCTAGTTTTAAAAATGAGAGATGTCTTAAATCTCCACCCCCTGCTCATTTGGAAGAGGCTACATAGAACTTCTCTGCTTTCCCCAAACCAGGAATTTTTATGACCGCCATAAAGCCTCAGCCCAGAGCAAGCATTCTGGTCTAAACTGGAAATTCCCTCCAAGATCCTATTGTCTAACTGTACAAACGTTTAATGTCGATTTTAATAATGCACATGACTGTCACAAACATAGGGACCACATTTTTGAGATGTTCACCTTTTTCCAATTGTGATGGTGTGGTTTTCGTGGCTGGGAGACCACCAGGAACCTGGGAAATGGATTCTAAGCTTCTGAGCGTCATAGAGATATCATATTTGATATCCATCTTCATGAATAGTGGTGACGGCAAACATGATGTCTCCATCTTGGATGTGGGACCCCCCATACCAAGATATGAAATCTGAAGGATTTTTATGTCTTATGCAGCTGGGTGGGTTCACAAAATCGAGCCCCCGTGTGAGGTAAACAACATGGGTGTCTCCTAATGTTTTGGCCCCTTACTAAAAACCAGAACGGCCATTTTAATTCATTCTTGCCCGGGACGTCAGACGCATGCACTCCTCGCTGCGTGGAAGAATCACATTTAATTTCCAGGGAGCCGTCCCCTCACAGAATCTGAGACCATCACCTCGTGGCACAGGTTTTGCTATCACTTATCCCTTTTATTTTAATAACTGTTTTATGCATATATGTAAATTGTCTCTTTTATAATATCTTGTATATCTTTTGTAAACACTGCCCACTTTCGGGAGTAAATCATTATTATTTACCAGCTTTGTTCTTCTTGTCCTGTGTCGAGCAAACACGTTCCTCACCCGCTAATTCACGTTACCTAACGGGTACCCGATCCACCTGTTAAGCAATCGGTGGTGGCAGTATACCAGTATTTATGTGATATTGTGGTTTGAGGGTGGTTGGAGGGAGGTATATATACATTCCTGGAAGGAACTGGTGGTATATATACGTCCTGTCACATCACGTGCCGCAATAGTCGACATAAATTAGAGCAGCTGCGCCCGTGCTTATCCTTGGTCAATACCGTGTTTGACCAGCAGGATAAGGGGGGCGCCAGAGGGCTGCAAGGTCTGACCAAGTGTGTTTTTCGTGACAAGAACTATAAGCAGAGAGTGGACAATCACGTCTCATGATGAACATTCTCCTGAGCTATATATAATGGCCGGCGTACCACACCCAAGCGTCGTCATTTCGATGGTCACTGAGGCGACGATCCAAACGTCACAACATGGCGTAAACGATGTTTTCAATGAACTCTGACAGCGAGCGGCAGTGACTCTGCGGAGCGACTGTGACTCTGCGGAGCGGCTGTGACTCTGCGGAGCGGTTGATTAGGAGCGATCAGAACGTCATTCGTGCCCACCAGATGTGAAGGAACATGGAAGAATTGTATCCACGGATTTTATACAATCATCGCTCTAATTGGGGTCTATTAGGGTCCAACCCCAATTATTCTCCTCTTATAACACGCACAAGGGTCTAGGAAGCTGAGATATGGGAGGCTGTTTGTTTGAATCATTTCCTACATTGAGCTCGGAGGGTCAGGAATATATTTGTGATGGACAGATTAGATTGTAAGCCTCTAGGGCCGGGAGTCCCGGGAGCAGGCATGATAGGAGTGATACAAGTTCATTAGATAGCAAGATTAGATTGTGATTGTCTGTGGATAGGGAGGATAGGAGTTATACAAGTTAGTGAAATACTGAAATGATATTGTATGTTTTTGGGAACAGGGATGATAGGAGTGATAGTGTGTATACAAGATAAGGTTAAACTGTAAACTAAAGGAACTAGTGATGATGGGAGTTATACATTGTGTGTGAGGTCGGAGTATTAGATTGTTAGCTCCTGTGGACAGTGATGATGAGAGTGGTACATTGTGTGTGAGTTCGGGGTATTAGGTTGTTAGCTCCTGTGGACACAGATGATGGGAGTGATACATTGTGTGTGAGTTCGGGGTATTAGGTTGTTAGCTCCTGTGGACACAGATGATGGGAGTGATACATTGTGTGTGAGTTCGGGGTATTAGATTGTTAGCTCCTGTGGACACAGATGATGGGAGTGATACATTGTGTGTGAGTTCGGGGTATTAGATTGTTAGCTCCTGTGGACACAGATGATGGGAGTGATACATTGTGTGTGAGTTCGGGGTATTAGGTTGTTAGCTCCTGTGGACACAGATGATGGGAGTGATACATTGTGTGTGAGTTCGGGGTATTAGATTGTTAGCTCCTGTGGACACAGATGATGGGAGTGATACATTGTGTGTGTTTGGAGTAGCGATATCCTGTGGGATTGATACATTATGGTGCTCTCATTAGCTCGGGGGCTCCGGACCCCTTTTCGCACGCTCTGTATATCGCTACAGTGAATAAATAATGGATAATGAAGACATGACTTGTATCTTCTCTGCAGTCCTCAGGATTCTCCCCGGAGGCTCCTTCATTAATAGTAATGCTGGCACTGCCGGAGCGGACTTCTACATTTCTAATGACCCATCGTCCGCTGACTCCGGGGTCACCAATCACTTGGGCCTGTGTTGACTTCTAACATTTAAATGATCAGCAATGATTGTTTAGAGGGGCTCTCCATTACATGGCCAAACCCTTCTAAAACCCTAGCAGCCCCCCATGTAGAGTAAAAAGACCTTACACTCGACCCCCACACCAGCACCATTCTAGCGCTGTAGTCATTGGGTATCCTGGTGCTCCATCACATTGTTATGTCACGTGAGCGCTGCAACCAGTCAGAGGCCACTGATGAGCTGCAGCGCTTACATTTCCCTCTCAAAATCTAAATCAATAGTACAAAGGAATATAAGAAGCTTTGTAATATATGTTATCAGAGAAATGTGCTCCTTTCTCTACTTTATCAGTCACTTCTTCTCTTCTCCCCTGTAACAAACAGGCTGCCATCTCATTGAAGGATCGGGTTATAGCTGCCTATTAAAATGTATTAAGAAAGGATTGGAGAAAAGGATAGAGAAAAAGACGTACGTAGACCCTGCTGCTGTGTTCTAGAAAGTGTAACTCACCGGCTACACTGCCCACTACTGCTGTATAATGTCTTCCATGCTGCTGCTTTCTAGTAAGTGTTTTATCCCACCCTAGGGCTGAATTGACAGACACACTGCTGTATAATACCCATGATGCTGATGCTTTCTAGTAGGTGTTTAATCTCACTACAGAACTATATTCACAGCTACACTGCTCAGTAGTATTGTATAATATCCTCCATGCTGATTCTTTCTAGTAGGTGTTTAATCTCACCACAGAACTGTATTCACAGCTACACTGCTCAGTACTGCTGTATAATGTCCTGTAGACTTCTTTCTAGAAAGTGTTTTATCTCACCCTAGAGCTAAATTCACAGCTACACTGGACAGTACTGCTGTATAATATACTCCATGTGACTGCATAGAGACAGGAGAGTAGAAATCACTTATGTATGTGTGTATGGGTCTCTGTCCATTAGTTTTCAGAGAACTGAAAATTATTGATGAAGCCTGCGGAGGGGAAAACTGATGAAACATGCAAGATACAAGTCATATAATGGCCAGAAATACAGATACAGACACATGGTAAGTTATAGGTTACCACAAATGACGGGTACATTTTGTTCCAATATTTTCCTGCAACAATTACTGATTAGGAAAACCGTCTGTTTTGCACTTGACCCGTGTAACAATCACTGCATGTGACTTTTACCTTTGGATTTGGATGAGGTTATTTACTTTGCAGTAACCTTGTTTCTTTTTGGATTTGTACTGTGATTTCTATCTTTAATAAATGAGTTATGAAAAGTCACTTAAAAAAAAGGAAACTGATTGTAAAACAGATAAAAGGAATGAAAGGAATCCGGTTTTAATGATGGTGTCGCGGCCGGAGTGGAATATTTTTGCAGGCTATATATCACGGTCAAATATCACGTTCTGAGGAAGATTAAAGTAAAACGGCATCAGGATGTGTCAGATCTTCCAAGTAAAATCTGAGCCATGAAGCGATCACTGTAACAGGTGTCGAAATTCCTCTAAAAATCAATAAGTCTCCAGGAAGCAAGACTATACAATGTCATTCAATCCTTCTTGGTTCCATCTGTTTTTCGTCTTCGTATCACTGCACATTGGACGGATTTATATGTCATTCAGCTTTATTGGCTGGGCGACACCTCAAATAGAAACGTAACTGTAGCCCAAAATTGTTGTCAGTGTCACCCAGCATCTGTTCTAGCTGATGGAGAGTCACAGCTAATATATTACTTATTTTTTATTTTTTTAAACTAAAGATAAAATCCAGATTTTATGTAAATAAATCCACAATTTCTCGCACTTTTTACGACCCATACTTGCTGTCAGTAAACAAGAACATTCGTCTTTATAAATCAAGGATGAAGATCTTCTTACAGCTGAGGGTTTGTTACAACTGTACTCAGTTTGGAAGCAGATCCAGGGTTAAATACATCAACAAAAAAACATTCTCTCCCATTCTCCAAGTTTGCAACAAAGTGCAGCGCAGTTGTAATAAACCCTAAGCTGCAAAAATAATTGGATACAAACACGTTTTCAGCCAGTGTACGAACAATAATGTTTCTATTCAATGACATGAAGCAGAGATCTTACAAATGTTATGCAGTCAGCAGTGATGAGCGAGCACTAAAATGCTCGGGTGCTCGATGCTCGGGTCGAGCAAATTGGAATACTCGAGTGCTCGGTCTGAGCAACGAGCCCAATGTAAGTCTATGGGAAACTCGAGCATTTTTCCTCCTGCAGAGGTGTAAAAATTGCCCAAATCGAAGGGAACAGTGCTCAAATGACATGGGGACAGCATGGGGAAGACCCATGGAAGCATTTCTGACTCCCAGGTCACTGCTGTCAACAACGTTGTCAGAGGTATTCTGCCACTTTTACGGACTCACAATAAAATAAAACATACAAAAACAAATCCAAAATGGATTTTCCTGGAAAAAACGTTAAGGGTAATGACTTTGTGTATAAGGCAAAATAAATAACTAAAAACAAAAATGATCCTCCACACCTTCCAGTCAGTTTGCCACCACCACCACCCTGTCTTCCACACGGACCAGTCTCAGTAGCCATGAGTCTGGACCACATTATTATTATTATTATAGCGCATTTATTCCCTGGTGCTTTACATGAGAAAAGGGGATATACATAGCACAAACAATTACAATAATCGTGAACAAAAACATGACGGTGACTGGCACAGGAGGAGAGAGGACCCTGCCCGCAAGGGCTTACAATCTACAAGGGACGGGTGAGGATACAGTAGGTGAGGGTAGAACTGGTCGTGCAGCGGTATGGTGGAGGGAAGGTTACTGGAGGTTGTAGGCTTGTCGGAAGAGGTGGGTCTTCAAGTTCCTTTTGAAGGTTTCCACAGTAGGCAAGAGCCTGATTTGTTGGGGTAGAGAGTTCCAGAGTAGGGGGGATGCACGGGAGAAATCTTGTATGCGATTGTGGGAAGAGGAGATAAGAGGGGAGTAGAGAAGGAGATCTTGTGAGGATCAGAGGCTGCGTGCAGGTATGTACCGGGAGACTAGGTCACAGATGTATGGAGGAGACAGGTTGTGGATGGCTTTGTATGCCAAGGTTAGGGTCTTGAACTGGAGTCTCTGGGTAATGGGGAGCCAGTGAAGGGATTGACAGAGAGGAGAGGCCAGGGAACAGCGGGGGGACAGGTGGATTAGTCGGGCAGCAGAGTTTAGGATAGATTGGAGGGGTGCGAGAGTGTTAGAGGGGAGGCCACAGAGCAGGAGGTTGCAGTAATCAAGGCGGGAGATGATGAGGGCATGCACAATTGTTTTTGCAGATTGTTGTTTGAGGAATGTGCAGATTTGGGAGATTTTTTTTACTTGGAGTCAGCATATTCCTCACCCTGATCCTCCTTCCTCCCAACATGCCGAGTGCCCCGAGACAACTGATCTCTCACTTGAACACTCCGAAGAGCTGTTTTGCTCATCTTTCCATTTATAGATTCTGGTCTCTCACTTGGTCCGCTTCAACAGGGGCAACAGAAGATCGCATGTAGTGATGTCCAAATATTTGAGCAGCCACGGTCACATGAAGGTGGGAAAGTGCAATTACTGTCGCAAAAGGTGGATGATGATGAGACACAATGTGCAGATAGTCAGAAGGAGGACCAGGGTGTGGAAGTGTAAGACGAGGTGGTGAACAATGAAGTCACTGTCCCAACCTGGTAAGGTGACATGCATAGCGAGAACAGCAGCGCAGAGGGGGAGGGAGGCGTAGCATCACAACAGGCAGGAAGAAGCAGTGGGGTGGCCACAGACACAGGGTGGGCAACTGTTCCCCAAAAACACCAATACCAGGGAAGTTGCAGGTCCAACTGCTAAGTCTTCCAGAGTCTGGCTCTTTTCAGTCCAGTTAACCCCAAAAAGGTCAATCGCAACCTCTGCCATGCTAGCGTCAGCAGGGGCAACAAAACTTCTAGTCTGACCACCACCAGCAGGCTCAGGCACATGACTTCAAAGCACCCGACTAGTTTGGCCAAATGCCAGAATCAAGAAACAGTGTCTGCAGGAGACACCACTGCCTCTTCCCCTGTTGTACGTGCACGCCAAGCCTCGATACATGATGCAGGCAAAGATGCCTCCCACCGTGCACCTGTCCTTGCACACTTGCAACCTTCAAAGTCATCAATCTTGTCCACGTCATTGTCCCGGGGCAGCGTTCAGTTGTCCCTACCCCAATCCTTGGAACGCAAGGGCAAATACAGAGCCACCCACAAGCTACAATACTAAACTGCCACATTTCTCGACTGCTTGCACTAGAAATTTGCCTTTTAGGCTCATGGAGGTGGAAGCTTTCTGCAACCTCATGGCGGCGGCCATCCCTCGGTACTCAGTCCACAGCCGCCACTATTTCTCCAGGTGTGCCGTCCCCTTATTACACAAGCACGTGTCCCACAACATTACCCGTACCCTCACCAACGCTGTTTCTGGGAAGGACCACCTAACCATAGACACGTGGACAAGTGCTTGTGGCCAGGGATGGAACATCTCACTGATAGCACACTGGGTTAATATTGTGGAAGTTGGAACCCAGTTGGACCCTGGGACAGAACACGTCCGCCCGGCGCAGAGGATTGCGGACCCTGGGTCAATCAGGGTTGCCCCCACAGTCTACAGCTCCAGCACCTCCTCTTATTCTTTGCCCTTCATCTCCAAATGACCACATCAGTCACAAGCTGTAAGCACTGCAGCACTGCCTCAGCCAAGCGGCAACAGGCTGTGGTGAAGATAATATGCTTAGGTGACAAACCGCACAACGCTGAAGAGTTGTTGAAAGCTGTAACAGAGCAGGCAGATCTGTGGCTGTCACCGCTGAACCTACAGCCACGCATGGTTGGGGGTGACAATGGCCGGAACCTGGTGGCCGCTCTGAAGCTAGGCAACCTCACACATGTACCATGCCTGCATGCCTGGCCCATTTGCTCAAATTAGTGGTTCAGCGGTTTCTCAAAACCAACCCAGATCTGCCTGAGCTGCTTGTGAAAGTACGCCGCGTGTGACTTTCAGAAAGTCAGCTACAGCTTCCGCCGCCCTGACAGTGCTTCAGCAGCATTTGCAGCTTCCAGCTCACCAACTAGTGTGCACATCGCATTGGAAATCAACATTGCAGATGTTGGGAAGAATTTGTGAGCCGCAGAGGGCAGTTGTTGAGTATCAGCTTCAAATGCCCATAGTTATTCAGGTCAGCCTCCGCACATAAGAGCTGATGAGTGAGCATGGATGTCTGACATCTGTGCCGTCCTCCAAAACTTAGAGGACTCCACCAAAATGGTGAGCGGCAATGACGCCATAATTGGCATCACCATCCCATTTCTCTACTTCTCTGTCTGTTGAAATGCTCGCTGCTCACAATTAAAGAGGAGGCATTGCAGGCTGAACAAGGAATTATACAGGGTGATGCTACACAGCCCAGCCTCATTGTTAGAACCCTCCTGTTTGTTTTTTTTCCATCTTGAGTTTTGCGGTCACATGACCATCTGCCTTTATATTCCAGCTCCGCCCTCCTGGCTGTGCTGGACTTCACTGTTGTTTTGACTGTTTCTCTAGCCAGGTGTTTCGGTGCCTTTCTCTGTCAGTTCGCTTTGTCCTTCTGGGACCTCTAGTACCTTTTCATCAGTTTGTCTTTTTGTGTTCTGCAACAACTTCTCTGTTTAGGAGGTGTCCCATTTTTGTTTCAGTCCTTAGTTCTTTTAGGGACCCCTCCCCTTATGCTATAGGTCTTCGTTCAGACTAGCCGAGGACTAAGGTGGGTCTGTTCGCTAGGAACAGGTAGCCCACTACATCGTAGGAATTCAGCTTAGTCTTACTGTAGGGACAGCTTTCCCCTTCTTTCCTTAGTACATGTTGCAGATCATAACAGTAAGTCCAGCCCAAAAAACTAAAAGGAAAGAAATTCGGGGATCAGTATGGTTTCCGTCCAGGATTTGGCTCAACACTTGCAGGGATTGTCTCTGGAGGTGGCCGAGCTCCAGCAACACGTGAGTAGCTATTCTGGAGCGCATTTTGTGGAACCCAAGGTAGGACTGCCTGATGTTTTTTATGGTAAACAGCAAGATTTTTTTTCCTTTAAAAATGCTTGTTTGTTATATTTTCATTTGAGACCAAGGTCCTCTGGGAATGAATCACAGCGCATTGGTTTTATTATGTCACTTTTGCGCAATGAACCACAGGGGTGGGCCTTTTCTCTCCGACCTAATGATTCATGCTTAAGGTCGGTAGAAGAATTTTTTTCTGCTATGGGGCTGTTATATGACGATCCTAATCGAATTTCATCTGCTGAGGCAGAACTCAGGTGCTTGAATCAGGGGTCAGGAGATGTTGAAAATTATTGCACACACTTCAGAAGATGGGCTTCAGAAGTCAAATGGAATGATCCTGCTCTGAAATGTTTATTTTTTGCTGGTCTGAGTGAAAGGGTTAAGGATTTGCTAATTGCATTCCCCGCACCTGAGTATTTGGATGACATTTTGATTTATTCACCAGATCTGGAGTCCCATTGGCAAAGTGTACATGAAGTTTTGCAGCTATTGAGTGATAATTCACTCTTTGCTAAGCTGGAGAAATGTGAGTTCGCTGTGCAGAAAATTAGTTTTTTGGGCTACAATTTCTCCAGCGAGGGCTTTGAGATGGACCCGGTGAAGGTTCAGGCTGTGTCAGGCAAAATGCATTTTTGTCCTAGTTTTAATAATGAGAGATGTCCTAAATTTCCACCCCCTGTCCATTTGTAAGACATAGAACTCAGTGCTTTCCCCCACATCAGGAATTTTTATTACCGCCATAAAATCTCAGCGAAGAGCAAACCTTCTAGTCTAAACTGGTCTTTCCCTCCAAAATCCTATTGTTTAAAAGTATGTACAGTTAATGTAGAATTTAATAAGGCACACGACTGTCACAAACCCAGGGACCACATTTTTGGAATGCTCACCTTTTTCGGGTTACAATGGTATATCTTGCATGGCTGGGAAACCGCCAGAAACCCGGGAAATTGTTTCTTAGCTTCTGAGCATCATAGAGATATCATATTTTATATTCATCTGCATGGATATTAGTGACGGCAAACCTGATGTCTCCATCTTGGATGTGGGACCCCCCCACACCAAGATATGAAAGATGGAGGATTTTTGTGTCTTATGCAGCTGGGTGGGTTCACAAAACCAGGCCCTTTTGTGATGTAAGCGATATGGGTGTCTCCTGGTGTTTTGGCCCCTTACTAAAAACCAGAACGGCCATAAACCAGCAGATTCATCCCCGGGACGTCAGACGCATGCACTCCTCACTGCGTGGAGGAATCACATCTAATTTCCGGGGACCCGTCCCCCCCACAGAATCTGAGACCATCACCTCTTGGTGCAGGTTTTGCTATTAATTACTCCCTTTTATTTTAATAACTGTTTATGCATATATGTAAATTGTCTCTTTTATAATATCTTGTATATCTTTTGTAAACACTGCCCACTTTTGGGAGTAAATCATTATTATTTACCAGCTTCGTTCTTCTTGTCCTATGTTGAGCAAACACGTTCCTCACCCGCTAATTCACGTTACCTAACGGGTACCCGATCCAGCCGGTAAGCGATCGGTGGTGGCAGTATACCAGTATTTATGTGATATTGTGGTTTGAGGGTGGCTGGACGGAGGTATATACGTTCCTGAAAGGAACTGGTGGTATATATACGTCCTGTCACATCACGTGCCACAATAGTCGACATAAATTAGAGCAGCTGCGCCCTGTTGCTTATCCTCGGTCAATACCGTGTTTGACCAGCATGATAAGGGGGCGCCAGAGCGCTGCAAGGTCTGACCAAAGTGGTGGTTTTCATGACAGGCTGTGCAGGAATGGCCTAGGCCTATTGGTTTGAAATCTATACAGAGATTTTTGGGTTTTGCCAATTATTACAGGAAATTCATTAAGAATTTTTCTGTAATTGTTAAGCCTCTAACCGATCTCACCAGGAAAGGTGCGAACACGGTCCAGTGGACTACTGAGGCCATTGAAGCGTTTAAGTATCTCAAAGAGAGGTTCAGTTCTGCCCCTATCCTTATGCAGCCTGATGAGACCAAGCCTTTTTTGGTCGAGGCCGATGCTTAATCGGTGGGGGTCGGAGCAGTTTTGTCTCAGGAGAACAGGGATGGAGTACATCCTTGTGCCTTCTTTTCTAAAAAAATTTCGGAAACCGAACTGAATTATGATGTTGGAAATCGGGAGTTGCTGGCTATTAAACTCGTGTTTGAACATTGGCGTCATTTTTTGGAAGGCGCTAGATTTCCTATTCACGTTTTCACAGATCATAAGAATTTGATCTATCTGGATGCTGTCAAGCGCTTGAATGCCCGTCAAGCTAGCTGGGCACTTTTTTTTCTCGGCTTCATTTTTCTGTTACCTATATCCCTGGTACTAAGAATGTTAAAGCCGATGCTTTATCTCGCAGCTTCTCTCCTACGGTCGGTGCCGAGGAGGAGGAGAGCATTTTACAGAAAGGAGTTGTGGTGGCGGCTTTGGACTCCGTTTTGGAGAATGGGATTCTGAAAGCTCAAGATGATGCTCCATCTAACACTCCCCATGGGAGGTTGTTCGCGCCTAGAGCCTTTAGGAGAGATTTGTTTGTGGAGTGTCATGAGTCTCGGTTGGCAGGTCATCCAGGAATTTCGGAGACTAAGAGACTTATCAGTCACAGTTTTTGGTGGCCTGGATGACAGAAGGGAGTCATCAAGTGGGTGCGTCAATGTATGGTGTGTGCTAGGTCAAAGGCTTCACATACTCCTGCTGCGGGGTTGCTTTGCCCTCTGGAGGTTCCTAGTGCGCCTTGGATGCATCTCACAATGGATTTTATTACTGATCTTCCTGTGTCCGAGGGTTTTACTGTCATCTGGGTGGTCGTGGACCGTTTTAGTAAGATGTGTCATTTGGTTCCATTCATTAAGTTGCCCTGCGCCAAGACACTCGCTAAGGCGTTTGTTAAGGAGATTGTCAAGCTTCATGGTGTTTCCACAGATATTGTTTCTGATAGAGGACCTCAGTTTGTGGCTCGCTTTTGGCGTGCTTTTTGTGACAGGTTGGGAGTCCATTTGTCATTTTCGTCTGGGTATCATCCTGAGTCTAATGGACAGACTGAAAGAAAGAACCAGGATGTTGAACAGTTTTTGTGCTGTTTTGTGGCGGACAATCAAGAGGTGTGGTCTGAGTTTCTGCCTCTCGCAGAATTTGCTCTTAACAATCATACATCCTCCTCTGCTGGGTGTTCTCCTTTTTTTTGTTGTACTGGGAGACATCCGTCTTTTGGTTCGTTCTCCAAATTGGTATCGGCGGTGTCGGAGCAGGAGAATTTTTCCGGTGATTTGGAGAGAGTTTGGACTAATGTACGTTGCAACCTTCAAGGGGCTAACAAAAAGTCCAAGAAATATTTTGACAGGAAACGTAAAGAGGTTTTGTTTACTGTGGGTGACATGGTTTGGTTGTCCTCGAAGAACCTGCGATTGAGGATTCCCTCTAAAAAACTGGGTCCTAAGTTTGTGGGTCCATTTAAAGTGCTTCAGGTTGTTAACCCGTCTGCGCTTAGGGTGGATGTCCCTACTTCCTGGAAGATTAATCCTGTGCTTCATGCTTCCTTGTTGAAAAAGGCTGATATGTCAGATAGGGATGCCACTGTCACAGTTCCTCCTATTGTGGAAGACGGCGAATATGAAATTTCTCGTATCTTGAATTCAAGATGGCATAGAGGGAGAGTACAGTATCTCGTCTCCTGGAAGGGTTTCGGTCCCGAAGATAACTCCTGGGTAAGGGCGGATGATGTCTCTGCTCCTAGGCTTGTTAGAGCTTTCCACAGGAGGTTTCCGGATAGGCCTGGGCCTGGAGGATCCGGAGGATCCTCATAAAAGAGGGGGTACTGTTAGAACCCTCCTGTTTGTTTTTTTTCCATCTTGTGTTTTGCGGTCACGTGACCATCTGCCTTTATATTCCAGCTCCGCCCTCCTGGCTGTGCTGGACTTCAGTGTTGTTTTGACTGTTTCTCTAGCCAGGTGCTTCGGTGCCTTTGACGCGCCCTCTGAGCTGTGGGGTACTCGGTGCCGGGCCGGTCGTTGCTAGGGGAGATGTCACAGTGGCGGTGACCCGGTCCGTGACCCAGGGCGGTCAATAAGAGGGGCAATTTACCGGGGATTTATAGTTTTTATATAATGTTCGGGATGCCACCTGTGGTATGCGGCTATATGGGGCCGCCGCTGCGGTGCAAATCCTCTGGAGCTGATGATGACGCAGCAGAGTTAGTTCAGCTCTCCACAGGCAGAGATTAGCTCCAGGGCAGTGTAGTAGTTGTAGATATTGAGGTAGCGGTTGTGGTGCAGTGTAGTGCAGGGGGTGATGGCGCAGCAGTAATAATTCACAGAGACAATGGGGTGCAGTCCTCCGGATTTACTCACAGTTCTCACTTTGCTTCTGGTTACAACTGCAGATCATAACTTCCCACGTCGTCCTGTGCTTACTCAGGGAGAGGTTCAGCAAATCCTCAGGTACCTCCGGAGTACATAACGGGACCCCCTTCTGTGTGTTCCTTCTGGCCGTCTCCCTGCACCTCACACCCAGTGTCCCAATCCAGTTACCGCGGACCTTGTCGGGCGACGTCTTCTCTGTCCCCTGGTTCCTCTATGGCCACCTTTTCGGTGAGATAGATGTGGCTTTTGGCTGCAGCACCTGAAATGCTGCACCCTCCGGTTACCTAGTTGAACGTTGCAACTCTCACTAGTTAGGGGCTGGTCCCCTCTGCGACCCCATCCCTCCACCGCCTGGTAGATTCGGGCCTACGGGTGGCCTCCAGCACTGCCCGTACCCCTGGGATCCTTTCTTCACTCCTGGAGCCTTCTCTATGCTCCCATTCCTTCCTCCTCTCCTTCTCCTGGGCCTCCTTACTCAGGCCTGCGCTTCCCCTGAGCAGAGCTCCTGCAGAGCTCCTGCTCCCAACTCGTCCTCTGACTTAGACTCCCTCTCAGACTCCGACTCTAGAATGTTCCACCCTCTCTTTTATATCGCTTCTTACTGAGCTCCCTTGAACTACTTCCTCCACCCACACCGACTACATGGTTCCCCCTACTTTGGTTCCCTCCTACTCCAACCAGGGACAGGGCTCAGCAGAGGAGCAGCGCATCTTGCCCCTCCTGCTGGTCTGGAGTAGTGTAGTGTTGGATGCAGGTGTTAGGGTCCCGGGCAGTACTCCTTCCTTACGTGAGAGTGAGATACCACACCTCTAGTTGAGATGCAGTACCTCTGTGGCGACTGAACCCACAGGGGCGCCACACCTTTTTCTGTCAGTTCGCTTGGGCCTTCTGGGACCTCTAGTACCTTTTTGTCAGTTTGTCTTTTTGTGTTCTGCAACAACTTCTCTGTTTAGGAGGTGTCCCATTTTTGTTCCAGTCCTTAGTTCTTTTAGGGACCCCTCCCTTTATGCTATAGGTCTTCGTTCAGACTAGCCGAGGACTAAGGTGGGTCTGTTCGCTAGGAACAGGCAGCTATCTACATCGTAGAGATTCAGCTTAGTCTTACTGTAGGGACTGCTTTCCCCTATCTTTCCTTAGTACATGTTGCAGATCATAACACTCATCTCATCTCAACGCGGATTGGGTGATAATGAGGAAGAGGAGGAAAACATGGACAGTAGTCCTCTTGGTGAGGAAAGGGAAATCTTGGTTGTTGGCAGTCTGGCACACGTGGCTGACTTTATGTTCCCCTGCCTTTACCGTGACCCTCACATTGTACGCATTTTGGGCGACAGTTATTACTGGTTGGTCACACTTAATAATAATAATTTTTATTTATATAGTGCCAACATATTCCTCAGTACTTTACAATTAAGTAGGGACACGTACAGACCATACAAACAATACAATGTAACCCATTTCAACAGTTACAGGAGCCTTGAGGGTCTGGCTGCTCGCAAGCTTACAATCTATATGGAAATAGGGGGACAATAGGTAGAACATGGTCATCAGCCAGTATCTGTCTAAGTGCAGTTACCGTGTGCTATTGCGTGCATGGCGGATGTGGACAGATGAATAGGCAGGAGCAGATTAAGATTAACATTTAGGATGAAACAGGGGAGAGTTGGGTTAGTAAGTTGAGGTGATAGACTTGTCTAAACAGATGTGTTTTTAAAGCATGTTTAAAAACATGGGGGCTATATATAAGTTGGATCGTTTGGGGTAGTGCATTCCAGAAAACTGGCGCGGCACGAGAGAAGTCTTGGAGCCGGAGGTGTGAGGTTCGGATTAAGGTGGATGTTTGTCTTAGATCAGTTGCAGAACGGAGGGCACAGGAGGGGTGATAGACCCTACCCTGAGGGATGAGATATAGGGCGGTGCAGAACTGTGAAGAGCTTGGTGGGTGAGAGAGATGAGTTTGTATTTTATTCTGTAGTAAATGGGTAACCAGTGCAATGACTGGCACAGGGTAGAGGCGTCGGTGAAGCGGCTTGATAGAAATATGACCTTGACTGCCGCATTCAGAATGGATTGGAGAGGATACAGTTTGTTTAGAGGGAGACCGATCAGAAGAGAGTCGCAGTAGTCCAGAGTGAATAAGAGCGACAGTAAGAGTTTTTGCAGTATCAAAGGTGAGAAAAGGTCAGATTCTGTAGATGTTTTTAAGGTGCAGGTGACATGAGCGAGTGAGTGATTGTATATGGGGAAAAAAGGAAAGTTGTGGGTCAAATATGACTCCAAGGCCACTTAAGGAAATTGCAAAGTCAGGTATAGGTAGATTAGTAGAGGGAGGAAACACAAGGAGTTCAGCTTTGGAGAGATTCAGTTTCAGGCCCTTGTTGAACAATTCTTAAAAATAATTCCCATCTGACAATGCTGGCGGCAGAGGTCATAGTTCATTGGACAACTAAGGAGTACAGGCGAAGGAGACCCAAACCAGAAGCGGCAGAGGCAGGGGAACGCTGTCAAAGGTCTGGGACAGTTTTCTCAGCCCCTCCCAGTGCACAGGCCTTTCATATATAATATATATGTACACCCCCCAGTGGTCAATGTTTTTCAGCCCATGCACTTAGTGCATGGCCACTACCAGTCTAGGAGACCCACTTCTTAATTACAGAAAATACATTTTTAAATGTGGCCCTCCGCTACGTCTCTTCAAATGGGTATTGGGTTGCGTCCTAATTTTTGGCAGCCCTTGAAATTGCTGCATATGCAATAACAGTATAGGAGACCCATTCCTTAATAATGGGAAGGACAATTCAAATAGATTCTATATTCTAGAATATTACTTGTCTTATATGAAATTTGTTTACGAGTGGGGTATCGCAGTATGGATAGCGTATTAGACTGATCCAGCCAGGTATTATTGCCTTATACTGCGTGCTGCTGGTGCTGCAGAAAAAAAAATACGAATCTATTCTATTCCCTATTGTCACCGCTGTTAGATGCATTTACAATAGGGACAGGTGCTGCTGGGTGGCATCATCAGCTCAAGATGAGTGTTCATTCTGGTCGCATAAATCTCTTCCACAGCCCATACCTTTTTTTACATTTATTTGGCCTTATATACAAGTCATGACCCTGCAAAGAATGTTTTTTTAACATTTCTTCCAGGAAAAATCCATTTTAGCTTCATTTTTGTATGGTTTATTGTCAGTCCGTAAAAATGGCGTAATACTCTGACAACATTGTTCACAGATATGCTATTGGTCAGCAACCAAGTGTGAATAGGTTTGAACAAGACACAAATGGTAGACTTTAAATGGAGTGTAATATTTGGCACGCTCCCAAAAAATTCTGGATTATTAGCGCAGTAATGAGGGATCACGTCTGATGACCACAGTTTTAGGCAGTGGCGTTAGAGATATGGTATTGGTCAGCGACTAAGTGTGAATAGGTAGAACAATACACGACTGACAGACTTTAACTAGAGTGTAATATTTGGCACGCTCCAAAAAAGTCACGATTATTACCGCAGTAACGCAGGATCACGTCTGATGATGGACAACTTTCTCTGCTTCCACAATACAGCAATGCAAATAAAATGTAAAAAATCTGTCTGTATTCTACTAACAAGCAAATGGAGCAGTAAAATGGTGTACTGTGTTGCTTTTTAGGCAAATAATCAGGATTAAGAGCAAAAAAAAATTAGCCCTGATATTTAGGGCTATGGATAACTGTAATAGCAGCAGCAGACAGAACATGCAATGGATCCTATTCTGCTCTGTACACTCTCCACAAACTCTGCCTGCCTAACGCCCGCTATCACCAGGGTCAATAATATATGCAGCTGGATTAGTCCTTAGAAGGACTTAGTTCAGATGTGTATATATTGCTGTGGAATACCGAATACATAACTAATAAACCGCCAATTCTCTCCCTAGCTCAGCAGCAGCTCCCCTGCCTGAAAGGTAGACCGTGACGAGCATAGGGTCACCGGTCTGATATAAACCCGATGATGCTATGCAGCCAGCCAATCACTGTAATACCACAAACAACATGGCTGCAGCATTACAGTGAATGGCAGGCAATCCCTGCATGTTTATTCGCTGTCTAAAGAGCACCAAACATGCAGTGAGGGGACCCGAGCTCCTGCCCGAGCATCTCGGAAAAACTCGAGGACTGCCGAGCATCTCGAGCAGTGAGATGCTCGGGCGAGTACCGAGCAGTGATGAGTATGCTCGCTCATCATTAGTAATCAGAACACAAAGTCCTGGATTCATTGAGCCTGGTGTTTTGCAGGCTTGTCTGGATGAATTGTGCACTGCAGCAAGATGCAATAAATGAATCAATAGACTTGAGCCTCTTAATGAACTTTGCACATTTTTGAACTGTCTTGCACCACCACAAGAGATGTTACTAGTCAGGGATCGGATTTGTCGTAATTTATGCAAATTTTTGGCATAAATATTGATGAATTTGTTGGGCTCTGTCCACTTTTCTAACATAAATATGCCAAAAGTTGCAAAATGATTCTGCTACTTCGTGATGCACAATAATTTGCAATGTTTCAAGCAGTTTCAAACCATAAAATTGGCAAAAACGAATTAACGAATGGGGGCCATAGTATACTTGAAAGTTTTAGAACTTATGCAGCAATTAAAGTTAATTTGTCAACCAATGTACCAGCCCTTTAATTTAGAGGGAAAATGTTCATGGGAGAACTAAAAGACACTACTTAAATGTAATTACATGGAATAAAGTTATGAGATTTCTGCTTTTTATATGGGTCGATTTCTGGAGTTTAATGGAAGCAGCCTACGCTCTGACAAAGAGGTCTTTAAGAGTACAAGTAAGTAGAAATATGGTGCCCAGTGACTCCTCTGACCCTTAATTAAATTTCTAACAAAAATGAAGGTTGATTAAAATAAACGGTATGTTACATTTCAAATAAAATAGTAAAATATAATGTTGTCAGCTCCCAATCACTACCTATGAGTAACGATTGGGGGTTATGGTATCAAAAGAAAGGTAAGGAAGGTACTCATTTAATCTTTTAAAAACTAACTTCCACATGTTCTCTCCAATAAACAGTGGTAATAACCGGCAACATTAGATTTTATTCCTCTGCAATGCAAAATCGAGAGAAAAATATCACAAGTTTACCATCTCTTTAAGAAGACAGATATCAGCGTTTAATAATTAATTAAACAAGTAATATTTTTATAATATCTTGAGACTAAAATGTGACATCCAATGTTTTTAAAGGGCAAATAAAGTCAAAGTAAAATATTTCCCCTAAAGCAATTCAGTAAAAGATTAGATATTAATTATTACATAAAAATCTAAAATTAGACAACAATATCCATATACAGACTGAGAAAAGTTTTATAATGAAGGGATGACAAGCCAGAGGACAAAGACATAGCAAGTAATCAACAACATACTAGTAATCATCGTATTTTTCGGACTATAAGACGCACCGGACCATTAGGCCATGTTCACACATTGCCTTTTTTCAGCGGTTTTTTATGCAAATTTTCAGCTGCGTTTTAGAGTACCAGCAAATTCAATGAGATTCCAGAAATCTCATGCTCACACCTTGGTTTTTGTTTGATCGGTATTTTGTGCTTTGCATGTTTTTTTGCAGAATAGAGCATGTCACTTCTTTCAGCATTTTGTCACCCACTGGAAGTAATGGGTGGTGAAAAAACGCTAAAAAAACGCACCAAAAAACGCAGGTGTCAGCTTTTTCAGCGTTCTATGTGCCAAAACCAAAATGAGACTTTTTTTTTCACTGAACTATATTTACATGCATAACAGAGACAAAAGGACAACTCGTAACGCAGTAAAAAACAAGCAAAAAAGCAATAAAAATCCAGAACAAAGCTCCTGGCAAGAGATCAGGTTTTGCTGCAGAAAAAAAAACGCTGAATAAACACAATGTGTCAACATAGCCTAAGGCTGTGTGCCCACGATGCGCTTTTTAAGCGTTTCTGCAGCGGCAAAAACGCTGCAGAAACGCTTAAAAAACGCTTGGTAGAAGGTCTGCCATGTTCCCCAATGATAATCTGCATATGCTGTGCACATGCTGCGGAGATTCCCGCTGCGGATTATCATTTCGGAAAAAAACGCAGCACTACCAATTATTTTGCGGAAGCGCTGTGTTTTTGCCGCCATTGACTTGCATTAGAACGTGCCAATTCCACAAGACTGCATCTGTACTTGCGTAATTGGCGCGTTTTAATGTGTGGATGGTACCCGGGTGTACCATCCACACATTAAAGATTATATTCACCTTCTGACGGCCCCCGGACTCCTTCTCTGTGCTTGCGGGCAGATCACGGGCAGATCTGTAGGACCTGCGCTGACGTCACAGTCATGTGACGGCAGGTCTTTCAGTACAGCGTACCGAGATCTGCCGGCAACCAGCACAGGAGAGGTAAGTATAGATTTATTTTTTACCATTCTTTCGGTCACACTATATAAATCCATGCTGGTTACATGGATTTATATAGTGTGACCAAGTTGTCAAGCACTTTCCAAGTGATGCTAAAATCGCTTGTCAACCCGCATGCAGAAATGGAAGTGAAGAACGCTTCACATCCGCATGTCCCTGGCAGGAAAAACCCATGTACAATCCGCATGTACAATCCGCATGTACAATCCACATGTACAATCCGCATGTACAATCCACATGTACAATCCGCATGCACAATCCGCATGTCAAATCCGCATGTACAATCCGCATGTACAATCCGCATGTACAATCCGCATGTGGTTTTTTCTGCCAGGGAGATGCAAAAACGCTCAGGAAAAAATCCTGAGCATTTCTGCATCGTGGGCACATAGCCTAAGACGCACCTAGGTTTTAGGGTAGGAAAATAGAAAAAAATTGAAGCAAAAAATGTGGCCATTATGGCCCTGTTATGGGGGGTATCTGCTGCTGACACTGTTACAGGGGTAAGGTCCCAAAATTCTGAACTAATATCCCCCCATCTGCTATATATGCGCCCCCATTCTGATATACATGGCCCCAATCCCCATCGTGGCATACATAGCCCCCATTCCTAATATATATGGCCCCCATCCCATCATGGTATACATGGACCTCCATGTTGATATTCATGGTCCCAATCCCCATCTTGGTATACAGTACATGTCCCCATTCCCATCCTGGTATATATGGCACCCCCCATCCCGATATTGGTATATATGGCAACCCCATCCCCATCCTGATATATATGGCTCCCCCCATCCCCACCCTGGTATGTATGGCATACCTCATTCCCATCCTGGTATATATGGCACCCCCCATCCCGATCCTGGTATATATGGCATCCCTTATCCCCATCCTGGGATATATGGCGACCCCATCCCCATCCCGGTATATATGGCTCCCCCCATCCCTATCCTGGTATATATGGCATACCTCATCCCCATCCTGGTATATATGGCATCCCTCATCCCCATCCTGGTATATATGGCTCCACTCATCCCCATCCTGGTATATATGGCTCCACCCATCCCCATCCTGGTATACTGTATATAGCACCCCCAATCACCATACTCGCCTTCCCTCTGCTCCAGCGGCATTCTGGTCTGATGCCAGCAGCTGACATAAGCGTGTAAGCAGTGCATGATGTCACAAACATGCGCCCCCACACGCTGAGGTCAGCTGCCAGAATATTAACTGCTCCCCACGTCCATGGGAGTGTAGAGTAGTAAACATTCATGCTCTTTAATAGCGGGCACACGTGATTGCCGAGCAGCTGCAGGAGCGGAGACTGCGGCTAATAGAGCTTGAATATTCACTGCTCCACACGCCCATAGTCCCTCCCACTGCTGGCTTCAGTGCATAGAGGTGGGAGGGAATATGGGCGTGTGGAGCAGTGAATATTCATTTTCTTTAACAGCAGGCACAGTGTTAGCTGTAGCAGAAGGCTTCAGCCTCTGTGACCCGCTCCTCCACCGCTGCCGCTCCCCCCTCCTTCCTCACCATCCACAGCTGGACAACCATCCACAACCGTACATCTGGACTATAAGGCACCCCCCTCTTTCCTCCAAATTTTTGGAAGAAAAAAGTGCGTCTTATAGTCCAAAAAATATGGTATATTCTTTTATATAGGGGCAGTATTATAGTAGTTATATTCCTGTACATAGGAGCAGTATTATAGTAGTTATATTCTTGTACATAGGGGGCAGTATTATAGTAGTTATATTCTTGTACATAGGAGCAGTATTATAGTAGTTATATTCCTGTACATAGGAGCAGTATTATAGTAGTTATATTCTTGTACATAGGGGGCAGTATTAAAGTAGCTATATTCTTGTACATAGGAACAGTATTACAGTAGTTATATTCTTGTACATAGGGGGCAGTATTATAGTAGTTATATTCTTGTACATAGGGGGCAGTATTATAGTAGTTATATTCTTGTACATAGGGGGCAGTATTATAGTAGTTATATTCTTGTACATAGGAGCAGTATTATCGTAGTTATATTCTTGCACATAGGGGCAGTATTATAGTAGTTATATTCTTGTACATAGGGGGCAGTATTATAGTATATTCTTGTACATAGGGGCACTATTATAGTAGTTATATTTTTGTACATAGGGGGCAGTATTATAGTAGTTATATTCTTGTACATCGGGGCAGTATTATAGTAGTTATATTCTTGTACATAGGGGCAGTAGTATAGTAGTTATATTCTTGTACATAGGGGCAGTATTATAGTAGTTATATTCTTGTACATAGGGGGCAGTATTATAGTAGTTATATTCTTGCACACAGGGGCAGTATTATAGTAGTTATATTCTTGTACATAGGGGGCAGTATTATAGTAGTTATATTCTTGTACATAGGGGGCAGTATTATAGTAGTTATATTCTTGTACATAGGAGCAGTATTATCGTAGTTATATTCTTGCACATAGGGGCAGTATTATAGTAGTTATATTCTTGTACATAGGGGGCAGTATTATAGTATATTCTTGTACATAGGGGCACTATTATAGTAGTTATATTTTTGTACATAGGGGGCAGTATTATAGTAGTTATATTCTTGTACATCGGGGCAGTATTATAGTAGTTATATTCTTGTACATAGGGGCAGTAGTATAGTAGTTATATTCTTGTACATAGGGGCAGTATTATAGTAGTTATATTCTTGTACATAGGGGGCAGTATTTTAGTAGTTATATTCTTGTACATAAGGCCAGTATTATAGTAGTTATATTCTTGCACACAGGGGCAGTATTATAGTAGTTATATTCTTGTACATAGGGGGCAGTATTATAGTAGTTATATTCTTGTACATAGGGGGCAGTATTATAGTAGTTATATTCTTGTACATAGGAGCAGTATTATCGTAGTTATATTCTTGCACATAGGGGCAGTATTATAGTAGTTATATTCTTGTACATAGGGGGCAGTATTATAGTATATTCTTGTACATAGGGGCACTATTATAGTAGTTATATTTTTGTACATAGGGGGCAGTATTATAGTAGTTATATTCTTGTACATCGGGGCAGTATTATAGTAGTTATATTCTTGTACATAGGGGCAGTAGTATAGTAGTTATATTCTTGTACATAGGGGCAGTATTATAGTAGTTATATTCTTGTACATAGGGGGCAGTATTATAGTAGTTATATTCTTGTACATAGGAGCAGTATTATAGTAGTTATATTCTTGTACATAGGAGCAGTATTATAGTAGTTATATTCTTGTACATAGGGGGCAGTATTATAGTAGTTATATTCTTGTACATAGGAGCAGTATTATAGTAGTTATATTCCTGGACATAGGGGGCAGTATTATAATTGTTATATTCTTGTACATAGGGGCAGTACTATAGTAGTTATATTCTTGCACATAGGGGCAGTATTATTGTAGTGATATTCTTGTACATAGGGGCAGTATTATAGTAGTTATATTCCTGTACATAGGGAGCAGTATTATAGTAGTTATATTCTTGTACATAGGAGCAGTATTATAGTAGTTATATTCTTGTACATAGGGGGCAGTATTATAGTAGTTATATTCTTGTACATAGGGGGCAGTATTATAGTAGTTATATTCTTGTACATGGGGGCAGTATTATAGTAGTTATATTCTTGTACATAGGGAGCAGTATTATAGTAGTTATATTCTTGTACATAGGGGCAGTATTATAGTAGTTATATTCTTGTACATAGCGGTCACTATTATAGTAGTTATATTCTTGTACATAGAAGGCAGTATTATAGTAGTTATATTCCTGTACATAGGGGGCAGTATTATAGTAGTTATATTCTTGTACATAGGAGCAGTATTATAGTAGTTATATTCTTGTACATAGGGGGCAGTATTATAGTAGTTATATTCTTGTACATGGGTCAGTATTATAGTAGTTATATTCTTGTATATAGGGGCAGTATTATAGTAGTTATATTCTTGTACATAGGGGCAGTATTATAGTAGTTATATTCTTGTATATAGGGGCAGTATTATAATAGTTATATTCTTGTACATAGGGGCAGTATTATAGTAGTTATATTCTTGTACATAGGGGCAGTATTATAGTAGTTATATTCTTGTACAAGATAGGAGCAATATTATAGTAGTTATATTCTTGTACATAGGGACAGTATTATAGTAGTTATATTCTTGTACATAGGAGCAGTATTATAGTAGTTATATTCCTGTACATAGGGGGCAGTATTATAGTAGTTATATCCTTGTACATAGGGGCAGTATTATAGTAGTTATATTCTTGTACATAGGGAGCAGTATTATAGTAGTTATATTCCTGTACATAGGGGGCAGTATTATAGTAGTTATATCCTTGTACATAGGGGCAGTATTATAGTAGTTATATTCTTGTACATAGGGAGCAGTATTATAGTAGTTATATTCTTGTACATAGGAGCAGTATTATAATAGTTACATTAGGAGGGAGTAGTATAATACAGACTTGCCCATTAATGTTCGGTGCTGCAGTTGTGCTGATGCTGCTGTTTATAGCTGATGTTACAGCTGCTGTCATAAAGTTATCATTTGCAGCAGTATTGTATATGTGTGACTGTTACTCTGTGATGTGTATTTACAGCAGACTCTCTTTATGGACAGACATATGATAGGTTACTGTAACCTATCTCGTATCCTTGTAGACAGCGCTGCGTGCCGCTCCGTTGTTTGCTTGTTTATGCCGCTCCATTGTTTGCTTCTTTATTTGGTGATTCTTCCGGCTTGTTATCTAACTGCTTCTCGCCAAGAAAAAGTGTTTGAAAGCAAAGTTGTATTTTGTGCCCAGCGCTAATGTAGTAAATGGCCGCCATTCTTTTGGTTTATTCTGAAAATAATTGGATAAAAGGAGGGAAATCAAAGATGTCCAGAAGCTTAGGTAGTTGTTTGCAGCTCAGTGCAGTATATGAAACGCGCCGGTAATCATACAGACAATCACACTCATGATTACAAGAGCGTGTGATGCCATACTGATGCAAAAAGAAAAAAAGCGCTGAGCAAATGATCACGTTTTCAATCTTGTGTTTTTTTCTGAGTTTTCTTTTTATATCTATATAAATATAAACACATTTATTGCTGTTTGTATTTTATATTCATATTATTATATTGTATCATATTATACTATATTGTATTTTTCGTCATCTCATTAAAATGACCACTGATCATATGCCCTGGAGGCTCCACCATTCTTTTGGGAGGTTTTCCTAACTAGCACCATATAGCCATAGAGGGTTGATTTTTGGATGATATTTACTACTTTTTTACTTTAGTGTTAGAAGCTTTTAAACTCTTATGTATTACGGTACGGCTATGTTTGATGACTTCTGAGATTATTATTGGATGAGCCGGCGGATTATCTAATGTTTATGAGTGTGTCCTTGATATCAGTAGAAGTTTTGGGGAAGAAGATGGGACATATGGATTTCAGCATGTCCAATTTTTTTCTTTCTCTTCTCTCCTTATTGAGAACACATGCACGCTTGTATGTCGATCCTAAGTTATATGTATTGTAGCAGAGCAAGGTAGGACAGGTTAAGACATAGCTCCGCAGGTTTAGATTAGATGCACCTGCCTAGCTTTTCACTAGAACCAGGGCCTGTTGACACTAGAGGTTTGTCAGTCTGCTGGATATTGAGCAAAGTCGAGTGTGCTGCTGGTGAGTGACCAGCTAAAACGTCTCTCTTTCAGCTAAAGCTCACAAGTCAGAATCTCTCTGAATGGACACTGCATGGGTCAGCTAGGAAAGCTGAACAGTCTGTGTGTTGGAGCTGAAGAATAATGTGTGGAAGCTGCAGCCTGTTCAGTGTGAACTGGGCACCGAGTTGAATACTTCTGCTTAGCACTGGAAGCTGCTGAACCTCAGGATTAAGGTGATACTGAAATACGGTGGGGCCATGCCTCTTCTGTGCATGACATGTGCTCCGGGAGACAGGACAGTACTCTGTTGGGGAGAGCACGCACTGACATATATGTGTGAACGGTTTATTTGCTGTGATACGTTTGTGCCCAGAAGAGGCTGTTTTTGGTTTTGAATTCCTTGGAATTTTATGAAAGCAATGAAACTGCACCTGTTTGGACCAAACTGCATTGCCTGTGTGAACGCTACCTAATGCCTACCTGAGAGAGTGAATACGCTTATATAATATAGTGAATAAAGTGTAGGCCACTGGACTGAGATATGCAGCGTGACACATCAGATGTCGTAGTTTGATGTTTTCTGGGTGCCTTTGATCTGTGCCATGATTTGTGTCACCAGCCTTGGCTCCATTGTTATTATATCTGTTGTTTGGCTGATTTTTACGATGCCCAGCACCAGGCAACAATTCAAAAAAAATCAAACAGATCAGATTTTCAACATGTATCTATCCTCAGTGATTATCTGTCACTCTCGGGAGCCAATCGTTGGCAGGAAAATGGTCTGATTCACCCGTTTTAGACCTTCAAAATCTGAAATGTTTGTTCTGCTGATGTCTGAAACCCATTTTCTTTCTGATCAGAGATTTGCACATGACACGCCCCCAGGGCCGTGGGGTACTCGGCATCCGGGCCTCTGGTTGCCGGCGGATATCACGGTGGCTGGCCCGGTCCGTGGCCCAGGGCGGTCACTCAAAAGGGGAATAGTTATAGGGGATTTAATTGTTCGTGACGCCACCTGTGGAATGCGGCTAAGGGGGTGCCGCCGCTGCGGAGCAGTCCTCTGGAGCGGGTGTTACGGCAGCACGGATGGTGAGGCTCTCCACAGGTAGAGCTTATCTCCAGGGCAGTGGAAGGTGGTATGGGTTGCGCTGGGCGTTGTAGTGCAGGGAGGGAATGATGGCGCAGACAAAATAATGGACAGAGGCAGTGCGGTGCAGTCATCCGAGTCTTTACTCACAGTTCTTTAGTTCCTCAGGGTGCACTGTCAGCTTACAGCCTCCCGCGTCGCGCTGCGTTCACCAGGCAGGAGTTCAGTGCTTCCTCAGGTAGATCAGGGGTACCTGGCAGAACCCCACTTTCACGTGTTCCTATTCAGACCGTCTTCACACTGGGTCTTTCTCCCTCCTGCCCTGCCCACTCTCAATCCCGCTCGGGTGCTCTGAAGTGCCTCCTGTGCGTCGGATCCCGGACCTACTTGACCCTCCTGGGGATTAGAATGCGGCTTGCGATCCCCCTGTCTTCTGACAGGTGCGGGGCGTACGGGTGCCTTCCTGCACTCGCCGTACCCCCTAGGATCCCTTATTAGAACTTGTGGAGCAGATCTCCTACTGAGACTCTGCTCCCGGACTGTTCTTCTGAACTGTCCCGAGCTGTTCTTCTGAACTGCTCTCCTCTGACTGATCAACTACCACCCTAAGATGGTTTCCCTATTTTATACTCCTACCAAAGTGCTCCCTCTAACTACTTCCTCCACCCACACCCACTACTGGTTCCCCCTACCTCTGGGTCCCGCCCCCCACTCCAGCCAGGGTCAGGGCTCGGCAGGAAACATACATTGCGTCTTGCCCCTCCTGCTGGCCTGGAGCAGTGTAGTGTTGGATGCAGGTGTTTGGGGTTCCGGGCAGTACTCCATCCTTACCTGAGAGAAGGAGACACCACACCTCTGGGTGAGGTGCAGTACCTCTGTGGCGACTGAACCCTCAGGGGTGCCACACACACTCCCATGCTTTATACTGCAACTCTGCAGGACACGCAGAGCCCAAATCTCCAGCGCTTCAGAGAAAATATGGTTCAAAGATCCAGAAAGAGACCATAGCCAGAGACCCGACTAGTCCAGTGCACCCCTGGCCGGATCCTCCCAGCGCCGCAGCAGGTGATTGTCTCTTCCTTAGCGAGAGACTTGTCAATCACCTCTAGCAGCGCTGGGAGAAGCCTTGGTCCGCGGATGGATCTTTAACTATATTTTTGCTCCCAAAGGAAACAATATACGTTAAAACAGGTCTATGTAGCAGGGAGAGGTAGTATATTGTATAGCAGATAGATATGAGAAAATATTTCCTTTACAAATGAACCATCGTCACCATCATTATGTGCTTCGCCCTCACATGTGAGTGCGAGAGGTCTCAGCAAATGAGAAAGGAAGCACCAGACCGGCGCGGTGGACGGGGACCTTCAGCGGCAGCAATGGAGCTGCTGTAAGACAAGTGAGGGCCTAAGACAGGAAGGTAAAATATATTTGATTACACATTATTTTTTTAACCCTTCTCTCCCTCCATTTATTACTCTTTTGAGTCTGGAGGGACCTCAGAGCAAATAAAAGTTTTTCATGGCAATCAGGGCACTTTTAATTAGACCCAAATTTATTTGCGCCCCCCCCCCAAAAAAAAAAAATCTGCTTGACCATTTGGGAAAATTGCCCAAAACACATTTCGAGAGCTTTTCTTTTCTCTACTAGAAAGTGCTGCAGAACAGTGGTGGGAAGAATTGTGCAACCTCCCCCCCCCCAACCTGGGCTGTTAAAAAGTTTACAAAATTAACAATGTATAACTTTATTTTTGAAATGTTATGCTATATTTGTGTTTTTCTATGTAACTATTTTATTTCACTAGCTGTAAATCTAACCCTATCACTAATGCTATCACTAACCCTAACCCCAGTCCTAACTCTAAAGATGGGAACCTGTGCCTCATAGCAGCAGCTGGGCGAGTACTCACTGCATGCTTGCACCTCTCCAAGGAGAAGCATTAGTGAGAGAGTGAAGGAGTAATATTTTTCCTGACAATGGCATAAATGATGCATTCCTACAATAAACAGTCGGCATTTACTAAAGTCTAAAAAAAATGGAAAGCATTCAATGCCCTGCAGCCATATAACATCCCTATAAAGATCAAGGCTTCGCAAACGATGGAGCCCCATGTGTAAGCGGCTGTAGTGTGTGATGTTGGGAAGGCGGTCCTCACTTGTGACATTGCGTGTGATGCTTCTGATATCTGTGATGTTTCGATATGACGCCTTCTAGACGAGAAGCTAAGTAGGTAACAATGAATCCACAGAAGAACTGAAAAGTGCCGGAGGTCTGCAATCACCCGCTGGTTGCACCCCACTGTTCGCCTTAGGGTGTTGTTGGTAGTGGGGATGAACATACACAAGACGGAGCTATCAGAAGGACCAGCATGTGAATTTACAGAAACTGGCACGCATTCGCGTGCTTGAGGTCCCCCAATTTTCCAATTAGAGCATTATTATTAGTGTCACATTTAGAACTAGTTATAGTAAAAAAAACATCTTCAATCTAAACTATCAGGACCAATATGTTTAAATAATATTGCTATATGGGGTCCAAGTGATTCTACAATGTGGTTCCTATATAATACTGCCATGTATTGCTCTAATAGCAGAGCCATATAATACTGTGCCTATTAGTGATGGGCAAACCACTGACTGTTGGGGTCCGGCGGGTTCAGCCGAACAGTTTATTAAAAGTTTGGGCACCAGAACAGTACCGAAACCCGAGCACGAACACAGACCCAATTCATAAGAATGGGTGACCCGAACATCCCTGGTTTCCCGAGCTGCATGACATGGGCTCTGATTGGCGGTAACATCGTTACTGTGGGTCAGAGCGCTGCGGGATCACACTGTCAGATGTAAAAAGCTTACCGCGGGTCACAGGTGCCAGCTGATGAGACTACTACCTCCATCAGCCGGCTCCTGCTGTCACTGTACATATCGAGCACAGGCGCTGCTGGATGGGAGCAGTAGTCTCTCATCAGCGGCGCCTGTGATGAATGTAAAAAAAAAGTTAAAATTAATAAATAAATATTGAAATAAAAATATAAAACACATTATACTCACATACACCAAGTCCCCAATGCCCTCGTCACCTGTAAAAAATAAAAAAAAATATACTCACCTTAACGCCTAATCCCCGATGCTCATGTTACCTGTAATAAAGAAAAAATAATGAACTACCATAATTCTCATCTATCCACCGCAGTCCCGAGTGTCCCATGACGATCTCATGAATAGAGATGAGCGTTGTTCTACTCGAACTGTTCGCCAATCTCAAATTCGAGCTGTTTTGGGCGGTGTTCGAGCCGTTCGGCGAACATGAACGATTTGAGAAAAATTCGGCTGTTCGAGGTTATGTTCGATAACTGTTCGTGCACCAAAATCATAACTGGATTTTTTCTCAGTAATGATGAAAATTAATGTTAATACGCAGTTTGAGTGTACAGCGGGGCGGGGGGAGGGGCAGGGGATGGATCTCTGCAGGAACAATGAAGATCTCCATTTTTTTTTCTCTTTCCCGCATTTGCAGTGGGGAGGTGCAATCTGTCAGCCTATCAGCAGCGCACACACGGAGCGAAGTGCTTTTTTTCACACAAGCAAGGGCATGTGTCATTGGCAGTGTATGTCACATGTCCTTGCCCTATAAGACCCAGCCATTTTCCCCGTCGCCACCATTTTCTCACTGCTGCAGCTGTGTGTTAGACGGCACCGCTGTTGCTGTGTGCGCTATACCTTGTTAATTTCAAGCCAATTTTCGCACAAATCTACAGATAGCTTGGGAGTAGGGAATAGTTGTGATTGCAGTCCTTTTAAGGACTAGGTTACAGCATTTCCTACGACTTTTATCAGGCAGGTCTGTGCTCTTAAATAGATAGATTGTGGGAGTAAAGACTAATTGTAATTGGAGTCCTTTTCAGGACTAGGTTACATCAGTTCCTATCAGTTTTTGCCAGGCAGGTCTGTGCCAGTGCTGTGCAAGTTTTTTTCACAGCATTTGGCTGAATCTAGCAAAGCTAATCCTTTTTGGCCTATTGCAGAGTGTGTTAGTCAGTGGAGTAGCCTATCTGTGTTGCAAGATATAACACCTGTGTATAGAATACCAATTTTTTTACTGCACCTAGTGAAGTAAAATCTTTTGGGCATAGCATCATTCTATTAGTCCATCTATACTGACCTCCATCAGGTTGCAAACTGAATATAATTTTTTGTCTGCATCTACCTCTGAAAAAATATTTGGCCTTCTAGCAGTGTGTGGGACTTGTTCTATTAGTCCATCTATACTGACCTCCATCAGGTTGCAAATTGAATATCATTTTTTTCTGCATCTACAGTGGTGGCCAAAAGTATTGGCACCCCTGCAATTCTGTCAGATAATACTCAGTTTCTTCCTGAAAATGATTGCAATCACAAATTCTTTGGTATTATTATCTTTATTTAATTTGTCTTCAATGAAAAAGCACAAAAAGAATTGTCCTAAAGCCAAATTGGATATAATTCCACACCAAACCTAAAAAGGGGGTGGACAAAACTATTGGCACTGTTTGAAAAATCATGTGATGCTTCTCTAATTCGTGTAATTAACAGCACCTGTAACTTACCTGTGGCACCTAACAGGTGTTGGCAATAACTAAATCACACTTGCAGCCAGTTAACATGGATTAAAGTTGACTCAACCTCTGTCCTGTGTCCTTGTGTGACCACATTGAGCATGGAGAAAAGAAAGAAGACCAAAGAACTGTCTGAGGACTTGAGAAACCAAATTGTGAGGAAGCATGAGCAATCTCAAGGCTACAAGTCCATCTCCAAAGACCTGAATGTTCCTGTGTCTTCCATGCGCAGTGTCATCAAGAAGTTTAAAGCCCATGGCACTGTGGCTAACCTTCCTAGATGTGGACGGAAAAGAAAAATTGACAAGAGATTTCAACGCAAGATTGTGCGGATGGTGGATAAAGAACCTCGACTAACATCCAAACAAGTTCAAGCTGCCCTGCAGTCCGAGGATACAACAGTTTCAACCCGTACTATCCGTCGGCGTCTGAATGAAAAGGGACTATATGGTAGGATACCCAGGAAGACCCCACTTCTTACCCTGAGACATAAAAAAGCCAGGCTGGAGTTTGCCAAAACTTACCTGAGAAAGCCTAAAACGTTTTGGAAGAATGTTCTCTGGTCAGATGAGACAAAAGTAGAGCTTTTTGGGAAAAAGCATCAACATAGAGTGTACAGGAAAAAAAAAGAGGCATTCAAAGAAAAGAACACGGTCCCTACAGTCAAACATGGCGGAGGTTCCCTGATGTTTTGGGGTTGCTTTGCTGCCTCTGGCACTGGACTGCTTGACCGTGTGCATGGCATTATGAAGTCTGAAGACTACCAACAAATTTTGCAGCATAATGTAGGGCCCAGTGTGAGAAAGCTGGGTCTCCCTCAGAGGATATGGGTCTTCCAGCAGGACAATGACCCAAAACACACTTCCAAAAGCACTATAAAATGGTTTGAGAGAAAGCACTGGAGACTTCTAAGGTGGCCAGCAATGAGTCCAGACCTGAATCCCATAGAACACCTGTGGAGAGATCTCAAAATGGCAGTTTGGAGAAGGCACCCTTCAAATATCAGGGACCTGGAGCAGTTTGCCAAAGAAGAATGGTCTACAGTTCCAGCAGAGCATTGTAAGAAACTCATTGATGGTTACCGGAAGCGGTTGTTCGCAGTTATTTTGGCTAAAGGTTGTGCAATCAAGTATTAGGCTGAGGGTGCCAATACTTTTGTCTGGCCCATTTTTGGAGTTTTGTGTGAAATGATCAATGATTTGATTTTTGCTTCATTCTCTTTTGTGTTTTTTCCTTGCAAGCAAATTAAATGAAGATAATAATACCAAAGAATTTGTGATTGCAATCATTTTCAGGAAGAAACTGAGTATTATCTGACAGAATTGCAGGGGTGCCAATACTTTTGGCCACCACTGTACTTCTGAAAAAATGTTTGGGCTTCTAGCAGTGTGTGGGACTTGGTCTATTAGTCCATCTATACTGATCTCCATCAGGTTGCAAATTAAAAATAATTTTTATCTGCATCTAGCTCTGAAAAAATGTTTGGGCTTCTAGCAGTGTGTGGGACTTTCTCTATTAGTCCATCTATACTGACCTCCATCAGGTTGCAAACTGAATATCATTTTTTTCTGCATCTACCTTAGAAAAAAAATTTGGGCTTCTAGCTGTGTGTGGGACTTGTTCTACTAGTCCATCTATACTGACCTCCATCAGGTTGCAAATTGAATATAATTTTTTTCTGCATCTACTTCTGAAAAAATATTTGGGCTTCTAGCAGTGTGTGGGACTTGGTCTATTAGTCCATCTACACTGACCTCCATCAGGTTGCAAATTAAAAATAATTTTTATCTGCATCTAGCTCTGAAAAAATATTTGGGCTTCTAGCAGTGTGTGGGACTTGGTCTATTAGTCCATCTATACTGATCTCCATCAGGTTGCAAATTAAAAATAATTTTTATCTGCATCTAGCTCTGAAAAAGTATTTGGGCTTCTAGCAGTGTGTGGGACTTGTTCTATTAGTCCATCTATACTGACCTCCATCAGGTTGCAAACTGAATATCATTTTTTTCTGCATCTACCTCAGAAAAAAAATTTGGGCTTCTAGCAGTGTGTGGGACTTGTTCTATTAGTCCATCTATACTGACCTCCATCAGGTTGCAAATTGAATATAATTTTTTTCTGCATCTACTTCTGAAAAAATATTTGGGCTTCTAGCAGTGTGTGGGACTTGGTCTATTAGTCCATCTATACTGACCTCCATCAGGTTGCAAATTGAATATCATTTTTTTCTGCATCTAGCTCTGAAAAAATATTTGGGCTTCTGGCAGTGAGTGGGACTTGTTCTATTAGTCCATCTATACTGACCTCCATCAGGTTGCAAATTGAATATAATTTTTTTCTGCATCTAGCTCTGAAAAAATATTTGGGCTTCTAGCAGTGTGTGGGACTGGGTCTATTAGTTCATCTATACTGACCTCCATCAGGTTGCAAATTAAAAATAATTTTTATCTGCATCTAGCTCTGAAAAAATATTTGGGCTTCTAGCAGTGTGTGGGACTCATTGTATTAGGCCATCTATACCAAGCTCCACCAGCTTTGAAATTAATAATAATTTTTAGCTGCATCTAGCCCTGAAAATAATTTTTCCCAATAGTGGTAGCAATACAAATATGGGGCGCGCCTGGCTAACAAAAATATACGCTTCATAACACAAAACACCAGCCTAGCGCACTGCATTAATAAGATGGCATCATCGTCTCTCCCAGTGCTAGGCCTACTACGCAGGCTCGCATTCCTGTGCCTAAAACACAATGTATGGCTCCGCGCTAGCCACTATGCTGAGGGGTATAAAGCTGCTGCTAACGCTTTATAACAATTCAATTGGCAGATTTTCACAGAGCTCTTCCACAACGCCCACCCATCGGGCAACAGTTGCCCACCCTCCCTATGGGATCTAGTGGCGAATAGTTGATGCCATTAATCAGAGCGTCAGTTGCCCCGTCAACGTGGCAAGCATACGGTAAGGCATGGGAAGAGTGGACACGACTAGTAGCAGGCAGACGGGTTGACCAATGTGAACAAGCCAGATCACAAGTCACCATAGAATTTCTCCACCAGCTAATGATGAGGGGCATATCAGGGGCGTCAGCGCAGCGGTGTCTGACCGGAGTAGCATTTCACTTCCAACTACTGAATTGGGGAGATGTGACAAAGATTCATCATCAGACAATCCATAAAAGGGTGGAAAAGGGGTCAGCCAAGTCAGGAATGTAGACGTCCCGTCCCATGTCACTAAAACTGATTTCTCACATCATATCCCTAACACCATTAACATGACACTCACAATTTGAAGCAACACTACTGTCTACTGCATTTGTGATCGCCTTCTTCGGGGCGCTATGTATAAGCGAATTAGTCCCTCAATCCAAAATTACCACCAGTGGAGGCTTATTACACCAGGACGTAGTCATAGCCAATAATGCAATACGTCTACGCATACACCAATCGAAAACGGTTCCAGCGGGCAGGGGTACTTGGGTACTTCTACAACCCACAAACGGTACACTGAGTCGGGTAACAATAGTAAAAACATAACTAACCATCAGATCACAAAGTAATTTCTTCCTATCACACATTGATGGAACGCCATTATCAAGATACCTGTTCCAAGCTATATTTAATAAATGCATAACATCGGCAGGGAACCACCCCAAAGATTACGGGACACACTCATTCCGCATAGGCGCGGCCACGGAAGCAGCAAGAGCAGGACTGTCAGAAACGGAAGTTCAGAGGATAGGGAGATGGCGATCCACGTGTTTGGCGAGATACATAAGACCGGACTTGTTATCCTAACATGGTTTGTTTCTTTTACAGGTGACGCTAAGCCAACAGTGTGGGTCATAGGCCACTCGTATATATATTGGGCACAAAAAAGGGCGAAAGTCCGCCCAGGCGGGAGGAAATTAGAGTTTCATAACACATATTTCAACTGGAGAGGTATTAGAGGCCTGCTATGGCCACAGGTACTAATGGAGGTAATCAAGGTAGGGAGAGAGGCAAGAGGTCCGGTCATCTTAGTTATACAGGCCGGGGGAAACAACCTAGGTCATCACAAGAGCGGATAACTAATGGCAATAATGAAACTAGACACTGAGCGCTTCAGAGAATTTTTCACAAAATTAGCTATAGTATGGTCAGAGATTGTGCCGATAGCGGTATGGCAAGGTGCGCGAGACATCACGGCCATCGAATGGACAAGGCGGGTAATAAATATTCGGATGGCAAAATTTAGAAGAGACAGAGGCGGTGTAGTGATACGACACCGACAACTGGAAGGAGATAAAGCAGGCCTCATACGGCCCGACGGTGTTCACTTAATAGATATTGGACTGGACATATTCCTGTCAGGACTCCAGGACGGAGTGGAACAAGCGTTAAGAGTGATGGGTGGGGGTCAGAGTCCTGCATACGAGTACGCTGGATCCTCCGTGGCCTGGAAATAGAAAGGACATGTTGGAGAGTTACACTTGTTGGCCAACTTGCCGGAGTGGGGACCCAGGGCATGCTGCAACAAGCTGAATTATTTTAGAAATAAAATGCCTTTCTAATGGAATGAGTATAGAGAGTTAATAAAGCTGTGACCGATCCTCACCCATCCAGTTGTAAGAGTTACATTATTGTATTGTCCATGAAAGGGGGGCGGTAGGGGGGCTGAGCGTCTGGGTTTGGTTGGGGGTCCCCACAGTCTGCCTAGGCTAGATTCATTTAAAAATTCTTATTAGATACACAGGCGGTGCAGCTTGCTTCGCAGCTGGGCTACTACGCCCAAAGTATTGCCTAGGCTAGATGCAGTTAAAAATTCTACGCTGACTAGCAGACACTGAAGATTTGGAGCAGACCTCTGAGTAAACAGCTCTTCAGACTCAGCCATCTGTGTTACCTCAAGCCATAGTGTATGTAGTTTCTTACAGTTAAAGGGGGGGGGGTGCGACCCAACCCACCTGGAATTGACGATGCCAACGTCACGTAAGACACAGCAAGGGGACTCCCAAAATTGTGGCACAGACACCACTTAACCCTAGTACGCATACCTGTGGCCTTGCAGGCCCGCCCAGTTAATTGTTTTCTATTTTCTGCAAGATTACTTTAGTTAGAATTTTGAAACTCTAGGTATTCTTCATGTATATAGTTGTTTGTCATTTGAGTTTGAGTTATTCCATGTTATTTGCACATGGGCCTAAAGGGCCCCAGGTATGTGAAAGTGTAGATTTTTATGGTCATGCGTTCTAGGGTTAAGTGGCATCAATTGCCCCACTGTTGCTTAAAACGGTTGGTGAGGTGATTTTACCAAATCCCCAAGCTTTTAGTCTCCCAAGGATGACACAGGGGTAGAAATGTCCTTGCGAATCCATGATTTGTTCATCTTTATGAACGTGAGTCTGTCTACATTCTCAGTGGACAGCCGCGTGCGCTTATCTGTCAGCACACCACCAGCAGCGCTGAACACACGTTCAGAGAGAACGCTGGCTGCGGGGCATGACAAGATCTCCAAGGCGTGAGTGGCGAGCTCCGGCGATTATTCCAGATTGGAATACCAAAATGAGCAAGGGTCCAGTGACACAGTCATGGCTTTGATGTTCACTTGGAGATTCTCCTGTACCATCCTCTCTAGGCATTGACTATGTGTCAGACTTCTTGTCTCCTGTAGCCTTGCAAAGGATGGTCTAAAAAAGTGGTGAAACGATTCCACAAAATTGCTGTTACCAGCAGATACTGTGTTACTGTTACTGTTTGAGTGATGAAGACTCGACAGTCCCACCGTTGGCAAGTTAGAACTGTGAGATTCACTACGTGCACCACTGGTGTTTTGTGGAAAAGCACATGTAAGATTCTGCAACAGCGTCTGCAGATACTCCTGCATTCGTCAATACCTTTTTATGGCAGGAATTATTTCGGCAAATATACTTTTGTACCGGGGATCTAAGAGTGTGGCAACCCAGTAGTCGGGATTACTTCGAATTCTGACAATCCGGGGGTCATGTTGCAGGTAGTGCAGCAAGAAGGCACTCATGTGTCTTGCGCATCCAGAAGTACCAAGTCCTTGTTGTGTTGGTAGTGAGGTAAGAATCATGCTTCCTTCCTCTGCCCTCTCCCTCCAACCTCGCACAACAGAAATGTGATCAAGGTCTCCCTCATCTGATGAGTCTTCCATGCCCATCGCCAGTTCGTCCTCCACTTCTTCCTCGGCTCCTGCACCTTCCTCAACAGTTTGGCTGCTACCATGCGCCCTGGTTAATCCCTCTCCCCCACCCTCCCATGCCTGCCGCCTTGGTGCTGCCAACCGTCTGGACCTTGGAGATGTTATCCCTTCCGCATACGACTCCTCCTCTACTTCCTCCACCTCCTCTTGTCCCACCACCTGACTCTGAATTCTGTTTAATGTGTGCTCCAGCATGTAAATCACCGGAATAGTCATGCTGATAATGGCATCGTCGTCAGCACTAAACATCTTCGTCGCCATTTCAAAACTGTGCAGAAGGGTGTGTGGCGCCCCTGAGGGTTCAGTCGCCACAGAGTTACTGCATCTGACCCAGAGGTGTGGTATCTCACCCTCAGGTAAGGAAGGCGTATGGCTCGGGACCCTGACTCCTGCATCCAACACATACCCGCAGTGGGGGTAGGGCGAGATTACTCCTAAGGGAGAGCACAGTCCCAGGTCCCTAGCTGGTTTGAGGGTCCTATGTAGTGGGTGCTTAGGGGAGCAGCTTAGGGGAGCACATGACAAGGAGAGTATAAATAGGAAGCCATCTTAGAAAGAGCAAGCCAGACAGAGGAGGAAAAGTGACAGGAGCAGAGACTAGGCATGAGCTCTGCTCCGGAGGCGGGCCTAGCCTGGGAGGCCCAGGACTGAAGGAGAGAAGAGAGGAGTGGGAGCTGGAAGGCTCCAGGAACCGAAGGGACCCTAGGGCTACGGGCCGTGCAGAAGGCCACCCGTACTCCCGCTGCTACCAGGAGGTAGAGGGGTCAGGCCAGATAAGGGGAACCTGTCCCTCAACTAGCGGAGAAACAGCAAGGCTCAACTAGAAACCGGAGGCTGCTGCATTTCATGTACTGCAGGCCAAAGTCCACACCAGTCTCACTAAGAAGGTAGCCACATAGGACCCAGGGGACGGAACACACGTCACCCGCCAAGGCCCGAGGATACCGGATAGAAGTGTCACTGGGTGTGAGGTGCAGGGAGAAGGCCAGAGAAAGGACACACAGAAGGGGGTCCTGCTAAGTACTCCGGAGCTATCTGGGGGTGGACTGAGCCCCTCACTGAGTATGCACAGCACGACGGGGGAGATTGCTCTGGTACCTGTAATCTGGACTACAACAACTGTGAGTAATATCTTGAGACGGCATCACACGGACTCTGTGTTCATTACTGACTCCCTGCACTACAACCACCATCATCCACCCACACTGCCCTGAAGCTACACTCTTCCTGTGGTGAGTAATAATACCGTTGCTGCAAAACCACCAGCTTCAGAGGACTGTTTCGTAGCGACGGCCCCTTTGGCCGCACTCCACAGGTGGCGTAGTCAGACATTATAAAATCCATATATACAAATTACCCTTGGATTGACCGCCCTGGGTCACGGACTGGGTCACCGCCACAGTGACTACAACCCCCAGCGTCTACCGGCCCGGCTCAGGGTACCCCATGGCCCAGGGGGCGCGTCAACTTCATAGGTCCCTGATCTGAGACCACTCCTGCAGCGTGATTTGCCCCACCTCTGGATCTCGTTGGCCCAGGCTATACGTCAGAACGTATTGCACCAGGGCTTGTCGGTGCTGCCACAGTCGCTGCAACATGTGCAGAGTTGAATTCCACCGTGTCGGCACATCGCATTTCAGCCGGTGAACTGGCAGGCCCAACGACTTCTGTAGAGATGTAAGTCGTTGAACTGCGGGATGCGAACGGCGGAAGTGAGCACACAGCGACCGTGCCCTCTGCAGAAGGCCATCTAGTCCGGGATAGTGGGCTAAAAATTGCTGGACAACCAGGTTCAACACGTGAGCCATACAAGGCACGTGTGTGACATTGCCCCGGCGAAGTGCCGCACCCAGGTTTGCAGCATTGTCGCACATGGCCTTTCCTGGTTGCAGGTCCAGTGGAGACAACCTTTCATGAAACTGGGTCTCCAGAGCTGACCACAACTCCTCAGCTGTGTGACTCACATTTCCCAGACATTTCAAAGTAAACACTGATGCCGTTGAGCCCTGCTGCCAGCATAGTAAGGAGGTGTGCAGGATTCCTTCTGCGCAGTTAGAAAGCAGGTGGCATGACCAGACAGGCTTTGGGTGCAGGTGGAGGACCGAGAGGAGGTTGAGGAGGCAGAAGCAGTGGAGGAACTTCGAGATAAAGAGGATTGACGCACAACTCGTGGGGACGGTAAGACTTGGACAGCAGCCCCTTGTCCTGCTGTCACCATAGTTACCCAGTGCCCAGTCAGCGACATGTAACGCCCCTGTCCATGCCTTCTCGTCCAAGTGTCTGTGGTGAAGTGCACCCTGTCACACACAGAGTTTCTCAAAGAAGCGGTGATGTTGTGTGCGACATGCTAGTGGAGCGCAGGCACACCTTTCTTTGAGAAGTAGTGCCGACTGGGCATCTGGTACTGGGGCACTGTGACGGACATAAGGTCTTGAAAATCCTCTGTGTCCTCCAGGTGGAAAGGCAGCATTTCTGTAGCCAACAGCTTGCAGATGGTGAAATTCAACCTCTTAGCTTTCTCATGGCTAGGAGGAAATGGTCTTTTACTTTTCCACATCTGAGGAACCGAGGGCTGGCTGTTGTGCTTAGACGGTGTTGAGTAGGGTGTCCCCGGCAAACTGCCGGTCTGTGAGGAAGATGCAGGCGGACATGTTAGGTTGCCTTGATCCAAAGGTGGTGCTCTCGATGTCGGAGAGCGCTCAACACTAGCAGGTGTTTCCACTTCCCAATGAACTGACGACCTGCCAATCACACTGGCTGTTGCGGGTAAAGAGGTGGCAGGTCTGCGTCCAAAAACATGTGTGACTGCTGTCCCCCCAGTCACAGAGGATGAAGAGGCTGCGGATGCACAAGATGGGGCAGACGGTGCTTGGCCCAGCCGGCTAGGCCGCATTGTAGCACAGTGAGCTTCCCACTGCAACTTATGCTTCATATCCATGTGACGGTACATGCATGAAGTACTCAAACTATGGATTTTTTGGCCTCTACTTAGCTTTTGCTGACAAATATTACAGATAACACGAGTTGGGTCATCCTTATCGATCTGAATAAATGCCCAGGCTATGCAAGGCTTAGAGCCCATGTGACCTGAAGAGCCACTACGACTTGTGGTCAGAGGCAGAGTTGTGGTTGAGGATGCAGTTGTTGACGTGCTTCCAGTACTCCGTCTCTGTTCAGGAAGGCGCAACCTAACCTCGTCGTCAATAGCATCTGTGATGCCCCGCTGCGCTTGGTATCACAGATCCTAGAAGAGTGCATTGATGGAATCCTCCACAAGAGGCCCCCATAAACATTCACACATCTCCACCTTCCACCTCAGACCAGCAGAGGGAGCCCGTTAGGGATATAAATAGGGAAGGTGGAGCTAGGCAGTTCAGTTCCTCTGAAGAGTTCCTGCAGTAGAGAAGCCTAAGAGAGGTCAGTCTGCAGTGGAGCTCAGTCTAGTCTAGAGAACGCAGTTAATAGTTCAGCAGTGGAGCACGAGGCTCCTGCTTGCTAGATTCAGGGAGCCCAGATAGAGCTTAAGGTGTGCCGGTGCCATAAGATCAGTGAAGCGCGGCAAGCTGCCGTTAGTGTGTATAGCCTAGTGAGGGCCCGAGTAGGCCGAAGGCGAGTGGCGAGTTAGTACATAAGGGGCAGAGGAGCTTAACCAGCTCACCCCGAAGCATTTACCGGACACAGGATCCGAGCTTACCGGTATCTCTATGACCCAGTAAGGCATAACCGGAATCCCTGGAGAACTACAAGTCCCAGGATCGCTAAGGTGCTGATATGTAACAGAGCCAGGAGACGCTTAGGCCCCGCATACTGGGAGCGTGAACTCCAAGAGAAGGCCCTACCACAAGGTCAGCCAGCGCAGGACAGAGACAAAGTTAGGCCTAGCTCCAGGCAGGTCAGAAACTTACTACGCAGAGGCAAGAAACAGGAGGCCCTACACCCGCTCATTGGGGAGGATCCTGATATGCACCCTTCACCCTACAGTGCTCCGGGATGTGCCTGAATTTCCACCAGTAAAAGGTACTGAAGTGACTACCGTGTCCGTTCCCGTTCTTGCTCTGACCCAGCTGGGTCTCGCCTGTCCTGCATTCCCCCTGCATACGCTGCCCTGAGACCTAGCTCCACCTGTGGGGAGCTATACCATCGAGCTGCCTTATCACCGGCCTCAGTGGACTGCTGCAGCGCTGGTGCTTGTCACCAGATACCACAGGTGGCGTCATGAACTCTTATAAAATTAACAATTATCCACCCTTTTAAAGAGAGACCCCAGGGTACGGGCCAGGGAGCCGACCACCGCGACATCCCCAAGGCCAGGCAAATGCCCGGGTACCGAGTCATCCCCATCCCCAGGGCTAGTCACATCCTCCTCCACCTCCTCTGCTGACCTCATCGACTGGCTGACTGTGGGTTGACAGTAAGTGGGATCTCCAACCTCGTCATCATCACCCTGTGTGTTATCACACCCGTCGTCCGCAGAGCCAACCTCTTCCTGCCCTGACCGAAAAGTCAAGTTGTCGCTCCAATCAGGTATTTGAGTCTCATCATCGTCTTCATCATTGTCTCCACCAACAGGAGTTACAGTTTGGGAACAAGGGTCTACATTATGCTCAGAACCTTCTTCATCTGGTCCTGGATCCGACTTATAAAGATTCTGGGCATCAGATCAGATCATTTCCTCATCTGGATTAACAGAAGCTCTGGAGCAGACCTCCGTTTCCCAGGCTATAGTATGAGTAAACAGCTGTGCAGACTCAACCATCTGTGCTACCCCACACTCAGACGGGCAGCTGGAGACTTGAGAGCTGTGAGGAAGCAAGTGCGATTGGGGTGACACCTCTGAGGACTGGAGTATTTGTGATGTTGAAATTGAGGTGATGGAGAGCCCACTTGAAGGAGCACTTGATATCCGTTGAAGCACCTGCTGTTTTTGTGCCTCATTTAGAATTTGTAGCGATGGGCGTGTCCGTAAGAATGGGATCGTATCACATTGTCCACGAAAAGAAGTCGACATCTTAGTTTGGCTGGAAGATGGTCTTTCTTCTGCAGATGTTACTCCCCCCCCACCGTGGGGGGCCTCGACCCACCGGCGGACAGGCACCAGTATTGGGATAGGGGGGCTGGCCGTCAGGGTCCACCGCGGCTCTGGCACAAACCCGGCGACACAGAGGTGGCACGGGCAGGAACGGACTGGCCGTGTCGGCTTCTCACTTTTTGGATTTTAGAAGGGCATGACATGCCTATATCTGTGTCTCCCCCTCCTTTTACTCCTCCACCTCTTTTCTTTTCGCATGACTATATGTACTTGTCACTTTTCCATGTGTTAGTTGTGTCTTCTGAGCAGTTTGTCTGCTTTTGGACACCTTTGAAGGTGTTTTCTATGTGTTTCTATGTGTTTTTGTTTGCCTGCCATTGGTTTTAACGGTGTTCGAAGGTGTTCGACGAACAGTTCGACGAACAGTTCGGCGAACACACGGGTGTTCGACGAACCGAACCAAACTCGAACACTACGGGGGTGGCTCAACACTACTCATGAATAGAACAGCCACATTGTAAAATATGACTGCTCTATTCAGCAGCTGGCTATACATTGACAGGAGCATAATCGCTCCAGTCAGTGTATAGAGCTGAGCTGCTGGGAGTGACTGGAGTTCATCAGCTGATGAAGCTCCGGTGACCTCACAGCACAACCGTGGTGCCGCAAATGAGGTCACCGGGGATCATCAGCTAATTAAACTCTGGTGACCTCACTCCTGGCAGCTCAGCGCTTTACACTGACACAAGAGTGATTACACTCCTGTGTCAGTGTATAGCCTGCTGTCTTGTAGAGCAGTCACATCAGTGACTGCTGATGTGACTGTCCTACAAATGATCCGATCACCATGGGACACTCGGGATTATGTTATCACTGCGGACAGGTGAGGGATATGGTTGTTTTTTATACAGGTGACAATGGCTTCAGCGGATTAGGCATTAGGTGAGTATAACTGTTTTTTTATTTTTAAATAAATATGTAAAAAATGGTGTGGACTTTTCTTTAAAGTAAAAGACTTTATTCTTGCCGTGTCTTTATTTCCAAACCTTTACTATGGGATTAGCAGTGGGGGCATCTATAGACGCCTCTGCTTTACTAATCTTGGCTTCATGTCAGCTGCCAATACAAGGCTGACATGAACCCCAACCCTATTACCCCACTTGGCACCGCACCAGGGCAAGTGGGAAGAGCCAAGGTTAAGCACCAGATTTAGCACATCTTAAGGATGAACCATTTCTGGGGCCTCTGAGGGTTGATATTATTAGCCTCGGAGGGGGTAAGCATCCATGGCCCCTTCCATGGCTATTATTATGAGCTCATAGCTGCCTGTTTAGCCTTTGCTAGTTAGATTTTATAGGGGAACCCTAAGTCAATTTTTTCAGGGGTCCCCCTGTAATCTAGCTAGTTAAGGCTAAGAAAAAAGCTGTGGGCTGTTATTAATTGCCAGGGAACATTTTTTGGCTAATGGCCTCATCCCCGGCTAGTAATATCAGCCCCCAGTGGTTGGCTTTCCCTCTGCTGGTTATGAAAATGATGCAAGAGCCCATGCCACTTTAATTTAATTCTTCCTTTTATTTCATAAACTCACCCGCAGCATGTCAATTTCTGTAGCAGACACGCTAGTCTCCGCTGCAGATTTTGACCGATTAAAATGTCAATACATGTGGTGGATCAAAACAAGTGCGGCATTAGGAGTAATGGGATTAGGGGTAATGGGATTAGGTGTCACTGACACCAAGCCCTAGCTTTAGTAATGAAGAGCCCTCATTACTAAACCTGTAAGTAAAGTGTTAAATAAATACACACACCGAGAATAATACAGACACATTCTTTAATCATTTAAATGAACCCAATATACTCACCCCAAGTTCAACGGTAATCCAAGGGTTAAAGTGATGTCCCATGTTTCTTTTTCAAATATCTTTATTTAGCTCCAAAAAGCATTCATTGCTGTACAAAAATGCTTAAAAAAAACACGTCAAAAAACGCCTGCAAAAACGTGCAATTTTCAACAGCATTTTTGCTGGCAAGAGATGCAGAAACCTTGTAGAAGTTTCTGCAATCAAATACTCAACATGCGCACATACCCTTAGGGTACCCACGATGAAGAGCCGCTGCGGCCCCGATGCTGCAGAAAAGCCGCACCACTTCCGCCCTCATTATGCAAATGAGCGACAGCAATTTTTGCATGCGTTTTTTTAAGCGTTTTTGTACAGCAATGACTGCATTTTGGAACTAAATAAAGATATTTGTAAAAAGAAAGGTGGGACATCGCTTTAACCCTTGGATTACCGTCGGACTTGGGTTTAGTATATTGGGTTCATTTAAATGATTAAAGTATGTGTCTATTTTATTTCAAATAAAGTGTTTTATTCTCAGTGTGTGTGTTTATTTAACTCTTTACCTACAGGTTTAGTAATGAGGGTGTCTGGCTAACACCTTTTCATTACTAAAGATAGGGCTTGATGTCAGCGACACCTAATCCCATTACCCCTAATGTTGCACTTGTTTTGTCAGTACATGTACTGATATTTCAATCGGTCAAAATCTGCAGTGGAGACTAGCTTCTCTGCTGCAGAAATTGACATGCTGTGGGCGAGTTTATGAAATAAAATAAATTAAATTTAAAAAATGGTGTGGGCGTGGGCTCCCACATAATTTTCATAACCAGCAGAGGGAAAGCCAACCACTGGAGGCTGATATTACTAGCCGGGGAAGGGACCTTAGCCAAAAATGTTACCTGGCTACTAATAACAGCCCACAGCTGTTTGCTTAGCCTTTACTGGCTAGAGTACAGGAGGACCACTGAAAAAAATTGACGTATGGTCCCCCTATAAAATCTAACCAGCAAAGGCTAAACAGACAGCTGTTTGCTGATATTAATAGCCAGGGAAGGGGCCATGGATACTGACCCCCTCCGAGGCTAATAATATCAGCCCTCAGCGGCCCCAGAAATGGCGCATCTTTAAGATGTGCCAAATCTGGCACTTAGCCTCGGCTCTTCCCACTTGCCCTGGTGAGGTGGCAAGTGGGATAATAGGGTTGGGGTTCATGTCAGCTTGTATTGGCAGCTGACATGAAGCCTAGGTTAGTAATGGAGGGCGTCTACGAGACGCCCCCTTACTAAACCCGCCGTCTGATGGGGGTATTAGTCTCATTAGCCGACACCTGTGACCCGCGATAAACTTTTTACCACGGGTGACAGTCACAGCTGCGGGATCATGCTGACATCTGACAGCGTGCTCCCACAGCACTCTGACCCGCGGTACCAATGTTACCGCCAATCAAAGCCCCTGTTTTCCATGCTGTCATGCGGATGACAGCTCAGATAACACCCGGACCCGAACAGTAACACGGACTTCCTGAGGAAGTCCATGTTCAGGGTCCGTGCCCAAACAGTAGGTGTTCGGTACAGACCCCAAACTTTACTGTTCAGGTTCACCCATCTCTAGTGCCTAATTAATACTCTTCATGATTGTGCATATACCCAGAAAGATCTTTGAACAAATTATTAAACATGTATGCAAGTACCTTTATGAGAATGAAGTGATTAACCAGAGTCAGCATGGGTTTGTAACTAATAAGTCATGTCAGACTAACTTAATTTCCTTTTATGACAGAATCACTGACTGTGTGGATCAGGGAAATGCAGTAGCTATGGTATATCTTGACTTCAGCAAAGCATTTGACAAAGTATCTCATACCATCCTTATTGAAAAAATGACCAAGTATGGAATGGACAAGGCAACTGTTAGGTGGATTCATAACTGGCTCAGTGATCGGACCCAAAGAGCTGTCATAAATGGTTGCACATCCAGTTGGAAGAATGTCTCAAGTGGGGTACCACAAGGCTATATCCTGGGCTATGTGTTGTTCAACATCTTTATCAATGATATAGATGAAGGAATTGAGGGTAAACTAATTATATTTGCTGATTACACAAAACTAGGAGGGATAGCTAATACTAGAGAAGAGAGAGAGAGGATTCAAAAAGATCTAAACAAACTGGAACTGTGGACAGCAACTAACAGAATGGTGTTTAACAGGGAGAAATGCAAAGTCCTACATCTGGGCAAAAAAAATGAAAAAAGCATATACAGAATGGGAGGAATAAGGCTAAGCAACAGCACATAAGAAAAAGACTTGGGTATACTAATAGATCACAGACTGCACATGAGTCAACAGTGTGATGCAGCAGCAAAAAAGGCAAACACAGATCTATGATGTATTAAGAGAAGCATACAGTCTAGATCACGTGAAGTGATTATCCCACTCTCTACTCTTCTTTGGTCAGATATCATCTAGGATACTGTGTCCAGTTCTGGACACGACATTTTAAAAAAGACATATAGAAACAGGAGCAAGTTCAGAGAAGAGTGACCAGAATGGTGACCGATCTGCAAACAATGTCCTATGAGGAACGGTTAAAGGATTTGGGAATGTTTAGCTTGCAAAAAAGAAGACTGAGAGGAGACTTAATAGCGGTCTACAAATATCTGAAGGGCTGTCACATTGTGGAAGGATCATCTTTATTCTCATTTGCACAAGGAAAGATTAGAAGCAATGGGATGAAACTAAATGGGAGAAGATACAGATTAGATATTAGAAAAAACTTTTTGACAGTGATGGTGATTAATGAGTGGAACAGGCGGCCACGAGAGGTGATGAGTTCTCCGTTAATGGAAGTCTTCAAACAGAGGCTGGACAGACATCTGTCTGAGAGGGTTTAGTGAATCCTGTATTGAGCAGGGGGTTGGAACAGATGCCCCTGGAGGTCCCTTCCAATTCTAACATTCTATGTTTCTATGCATGAACATTTAGGTTGACATGGTGTAGAAGATACTACTAATCTCGGCACAATGTCTCTGTGCAACAATTCTCTAGCATATCATTATTAACCCAGTCTCAGAGTGATATGTCTAGTCTAGTATTCTCTATTCTGTATACTCCAGAGCTGCGCTCACTATTCTGCTGGTGCAGTCACTGTGTAAATACATTACATTACTTATCCTGTAATGATCCTGAGTTACCTCCTGTATTATACTTTAGAGCTGCACTTACTATTCTGCTGGTGCAGTCACAGTGCACATACATTACAATACTGATCCTGAGTTACATCCTGTATTATACTCCAGAGCTGCACTCACTATTCTGCTGGTGCAGTCACTGTGTACATACATTACATTACTGATCCTGAGTTACATCCTGTATTATACCCCAGAGCTGCACTCACTATTCTGCTGGTGCAGTCACTGTGTACATACATTACATTACTGATCCTGAGCTATATCCTGTATTATACCCCAGAGCTGCGCTCACTATTCTGCTGGTGGAGTCACTGTGTACATACATTACATTACTGATCCTGAGTTACATCCTGTATTATACTCCAGAGCTGCACTCACTATTCTGCTGGTGCAGTCACTGTGTACATACATTACATTATTAATCCTGTACTGAACCTGAGTTACTTCCTGTATTATACCCCAGAGCTGCACTCACTATTCTGCTGGTGCAGTCACTGTGTACACACATTACATTACTGATCCTGAGTTACCTCCTGTATTATACTCCAGAGCTGCACTCACTATTCTGCTGGTGCAGTCACTGTGTACATACATTACATTACTGATCCTGTACTGATCCTGAGTTATATCCTGTATTACACCCCAGAGCTGCACTCACTATTCTGCTGGTGCAGACACTGTGTACATACATTACATTACTGATCCTGAGGTACATCCTGTATTATACTCCAGAGCTGCACTCACTATTCTGCTGGTGCAGTCACTATGTACATACATTACATTACTGATCCTGAGTTACATCCTGTATTATACTCCAGAGCTGCACTCACTATTCTGCTGGTGCAGTGCAGTCACTGTGTACATACATTACATTACTGATCCTGAGTTACATCCTGTATTATAATCCAGAGCTGCGCTCACTATTCTGCTGGTGCAGTCACTGTGTATATACATTACATTACTTATCCTGTAATGATCCTGAGTTACTTCCTGTATTACACCCCAGAGCTGCACTCACTATTCTGCTGGTGCAGTCACTGTGTACATACATTACATTACTGATCCTGAGTTACATCCTGTATTATACTCCAGAGCTGCACTCCCTATTCTGCGGGTGCAGTCACTGTGTATATACATTACATTACTTATCCTGTAATGATCCTGAGTTACTTCCTGTATTACACCCCAGAGCTGCACTCACTATTCTGCTGGTGCAGTCACTGTGTACATACATTACATTACTGATCCTGAGTTACATCCTGTATTATACTCCAGAGCTGTGCTCACTATTCTGCTGGTGCAGTCACTGTGTACATACATTACATTACTGATCCTGAGTTACATCCTGTATTATACTCCAGAGCTGCGCTCACTATTCTGCTGGTGCTGTCACTGTGTACATACATTACATTACTCATCCTGTACTGATCCTGAGTTACATCCTGTATTATACTCCAGAGCTGCACTCACTATTCTGCTGGTGCAGTCACTGTGTACATACATTACATTACTGATCCTGAGTTACATCCTGTATTATACTCCAGAGCTGCAGTCACTATTCTGCTGGTGCAGTCACTGTGTACATACATTACATTACTGATCCTGAGTTACATCCTGTATTATACTCCAGAGCTGTACTCACTATTCTGCTGGTGCAGTCACTGTGTACATACATTACATTACTGATCCTGAGTTACATCTTGTATTATACTCCAGAGCTGCAATCACTATTCTGCAGGTGCAGTCACTGTGCACATACATTACATTACTGATCCTGAGTTACATCCTGTATTATACTCCAGAGCTGCACTCACTATTCTGCTGGTGCAGTCACTGTGTACATACATTACATTACTGATCCTGAGTTACATCCTGTATTATGCTCCAGAGCTGCACTCACTATTCTGCTGGTGGAGTCACTGTGCACATACATTACATTACTGATCCTGAGTTACATCCTGTATTATACTCCAGAGCTGCACTCACTATTCTGCTGGTGCAGTCACTATGTACATACATTACATTACTGATCCTGAGTTACATCCTGTATTATACTCCAGAGCTGCACTCACTATTCTGCTGGTGGAGTCACTGTGCACATACATTACATTACTGATCCTGAGTTACATCCTGTATTATACTCCAGAGCTGCACTCACTATTCTGCTGGTGCAGTCACTGTGTACATACATTACATTACTGATCCTGAGTTACATCCTGTATTATACTCCAGAGCTGCACTTACTATTCTGCTGGTGCAGTCACTGTGTACATACATTACATTACTGATCCTGAGTTACATCCTGTATTATACTCCAGAGCTGCACTCACTATTCTGCTGGTGCAGTCACTGTGTACATACATTACATTACTGATCCTGAGTTACATCCTGTATTATACTCCAGAGCTGCGCTCACTATTCTGCTGGTGCTGTCACTGTGTACATACATTACATTACTCATCCTGTACTGATCCTGAGTTACATCCTGTATTATACTCCAGAGCTGCACTCACTATTCTGCTGGTGCAGTCACTGTGTACATACATTACATTACTGATCCTGAGTTACATCCTGTATTATACTCCAGAGCTGCACTCACTATTCTGCTGGTGCAGTCACTGTGTACATACATTACATTACTGATCCTGAGTTACATCCTGTATTATACTCCAGAGCTGTGCTCACTATTCTGCTGGTGCAGTCACTGTGTACATACATTACATTACTGATCCTGAGTTACATCCTGTATTATACTCCAGAGCTGCGCTCACTATTCTGCTGGTGCTGTCACTGTGTACATACATTACATTACTCATCCTGTACTGATCCTGAGTTACATCCTGTATTATACTCCAGAGCTGCACTCACTATTCTGCTGGTGCAGTCACTGTGTACATACATTACATTACTGATCCTGAGTTACATCCTGTATTATACTCCAGAGCTGCAGTCACTATTCTGCTGGTGCAGTCACTGTGTACATACATTACATTACTGATCCTGAGTTACATCCTGTATTATACTCCAGAGCTGTACTCACTATTCTGCTGGTGCAGTCACTGTGTACATACATTACATTACTGATCCTGAGTTACATCTTGTATTATACTCCAGAGCTGCAATCACTATTCTGCAGGTGCAGTCACTGTGCACATACATTACATTACTGATCCTGAGTTACATCCTGTATTATACTCCAGAGCTGCACTCACTATTCTGCTGGTGCAGTCACTGTGTACATACATTACATTACTGATCCTGAGTTACATCCTGTATTATGCTCCAGAGCTGCACTCACTATTCTGCTGGTGGAGTCACTGTGCACATACATTACATTACTGATCCTGAGTTACATCCTGTATTATACTCCAGAGCTGCACTCACTATTCTGCTGGTGCAGTCACTATGTACATACATTACATTACTGATCCTGAGTTACATCCTGTATTATACTCCAGAGCTGCACTCACTATTCTGCTGGTGGAGTCACTGTGCACATACATTACATTACTGATCCTGAGTTACATCCTGTATTATACTCCAGAGCTGCACTCACTATTCTGCTGGTGCAGTCACTGTGTACATACATTACATTACTGATCCTGAGTTACATCCTGTATTATACTCCAGAGCTGCACTTACTATTCTGCTGGTGCAGTCACTGTGTACATACATTACATTACTGATCCTGAGTTACATCCTGTATTATACTCCAGAGCTGCACTCACTATTCTGCTGGTGCAGTCACTGTGTACATACATTACATTACTGATCCTGAGTTACATCCTGTATTATACTCCAGAGCTGCGCTCACTATTCTGCTGGTGCTGTCACTGTGTACATACATTACATTACTCATCCTGTACTGATCCTGAGTTACATCCTGTATTATACTCCAGAGCTGCACTCACTATTCTGCTGGTGCAGTCACTGTGTACATACATTACATTACTGATCCTGAGTTACATCCTGTATTATACTCCAGAGCTGCACTCACTATTCTGCTGGTGCAGTCACTGTGTACATACATTACATTACTGATCCTGAGTTACATCCTGTATTATACTCCAGAGCTGTACTCACTATTCTGCTGGTGCAGTCACTGTGTACATACATTATATTACTGATCCTGAGTTACATCTTGTATTATACTCCAGAGCTGCAGTCACTATTCTGCAGGTGCAGTCACTGTGCACATACATTACATTACTGATCCTGAGTTACATCCTGTATTATACTCCAGAGCTGCACTCACTATTCTGCTGGTGCAGTCACTGTACATACGTTACATTACTGATCCTGAGTTACATCCTGTATTATACTCCAGAGCTGCACTCACTATTCTGCTGGTGCAGTCACTGTGTACATACATTACATTACTGATCCTGAGTTACATCCTGTATTATACTCCAGAGCTGCACTCACTATTCTGCTGGTGCAGTCACTGTGTACATACATTACATTACTGATCCTGAGTTACATCCTGTATTATACTCCAGAGCTGCACTCACTATTCTGCTGGTGCAGTCACTGTGTACATACATTACATTACTCATCCTGTACTGATCCTGAGTTACATCCTGTATTATACTCCAGAGCTGCACTCACTATTCTGCTGGTGCAGTCACTGTGCACATGCATTACATTACTGATCCTGAGTTACATCCTGTATTATACTCCAGAGCTGCACTCACTATTCTGCTGGTGCAGTCACTGTGTACATACAATACATTACTGATCCTGAGTTACATCCTGTATTATACTCCAGAGCTGCACTCACTATTCTGCTGGTGCAGTCACTGTACATACGTTACATTACTGATCCTGCACTGATCCTGAGTTACATCCTGTATTATACTCCTGAGCTGCACTCACTATTCTGCTGGTGCAGTCACTGTGTACATACATTATATTACTGATCCTGAGTTACATCCTGTATTATACTCCAGAGCTGCACTCACTATTCTGCTGGTGCAGTCACTGTGTACATCCATTGCATTACTAATCCTGAGTTACCTCTTGTATTATACCCCAGAGCTGCACTCACTATTCTGCTGGTGCAGTCACTGTGTACATACATTACATTACTGTTCCTGAGTTACATCCTGTATTATACTCCAGAGCTGCACTCACTATTCTGCTGGTGCAGTCACTGTGTACATACATTACATTACTGATCCTGAGTTACATCCTGTATTATACTCCAGAGCTGCACTCACTATTCTGCTGGTGCAGTCACTGTACATACGTTACATTACTGATCCTGAGTTACATCCTGTATTATACTCCAGAGCTGCACTCACTATTCTGCTGGTGCAGTCACTGTGTACATACATTACATTACTGATCCTGAGTTACATCCTGTATTATACTCCAGAGCTGCACTCACTATTCTGCTGGTGCAGTCACTGTGTACATACATTACATTACTGATCCTGAGTTACATCCTGTATTATACTCCAGAGCTGCACTCACTATTCTGCTGGTGCAGTCACTGTGTACATACATTACATTACTGATCCTGAGTTACATCCTGTATTATACTCCAGAGCTGCGCTCACTATTCTGCTGGTGCTGTCACTGTGTACATACATTACATTACTGATCCTGAGTTACCTCCTGTATTATACTCCAGAGCAGCGCTCACTATTCTGCAGGTGCAGTCACTGTGCACATACATTACTGATCCTGAGTTACATCCTGTATTATACTCCAGAGCTGCACTCACTATTCTGCTGGTGCAGTCACTGTGCACATACATTACATTACTGATCCTGAGTTACATCCTGTATTATACTCCAGAGCTGCTCTCACTATTCTGCTGGTGCAGTCACTGTGTACATACATTACATTACTGATCCTGAGTTACATCCTGTATTATACTCCAGAGCTGCACTCACTATTCTGCTGGTGCAGTCACTGTGTACATACATTACATTACTTATTCTATAATGGTGAAATGCATTTTGGGATTTGCTATCTCTATACCAGACACATTGAAATAATCCAATGTAAGAAAAATTAATTGTCCCATTAGACTATAGAAGTTGAGTTTAACTGTCCAGTAGCTTGTTGTCTGCAACTGAATTGTGAATGCTGCTCTGGGGTATAACACCGGCAATGTGAGGTAAGTAATATGATGTTTTTATGAACTACAGCACAGTCCTCGGCGATGATCTTCATCACTTGGTCGGGTCTATCTGACGTTGCTGCAGTTTATGATCTTAAATTGCTTCACAAAAGTATCAGAATTACCTGTCGACCTCCTGGAAATTACAGCGCGGTAAATTATATGTTTCGGCGTTACAAAATCCATTTGATGCTGTTGCCAAGATTGATTCTTTTTAAGCAGACATGTCGCAATCTTCAGAAATCTGTAATATAATAAGAATGTGTATTACAGTGAAGGTTTCTCAGGGATAATTATATCGTGCGCTGCAAAACAGCTTTATGCAACAGTGAATCCCCCCCAAATACAGCAAGCGATCAAGCACAGAGGAGGGGGCCAAAGACCAAAACAAGCCCCCGGTACATCGCTGGATTTCCCCATCCAGGGCGGGACGATCCGGTGTTTTATAACTTCCTTACACCCTGTGCCTTCACCTATTGCCTATTAGCACAGTGATTCCTCTGGAGAAGGAGCCGATGTTCGGGGGGTGTTTCCATCTATAACTTTTATGGCTCCTTGATACAATATGCTTAAAGGGGTTCCTACTACTTTTATATTGATATATTGATATCAGATCGTGTGGGGGTCCAACACCCATCACCTCCACCAATGATCTGTGATAAATCACTGGCATTGCCCAGAGCTGCAGTTCAGCTCCTATTGAAGACAATAGAAGCTGAGCTGCAGTACCTATCATTGGCCCCTAAACAATGTATGGCGCTGTCAGGGTTCTCAATTCCATACACTTTATTTCCAGCCATGACCAGAGCTATCAATGAAGGTGCTGGGTGTCTAATCCTCCAGCCAATGGTCAGGTCATCAATGTTAAAGTAGTGGACAATCCCTTTAAATGTCTTATAGACGGGGTCCCATTTATTTTTCAATTTCCGTAGCTCAAATAGAAATGAATGCAGAGAGCTATGAATGTGCAGCAGCACTCCATTCCAGAGAGTGCACAATGGCGCCCCCTTTCTGGAGAGAAGCAGGTCCCATAAATGTATCAGATGGGATAGGACAACTTCTATAAGGGGCAAAATGGTTGGGATTAGCGCCTTCCTTCTAAGTGCTCCAGGGCTGCTGCATTGGCTGGCGTCCTTGTTGCTGATTTTGCATTGCTGCCTTGAAGCTTTGAGATTTTTTTTTCTTCTTACTTGTTTTTTCCTAAATATAAAAAAAAAAGTCTTAAAAAGGGTTGTACAGAATTATTTAAACATCTGTGCTTTCTTCCAGAAATAGCGCCACCTCTGTGCATAGGTTGTGTTTGGTACTGCACCTTAGTTTCATTACAGTGAATGGGGTTTAAATGCAATACCACACCCAACCTGTAGACGAGGGGGGGTGCTGTTTTGAAAGCAAGTGACCTTTTTTTTTTTCATTTTCTTTAGCACATTTTTTTTTTCATGGGAGTCTCTAATATCCATCCGAATAAGTGCACAGCTGGAAAATATCCTAGAGATGTTTCTACCTGAAACCCTCAATATTCTGATGTAAGCCTTTTTTTTGGAGGGGGAGTTATAGACATTCAGGCTTTATTTTGAACTATGCATAAGGTTGCATTTCATCTGTATCATGATGTCTTATGATGATGATATAACAGGTGATGTTGTTACATTTATGTTGCGAGTTGTTACAATTCTCCCACAATTACCTATTACTGCTTCTATACTGGGATTACAGACATTCCCGCGGTCGGGGAGTAGGGCAGACCCGCTGCACCTGCCCGCTGTGTACTTATAGAAGGTTCATTCTCAGGAAAAGAGACTTAAACAAACACGAAGAGAGATTTTCTGCCGCCATGGAGCGTTTACCGACCATTGTTCTCAGGCTGTTTAGAATGTTTGAACAAGATCAGTTTCCAGAACTTACTTTCCCCCCTTGAGTTGTCATAATTCCTTCCAGCCGAGTGACAGACCTGAAGTGTGACGAGCGGCGCTGACATGTCATACCGTGATTGTGAAAGACAGAGGTGGGTTGAGAGTATCCTCTATGGGGAGGATTTCCTGCAAAGAAGAGAAGAGGAACCTTCTAAAAGAGTCAAAAGGGCCCTATCCCCTAAGAGGGAGCGATTTACAAAGCTAAACCTCAATCCCTCAACATTCCCATCTCTTTTAGTAAAAACTCTCCAGCTTATTCCTCCTCTTGCATTTTTTTTAAGCATTGGGTGTCTATGCAGAGGCAGAGCCCTGTTCAGAAAGGTAACACCCATGAGCTGGTGCCCCACCCCTCTCCAGAGGTTAATTAACATACACAGAGGTGTCCCATGAAAGGGCTAAATAAAAATGTGTCTGTGTACTCCTCATACATATGTACTGTTCTATAAAGGAAATCTTACTCCCACCACATCTCCAAAAACTTTTGCTACTGATCATGCATAAAATAAAAAAAAACACACTAGTTTTGAGCAGCAAATAATTCCTCTATATCCACTAACCTTTAGACCTCTACATTTCAGGGACATTTAATTGTTAAAGCCCATCACACAAACCTTCCCTGTCACGTTTCACCATTAATCCGGCTTCATCAGGAGCTCATAAAACCCTATACACCTGATGAAGCTAGATTAAAAGTGATACATGTAGGGGTATTTGTATGATATATGAGATGTATGATTGACTCCACATGACCAACAGAAGGGATGTTAGAAAACTTTGGGAGATTAAACCTCGTGTGTAGAGCAATTTCTCAAATGAAAAGAGAAGACCCGTAGAAAAAAAAGGTCACATTTAAAGGGATTTTCTCGTTTAGATCTGGCTTACTTTTCTGTATTGTGATTTATGATATTTTTAGTCTTTTCATTTTGTAAGTAGAAACTAAAGGCGAAAAATGAAACCAATTGACTTAAAATAGTTTGAATCCCATGCAGGGGTTGATTAAGAGTAGCAAGGGCCGCGGGCAGTTTAGAAGGCGCGGGACCCCCCCCCACACACACACCTGATGTATCACATGTCACATGATCCCCTATGCGTTTTTTAAGCATTTCCGCAGCGGCAATTCTACTGCAGAAACGCTTAAAAAACGCTTGGTAGAAGGTCTGCCATGTTCCCCAATGATAATCCGCTTGTGCTGTGCACATGCTGCGGAAATTTCCGCTGCGGATTATCATTGCGGAAAAATCCACAGCATTACCAATTATTTTGTGGAAGCGCTGCGTTTTCGCCGCCATTGACTTGCATTGGAACGCATGGAATACGCATCACTGCATCTGTACATGCAGAATCCATGCGTTTCAATGTGCGGATGGTACCCGGGTTTGGAGAAGAGGAGACTCTCCTCCAGACCCGGGTACCATAGTACCTGTAAAAAAAAAATAAAATAAAAAATAAATCTTATACTTACCTTCTGATGGCCCCCGGTGATCTTGTCTCGGCTTGCCGGCAGCTCGCGATGGTCTGAATAGGACCTGCCGTGACGTCATTTAGTCATGTGACGGGTCACGCGACCGCTGACGTTGGCAGGCCATCAGAAGGTAATTATATATTTATTTATTTTTTTTTACCATTATTTTACGGTCACACTATATAAATACATGCTGATTGCATGGATTTATATAGTGTGACCAAGTTGTCAAGCACTTTCCAAGTGATGCTAAAATCTCTTGGAAAGCGCTTGATAACCCGCATGCGGAAATGCATGTGAAGAACGCTTCACATCCGCATGTCCCTGGCAGGAAAAACGCATGTACAATCCGCATGTACAATCCGCATGTACAATCCGCATGCGTTTTTTCTGCCAGGGAGATGCAGAAACGCTCAAAAAAAATCCGGAGCATTTCTGCATCGTGGGCACATAGTCTTACATTAACTGTATGACTCAATATTGAGCACACATAACCATCTATACACAGCAGGAGGCCGCACGTAGCCATCTATACACAGCAGGAGGCCGCACGTAGCCATCTATACACAGCAAGAGGCCGCACGGCGCCATCTATACACAGCAGGGGGCCGCACATAACCATCTATACACAGCAGGAGGACGCACGTAGTCATCTATACACAGCGGGAGACCGCACGTAGCCATCTATACACAGCGGGAGGCCACACGTAGCCATCTATACACAGCGGGAGGCCGCATGTAGCCATCTATACACAGCGGGAGGCCGCACGTAGCCATCTATACACAGCGGGAGGCCGCACGTAGCCATCTATACACAGCGGGAGGCCACACGTAGCCATCTATACACAGCGGGAGGCCGCACGTAGCCATCTATACACAGCGGGAGGCCGCACGGCGCCATCTATACACAGCGGGAGGCCGCACGTAGCCATCTATACACAGCGGGAGGCCGCACGTAGCCATCTATACACAGCAGTAGGCCGCACGTAGCCATCTATACACAGCGGGAGGCCGAACGTAGCCATCTATACACAGCGGGAGGCTGCACGTAGCCATCTATACACAGCGGGAGGCCGCACGTAGCCATCTATACACAGCAGGAGGCCGCACGTAGCCATCTATACACAGCAGGAGGCCACACATAGCCATCTATACACAGCAGGAGGCCGCACGTAGCCATCTATACACAGCAGGAGGCCGCACGTAGCCATCTATACACAGCAGGAGGCCGCACGGCGCCATCTATACACAGCAGGAGGCCGCACATAGCCATCTATGCACAGCAGGAGACCGCACTGCACCATCTATACACAGCAGTAGGCCGCACGTAGCCATCTATGCACAGCAGGAGACCGCACGTAGCCATCTATACACAGCGGGAGGCTGCACGTAGTCATCTATACACAGCGGGAGGCCGCACGTAGCCATCTATACACAGCAGGAGACCGCACGGCACCATCTATACACAGCAGGAGGCCGCACGTAGCCATCTATGCACAGCAGGAGGCCGCACAGCGCCATCTATACACAGCAGGAGGCCGCATGTAGCCATCTGTACACAGCGGGAGGCCGCACGTAGCCATCTATACAAAGCAGGAGACCGCACGGCACCATCTATACACAGCGGGAGGCCGCACATAGCCATCTATACACAGCGGGAGGCCGCACGTAGCAATCTATACACAGCAGTAGGCCGCACGTAGCCATCTATACACAGCAGGAGGCCGCACGTAGCCATCTATACACAGCAGGAGGCCGCACGTAGCCATCTATACACAGCAGGAGGCCGCACGTAGCCATCTATACACAGCAGGAGGCCGCACGGCGCCATCTATACACAGCAGGAGGCCGCACATAGCCATCTATACACAGCAGGAGGCCGCACATAGCCATCTATACACAGCAGGAGGCCGCACGTAGCCATCTATACACAGCAGGAGGCCGCACGTAGCCATCTATACACAGCAAGAGGCCGCACGGCGCCATCTATACACAGCAGGGGGCCGCACATAACCATCTATACACAGCAGGAGGACGCACGTAGTCATCTATACACAGCGGGAGACCGCACGTAGCCATCTATACACAGCGGGAGGCCACACGTAGCCATCTATACACAGCGGGAGGCCACATGTAGCCATCTATACACAGCGGGAGGCCGCACATAGCCATCTATACACAGCGGGAGGCCGCACGTAGCCATCTATACACAGCGGGAGGCCACACGTAGCCATCTATACACAGCGGGAGGCCGCACGTAGCCATCTATACACAGCGGGAGGCCGCACGGCGCCATCTATACACTGCGGGAGGCCGCACGTAGCCATCTATACACAGCGGGAGGCCGCACGTAGCCATCTATACACAGCAGGAGGCCGCACGTAGCCATCTATACACAGCAGGAGGCCACACATAGCCATCTATACACAGCAGGAGGTCGCACGTAGCCATCTATACACAGCAGGAGGCCGCACGTAGCCATCTATACACAGCAGGAGGCCGCACGGCGCCATCTATACACAGCAGGAGGCCGCACGTAGCCATCTATGCACAGCAGGAGACTGCACTGCACCATCTATACACAGCAGTAGGCCGCACGTAGCCATCTATGCACAGCAGGAGACCGCACGTAGCCATCTATACACAGCGGGAGGCCGCACGTAGTCATCTATACACAGCGGGAGGCCGCACGTAGCCATCTATACACAGCAGGAGACCGCACGGCACCATCTATACACAGCAGGAGGCCGCACGTAGCCATCTATACACAGCAGGAGGCCGCACAGCGCCATCTATACACAGCAGGAGGCCGCATGTAGCCATCTGTACACAGCGGGAGGCCGCACGTAGCCATCTATACAAAGCAGGAGACCGCACGGCACCATCTATACACAGCGGGAGGCCGCACATAGCCATCTATACACAGCGGGAGGCCGCACATAGCCATCTATACACAGCGGGAGGCCGCACGTAGCAATCTATACACAGCAGTAGGCCGCACGTAGCCATCTATACACAGCAGGAGGCCGCACGTAGCCATCTATACACAGCAGGAGGCCGCACGTAGCCATCTATACACAGCAGGAGGCCGCACGTAGCCATCTATACACAGCAGGAGGCCGCACGGCGCCATCTATACACAGCAGGAGGCCGCACATAGCCATCTATACACAGCAGGAGGCCGCACATAGCCATCTATACACAGCAGGAGGCCGCACGTAGCCATCTATACACAGCAGGAGGCCGCACGGCACCATCTATACACAACGGGAGGCCGCATGTAGTCATCTATACACAGCGGGAGGCCGCACGTAGCCATCTATACACAGCAGGAGACCGCACGGCACCATCTATACACAGCAGGAGGCCGCACGTAGCCATTATGCACAGCAGGAGGCCGCACGGCGCTATCTATACACAGGAGGAGGCCGCATGTAGCCATCTGTACACAGCGGGAGGCCGCACGTAGCCATCTATACACAGCAGGAGACCGCACGGCACCATCTATACACAGCGGGAGGCCGCATGTAGCCATCTATACACAGCGGGAGGCCGCACGCAGTCACGCACACACACAAACATATACAGACATATACAGACACGCATAAACACATTTGAAACACAAAAATACATATAAACAGACATCACACAATGATATCTGCCTGCAGACACACACACTCACACACTCACACACTCACAACATCCCCCGGCTCGGCTCACGTCGTCCAGCTCCTCTCCGGTGCTCATTATAATCCGCCTATGATCCCATGGATTCTCTAAGAAGTCCATTAATATGATGAGAAGAATAGCAGACATCAAAATTGAGGAATCTGTGTCTGGGGCTCCTAACAAAGTATCCCACGCTAATGTGAACATGACTTTAGGAAACCCTTATCTACATGCCGTCAGGCTTGTGAATGTAAAGGACAGGGATCCTCCACTCAGGACCTCTTTTCTCAATAATAGAGAACCTCTCCAAAAAGCATCCATCCCTCCTCTGGTGGACCTCCATGCATTTCATAGACTGCCATTTATATTTTTGCCATTTATACCATAAATGCAAGTTGTCACACGATAGGTAATAATTTGCTGATCACTGCCAGTCAGACCCATAAGATCCTTCTACTTTAGAGAATGGGGCTCAGCAGTCCCACTATTGAATGAAGCGAGGGTCTCAGTAAAGCAGTCAGGTATCTCCAGTACTTTCACAGACAATGAAAGAAGCGATCTTGCGCTTGCCTGTTCTTTGCTTGGAAGCATATTTTTCACACCTGCCCAAGACTTTTACACAATATTGTACACAGACATTTCCCCTTTAAGAATGACCTCTTCCTTAAGGAGACCAAGCACCCATCATCTCATCACCAGCCTGTCGTCTTACACTTTTATTGTTCATTTCAGTTTTTCCTCTTCACATTAATTATTTAAGGATAATTCCAGCCAGGAATACAAATTCAATTATGTAAGGATTTCTGCAGGTTCTATTATTCATCCAGCGCGGTTGGCAGAGCTGTAGACATCTTTCACGGTTGAGTGATTCCCTTTATTTCTGGTTCCTCGCACCTGGCAGTAGCGTCTTATCAATTATCACTTCTTCACTTGTATCCAACCGGTAAAGTTGGAGAGGAACTGGTAATGGTGATGAACTGGAAATGGTGATGAACTGGAAGACCCTCTAGTCTGTAAAGACCTCCAATGAGGAATGGGTGATAATAAATCTCATGAAATTCCACCAAAAATGGTATTTTCCACCCAAGGTTTTGCTCGCGGCATCACCACTTTCCCAAATTCCGAGCTGTCAGTTGCATGGCATTCTCTTGCAGATGGAGTGGCTTAACAGTGTAAAGTATGGGGGTCTCACAACGATAGAGTCACATTTTCTGAAGCAGCAGAAGAATAATGACTGATGCACATTGTGAAAAAAATAACAACCAGGATCCGGTGTCTGAGCGACACAAATCAGACACTGCCACATTAAAAGACGCCTTTCCTATAAAGGGCAGCTGGGGGATTTTGCATTGGTATACAAAGTCTTTTAAAGGATTTTCTTTAAACTAAATGAATGTATATGAGGCCAGAAAATATTTTGCAATTGGGTTTTATTAAAAAAAAAAAAGTGCACCGTTTCCCATTAAATCCTTTGTGTTGCACTTTTGTATGGACGGCTGTAGAATGAGTTGACTAAGAATCCATCAGTGAGCTTGTTTTGACAATCTAATGGGAGAGTTTATCAACTGTTTTTATCTGAAGCTCCTCTCAGCTGATTTATGATCACAAACCAGATCACAGTACAACCTGCAGTGAAACTAACAGCGTGTAAAAGCAAAATCAATGCAAAAGTTTTCAAGAATTCCAATTGGAAAAAAATATTTTTAGCCCCAAATACATGAATTTAAGGAAAACATTTTATTCAGACGGTGGACAACTCCTTTATGTACAGTATACGCCGTTCTCTTCATTTACTTTAACAATTATATAAATATAACATAATTACATCTTCCCTGATCCTCCCCATTATGCCCTGAATATTTGTCTGAAATTTCGCAAGTAAAGATTGTAGAAACAAATGACAGGTAGCAACAATAAGTAATAGTAAAATATCAGCTGTCATAAACTCCACCCAGCTGGGAGTGATTTATAGAAGTAAATATCCAAAAATGGAACAGCAAATAAGCACCCCGACCGATGACACCATCATAAAGAATAACGATAAGGAAGAGGAGTCTCGAGAATGTTTCCTCTGATGAGGAGCCACTAAAGGGTTTGTGTCAGATTTGGAAGTTATCCCCCATCCATGATAGAAGGAATCCATTCCCAACCACAATGACCCCCAAGTATCCGATATTATATATTATAGTAGTTATATTCTTGTACATAGGGGCAGTATTATAGTAGTTATATTCTTGTACATAGGGAGCAGTATTATAGTAGTGGTATTCTTGTACATAGGGGGCAGTATTATAGTAGTTATATTCTTGTACATAGGAGCAGTATTATAGTAGTTATATTCTTATACATAGGGGGCAGTATTATAGTAGTTATATTCTTGTACATAGGGGGCAGTATTATAGTAGTTATATTCTTGTACATAGGGAGCAGTATTATAGTAGTTATATTCTTGTACATAGGGAGCAGTATTATAGTAGTTATATTCTTGTACATAGGGGCAGTATTATAGTAGTTATATTCTTGTACATAGGGGCAGTATTATAGTAGTTATATTCTTGTACATAGGGGGCAGTATTATAGTAATTATATTCTTGTACATAGGGGGCAGTATTATAGTAGTTATATTCTAGTACATATGAGCAGTATTATAGTAGTTATATTCTTGTACATAGGGGCAGTGTTATAGTAGTTATATTCTTGTACATAGGGGCAGTATTACAGTAGTTATATTCTTGTACATAGGGGGTAGTATTATAGTAGTTATATTCTTGTACATAGGAGCAGTATTATAGTAGTTATATTCTTGTACATAGGGGGCAGTATTATAGTAGTTATATTCTTATACATAGGGAGCAGTATTATAGTAGTTATATTCTTGCACATAGGGGCAATATTATAGTAGTTATATTCTGGTACATAGGGGCAGTATTACAGTAGTTATATTCTTGTACATAGGGGGCAGTATTATAGTAGTTATATTCTTGCACATAGGGGCAGTATTATAGTAGTTATATTCTGGTACATAGGGGCAGTATTACAGTAGTTATATTCTTGTACATAGGGGGCAGTATTATAGTAGTTATATTCTTGTACATAGGGAGCAGTATTATAGTAGCTATATTATTTTACATAGGGGCAGTATTATAGCAGTTATATTCTTGTGCATGGGGCAGTATTATAGTAGTTATATTCTTGTACATAGGGGGCAGTATTATAGTAGTTATATTCTTGTACATAGGGGGCAGTATTACAGTAGTTATATTCTTGTACATAGGGGGCAGTATTATAGCAGTTATATTCTTGTGCATAGGGGCAGTATTATAGCAGTTATATTCTTGTACATAGGAGCAGTATTATAGTAGTTATATTCTTGTACATAGGGGGCAGTATTATAGTAGTTATATTCTTGTGCATAGGGGCAGTATTATAGCAGTTATATTCTTGTACATAGGAGCAGTATTATAGCAGTTATATTCTTGTACACAGGGGGCAGTATTATAGTAGTTATATTCTTGTGCATAGGGGCAGTATTATAGTAGTTATATTCTTGTGCATAGGGGCAGTATTATAGTAGTTATATTCTTGTGCATAGGGGCAGTATTATAGTAGTTATATTCTTGTGCATAGGGGCAGTATTATAGTAGTTATATTCTTGTGCATAGGAGCAGTATTATAGTAGCTATATTCTTGTGCATAGGGGCAGTATTATAGTAGTTATATTCTTGTGCATAGGGGCAGTATTATAGCAGTTATATTCTTGTGCATAGGGGCAGTATTATAGTAGTTATATTCTTGTACATAGGAGCAGTATTATAGCAGTTATATTCTTGTACACAGGGGGCAGTATTATAGTAGTTATATTCTCGTGCATAGGGGCAGTATTATAGTAGTTATATTCTTGTGCATAGGGGCAGTATTATAGCAGTTATATTCTTGTGCATAGGGGCAGTACTATTCTATTTATTTTCTATATAGTACACTCTTGTAGTGCCGTGCAATGCTTGTTCTGATGGGAAGTTTTTATGTCTTGATCTCAATTCGTCTCAGCTGATTTATGGCCATGGACCACATCAAAGTTGAGCTGAAGTTTGATGTGGTCAAAAAAAAAATCAGCTAGCAGGAGTTCAGAAAACGTAAGATAAAAGTTAGAAATTCTTTGGTCAAAACTAGCTCACTGAGCAATTATCAGTTCACTCATTCTGCAGACAGCAATGTTCAGGGAAACAAAATGATTTGAAACCGAGCAAAATTTAAAAAAAAAAACTCAACTGCAAATTTTTAGCAAAAAAAAAAGTGAGATTCTCAATATTGGCCAGCTTGATGGATGACGATGATAACTAGGATTAAGACGGAAAGATCGATGCAGGCGATTAGATTTATAGACCAGTTTTTGGTTTTGGGCGGGGGTCGAGTTCCTTATTATACAGCGAGTAAATATATTCTGCAGAGCAGATTCTAGAACACAATGTTCTGTACGAAAGATGGAGAAGAAAATGATATATCTTCTGCACTGAGTCATTGATGCGGATAATCTGGGTGAGTAGGACGAGCAAGGATCAATACGTGGGTCAGGGCTGGGAGGACGATCACCCGAGTCAGAGGCTGAAACATCAGGTGAGAGCAATTATCAAAGCCAAACAATGGCGTGGCAATGAAGAGGTTAATGCCATGGCTGAGTGTAGTCATTTGCCCCATTAGACATCAGGATCCAGATACCCCCCCCCCCACACACACACACACTTTTCTCCATCCCCCACCCAGCCATCAGTTTCCATGGCGATTGGTGAGGATAGACAATCGACTCCGTATTTATGCAAAGCACAGCAGGGTCTGAAATTGCCTTAATACTTTCAACGTTGGATTTTTTTTTTCTTTTTCCTTTTTGTAAAAATTCATACGATGAAATCTAATGAAAGACGCCGCTCGTCACATTATTTCTCAGTTGTAAATTTGCAAATTGAGACTTTTAAATAAAAAAAAACACAAAGACTGTTAAATGCTGGCGGCGGCGATGATAATAATCACCCGTTATCACAGCAAGAAGTATAACAAAAAAATCATTGTGGCTCCAGCGGAGGGGCTTTAAAGGAACAATCCTAGAAATGTGCCTTAAAAAAATTTGAATGAATAAAAAAAAGGAAAAAAATAGAAAAAAAAAATTTACAAGATCTTTATTTTTAGTTATTTTGATGCAACATATTAGGGCTTGATCATTTTTGGGGGGTCATCATTACCAGCAATGATTGTGGGGGTCAGTATTGGGGATCACAATTACTGGTGGGAACCATAGGGGTCAGTATTGGGAGATCATCATTACGAGTGGGGATCACAGGGGTCGGTATTGGGGAAATCATCAATACTAGTGGGAACCACAGGGGTCAGTATTGGGACATTATCATTACTAGTGGAGACCACAGGGGTCAGTATTGGGGAAATAACCATTACTAGTGGGGACCACAGGGGTCAGTATTGTGGAAATCACCATCACTGGCTGGGACAACAGAGGTCAGAATTGGGAAATCACCATGACTGGTGGGGACCACAGGGATCAGTATTGGGAGTCACCATTACTAGTGGAGAACATAGGGGTCAGTATTGGGAGTCACCATTACTAGTGGAGACCATAGGGGTCAGTATTGGGGAAATCACCATTACTAGTGCGGACCACAGGGGTCAGCATTGGGGAAATCACCATCACTGGCTGGGACCACAGGGGTCAGTATTGGGGGATTGCAATTACTGATGGGGACCATAGCGGTCAGTATTGGGCAGGTTACCATAGCAATTGGGGTGGACCATTGTTACTGGTATGGACTACAAGGGTTAGTATTATGGGAATTATAATTACTAATCGAGGCCACAGAAGTCAGTAATTGGGGAATAACCATTTCTGGTGGGGACAGGAAGGGTCAGCATTGTGATAAATATTACTGGTGGAGACTACAGGGGTCAATATTGGGGGCTCACCATTACTAGTGATGGCCACTGGGGTTAGTATTAGAGGATGGATCACAATTACTGGTGGAGACCACAGGGGTCAATGTTGGGGGATTACCATGACTGGTGAGGATGGCAGGGGTCAGCATTGGGAGGGGGGGGTTACATTACTAGCGGGGACCACCGGAATTAGTATTGTAGAATAATTATTACCAATGAGGAGAACACGGGTTAGTATTGTGAAAATCACCATTACTGGTGAGGCCCACACGGGTCTGTATTGGGGGAATTACTCTTGCTAGTGGAGAGGACAACCATTACTGATGTGAATTACTAGGATTAGTATTATGGGAATTACAATTTCTAATGGGACCACAGGGGTCAGTATTTGGGGCTCATCATCATTACTAGTGGGGACCACATAGGTTAGTGCTAGAGGATCAGAATTACTGGTGGGGACCACAGCGGTCAGTATTGGGTGATCACCTTGTCTAAATCTACCAATTTTGCTACATATTATGCAACTTTTTAAAAATTCATAATTCATAGAAAATCTGTCTTAGTCTTTATTTGTTAAACTAACCATGTCACAACTACACCCACATTTTAAAAAGAGGCATGAATTATTATTAGTAGAACAATTTTAGCGAGAGAACTGCATGTAACAAAATTTTCCATGTCAAAAATTTGGTGCAAAACTCGGGATAAATTCCCTCCAATACTCCAACCCAGAAGACTTCGCCAGAAAGCCCTGAGTAAAATACAAATAAATCAGTGTCGGGCCCTTGCTTATATACGTTAATTATCATTTTATAATATTTATACATAATAATACAAAAAGGAACAAGGAAACAATGTTTCTTGTAATTAAATGTCACGATGCACCAATCTCACTTTCCATTTTAAGGCTGAAAGACAAGCCGTATAAATCAGAATAGTAAAGAAAATAAACCATGTTAAACACACAGTAGGACACAAAACAGACTTCTAATTATATGTTATGTGTGTGCGGAAAGCCAAACACTGAAAGCAGGAAAACAAGAATAATTAGTGAGGAAATGGCATGAAAATGTAGATGAAAAATGTAAACAGCTTCTCATATTACCGTCCTTATATCGAAATACCCTGGTATAAAATCACTGCAGTCTAAATAGACAGCCGTCATTTATTGAACTTTATGCCTGGGCAGCAATAAGGAAAAAGAAGGGTTGAGATTCTTTTAAGAAGATTGCCTCTCCTCCAAGACTCTTCCAAAATCAAACTAATTTCAAAATGTCATCTAAATAGACGCAACATGATGCACTGCAGGTTCTCAAAATTCCATACCTAAATTTTCTAACACAGAGCATCACATGCCCACATAGAGTGAAAAGATTGCATTTTCTCTGACTTCTGTTCAGATCGGTACAAATGAAGGTTATGTCAACAGCCATCACTAGGGGGAGCTCCCTGCATACAGAGATATATGATAAGATTCTGTCTACAGCCACCACTAGAGGGAGCTCCCTGTATACAGAGATACATAATAAGATTCTGTCTGCAGCCACCACTAGGGGGAGCTCCCTGTATACAGAGATACATGATAAGATCCTGTCTGCAGCCACCACTAGGGGGAGCTCCCTGTATATAGAGATACATGATAAGATTCTGTCTACAGCCACCACTAGAGGGAGCTCCCTGTATACAGAGATACATGATAAGATTCTGTCTGCAGCCACCACTAGAGGGAGCTCCCTGTATACAGAGATACATAAAATCCTGTTTGCAGTCACCACTAGGGGGAGCTCCCTGTATATAGAGATACATAAGATTGTGTCTGTAGCCACCACTAGGGGGAGCTCCCTGTATACAGAGATACATGATAAGATTCTGTCTGCAGCCACCACTAGGGGGAGCTCCCTGTATACAGAGATACATGATAAGATTCTGTCTGCAGCCACCACTAGGTGGAGCTCCCTGTATACAGAGATATATGATAAGATCCTGTCTGCAGCCACCACTAGAGGGAGCTCCCTGTATACAGAGATACATGATAAGATCCTGTCTGCAGCCACCACTAGGGGGAGCTCCCTGTATACAGAGATACATGATAAGATTGTCTGTAGCCACCACTAGGGGGAGCTCCCTGTATACAGAGATATATAAGATCCTGTCTGCAGCCACCACTAGGGGGAGCTCCCTGTATATAGAGATACATGATAAGATTCTGTCTACAGCCACCACTAGGGGGTTCTCCCTGTATACAGAAATACATGATAAGATTCTGTCTGCAGCCACCACTAGGGGGAGCTCCCTGCATATAGAGATACATGATAAGATTCTGTCTGCAGCCACCACTAGGGGGAGCTCCCTGTATACAGAGATACATGATAAGATCCTGTCTGCAGTCACCGCTAGGAGGAGCTCCCTGTATACAGAGATACATGATGAGTTCTGTCTGTAGCCAATACTAGGGGGGGCTTCCTTTATATAAAGTGGCTCAGTGGTTAGCACTGTATGGTGGCTCAGTGGTTAGCACTGCACCTTTGCAGCGCTGGGGTCCTGGGTTCAAATCCCACCAAGGACAACATCTGCAAGGAGTTTGTTTGTTCTCCCCGTGTTTGCATGGGTTTCCTCCCACACTCCAAAGACATACTGATAGGGAATTTAGATTGTGAGCCCCATTGGGGACAGCGAAGATAATGTATGTGAAGCGCTGCGGAATATGATAGGGTTATTTAAGCAAAGCATAATAAATAAATAACTAAATATATATATATATATATATAGAGGTACATGATAAGATTTCGTCTGCAGCCACCATTAGGGGGAGCTCCCTGTATACAGAGGTACATGATAAGATTCTGTCTGCAGCCACCATTAGGGGGAGCTCCCAGTATACAGAGATACATGATAAGATCCCGTCTGCAGCCACCACTAGGAGGAGCTCCCTGTATACAGAGATACATTGTAAGACCCTGTCTGCAGCCACCACTAGGGGGGAGCTCTCTGCACAGACCTGCACCAATAGATGATGATTTTCAATGTTCAGAATAATCCTTAAAATAAGGCTGACGCTCCCCGTGTTCCTATTACCAGCACCACCTAGGTTATATCTGTAGAGGTTCACTAATACATCTATTCTTGTCCTGTAGGTTTGTCCTGTAATGAACTCTGTAGCTGTGTAAGCATCACATGATCAGAGCAAATTTTCCTCCTTTAGAAAAAAAAAATCAACCATTCACTGTCAACAAGCAAAGGCAGCAGTGTGCGAGACCCGCACCAGAAACTAAAGACTGCGTCAAAATTGTGTCTCACATTTATTTTACAAACTAACTTTTACAAACTAAATCAACTTATAGATTTATAGTTGTAATGCAGCGGCTTGTGGCATTACTATAATGGTCCAGGGTGTGTTTTGGCTGACCATGTACCTCCCCCTCAGGTGACTGATCACATGACTGTGACATCAGAACAGGTCCTGTGCACACAGAAGGTCTGATCACATGACTGTGACATCGCACATGTCTTGTGTGCACTGGAAGATATATAAACCCTGGTAGTTTAGAAACGGGTGTGAAAGGCGTGAGGCCTGTTCCCCGTGTGGGACACCGTTAGAGTGTGAGGCCTAGTGAAGCCTGGTGAAGCCTGAAAGGCAGAGGCTAGATCCTTATGTGTAAGAGATGCCAGTAGCCTTGGAGGGCAAGAGGCTTGGAAGGCAAGAGTCCTAGAAAGCAGAGGCTGGATGTTATGTGTGAAAACATACCAGTAGCCTTTGAAGGTACGAGGGCTGGAGACCCCCACCTGGGAAGCCGTAAAGCCACAGCTGTGGCAGAACAAATCTGTTGCAAGCAGCTACGACCCTGCAAAGGTAAAAACGCTGCGTTATATGGACATTGATAGAGTTACTTTGCTGAAGGCTGTAACTGGAGCCAAGTGGGCCTGTCTGCCACTTGAAAGGCTCTTGGTTGTTATGTGTATAAACATGCCGGTGAGCCACTGAGATGGACTGTGTGATAAGCAGTTATGAAGTGTAATAAACTGCTGAACTGTGAAATACTGGAAAACGTGGCTGATGTGCTTTAATTGACCCGGTGCAGCGAGTGTCCCCCAGCATGATGACTAGCTCTGTCTTACATGTGGTTGAGAACACGGGCAACTGCAGCCCGGTTGCTAGGGGCAATGGCACAGGACGACGAGTGTGGATACAAGCATCTTGCTGTGGCTTGGCGGGGCCACGAAAATTAAAGCATCTGGCTGTAACTCGGCGGGGTTATGAAAATTGTCCTCGCACTCAAACCTGGTTTGCTGTGGCTCGGCGGGCCACAAAAATTTCCCGGGGATAGCGGTGTGAAGTGTCTAGTGTGAATAGTGTACCGCGATGGCTGTGAACGGAGCAGCAAAAGAAAATGAAGCTATTGAGCGATTAAAGTGCCGGTTAAAACCGCAGCAGGTATTTGAGAAACGTCTAGAGGACATGGTGCAGGAACGGCAGGAGCTGTGGGCACCGTATAGAATGGCGGCAGTGGACCATTCTGTGAACTCTCCGGGAGCACCAGTATTGTCCCAGAGTGCCCGGGGAGGTGGTAAGAGATGTTGTGAACTGGGTCCTAAGACTATTGTTGATTTTTTTTAAAAAAAATTCCCCTACCGGTGTGGTTGTTCAAAAGGGGGCGGAGTCTTAAAAAAGGGGTGGATTTTCACAAGAGCGTGGAGTATAGAAAACCAAAATTTGTTACTGGTTGTGGGTTGGTACCACCTAAAAATGACAATTTGACTGTTGATAACGGGGTAGCTCCAATAGAAGGGGTTGACGTCATGGTGGGAGGTGACTTGTTGGTCCACGACACCATGGGGAGTGACACAGACCCCACAACTGACGGTGACACTATGAAAGTAGAGAGTTCAGTCAGGAGGGGCTAGATGAGGGGAGAGAGTCCCCCTCTCGTCGTCGACGGCGCAAGGGCCACAAAAAGGTTGCTCCTGTAGTCTTGGCTGCAAGTGAAAATAAAGAAAATGTAGTACTGTGTGCCTTTGTTCCAAGTGTGGATCCTCCTTTAGAGGCAGAAGAGGAGGTGACGTTGCCAGTAGCAACCTCCGGTACAGTACTGAGACAGAAGGATCAGGATCTGACAGCCCTGAAAGAGGAGGTGGCCAGTCATGACCAAGAGCTGGAGCCTATCAGGCAGCAGTGTCAGAGTGACGTGCAGCAACTATGGGAAAACCTGGAGAACGTGTCCTCAGACCAGCGGAGCCTGGAGTCTGAAAGGCAGAAAATATACCAGGTTGTGAAGAACTTACAGTGAGAACTGGAGGGAAGCAGCAAGGAAGTTAAGCAATGGAAGGAAATGTTCCAGGAAATTAAGGAGGACCGCCGCAAAACCAAGGAGGAGGTTTTGCAGTTGAAGCTTGAGAAGGAGGCGCTGCAGGATGAAGTTTCTGGGCGTGAACAAAACCTAGAATGACTGCGCGAACAGTTCAACCTGGAGCTTTGTGAATCCAAGAAGGAATATGGTGAACGCAGTGGGGAACTGCAACAAATTAAGAGAGACTATGAGGATCTCCTCAGGGTTAAGGAAAAACTAAAGGAGAAGGCCTATGCAGAGCACATGCGCTAAGTGGTTGAGACCACTCTGCAGGACACCCGTGATGAAAATGATGATCTCCGCAGAAAGACCCTAGGACTGGAAGCTCAGGTGAAGGAGCTGCAAACGTTCTGTGATAATCTCCAGAGGGCAGAGACGTGCCTTAAGGAAAGAATCAGCAAGATGGAAGCTGAGCGGTCAAAGATGGAGGAGTCTATCGGAGAAGCTACAGACCAGGGCCAGGAGTTGTCCACTGGAGATGGGAGATATGAAACAAATACCTACTCGAATAATGCGAGCTCGGATGATTCGGTGGATGTAGGAGCCGAGATCAAGGAGCTCAAGGAGTCGCTACAGGCCCATTTGAAGCAAGAGAAGCTTGAGAGACTGGCTGTTGAGAGCCAAGTGGGCGCATTGGAGACAGAGAGGTCTGAGAGAACTCTACTGTTAAAGAAGCAGTTGAAGCAGGAAGAGCTTCAGAGATAGGCTGCTGAGCGGCGAGTACCTGAGCTAGAGGAAGAAGTTTCGAGCTCAAAGGTCGCCTGGCAAAGTATCACTCAGTGAACGAGGCCTCCTTGGAGAAGGAAAAGGGCAAACAAGTTGTACTCACTCCCTTATACCATGAGAAGGTGGACCTGTGGAGAGCTAAGAGAGTGTTAACAGAAGATAAATATGAAATGGAAGTGGTCAAGGCGAAAATTCATGAATTTGTAACTGTGAGTCAGCTCAGGGGAAGCATACAGGGTGAAGAAGCAGAAAGTCAGTTGCCCCTGAAACCTGAGCCAGATGATCGTTTGGAGACCACTGGTGAGACCGAAACGTCTTGGTACAAGTGCCTCATAGATGTACCCGAGGATTTGAGAGAAGAATGCACCAGTGAGTCCATGCATGAGGAGTTTAAGAAGGCCGTGGGAGCCTGTAAGGTGTACTCGACCTCAGAAGCTAAACAGCTGCTGGTCCTGTCCACAACAACCGAAGTCACAGTGAAGAGGGTGGCTATCCTAAGTGACATGCACTGGCGATGTATTCGCACGAAGCGGTTTCTCCGGTTGAAGACGGAACAAGCCGTTAGACAACTGGAGCTTATGAGAAAAGCTCAAAGTCTGCATGAAGAGGTCATCCGGGTGCCTCAGGCTCTGGTAAGAAAGCTTATTGGGAGAAATGGCCGAGCCATGCAGATGATGGTAAAGAGGTCTGGTGTGATGAAAGTAAGCAGCGCACATGATCGTCAGGACTGGATACCAGATGAAGACGGCATGGTGTCATTCTCCGCTGTAGGAACGGAAGAAAGTCTTGCATATATACGCATGCTGATGGAGTACCGAGTGACCTACCTGCGAGAGGTAGAACAGTTGAATCTCGCTAGACTGCGAGTGGAAAGACAGCATCATCTGAGCAACAGAAGATGGCAGCCGTCTAGAAATTGTGAGACCAGACAGAGAAAGGGCCCTTCAAAGAATAGAACGGCTACAGTAGAAGTTAGAGACTTTCCAAGATGTCCTGAGGATAGTGGGCGTGGGTTTAGAGGTAGTGAGACCTCCAGTAGCTCAGGTCTGAGTGGCCCATACAAACGACCCAATAGAGTACGGGACAGTACGGAGTCGAACTGGACCTTAGATAACAGGGCGTGTGAGTCACACTGCTGTATTGACCGCTGGGAGCGTGGGAGGTCTGACAAGTTTACGACCCGGAAAGGTGACTTGACGAAGTCAGTGACAATGACAGATGGTAGGTCCCTAAGGAATGGGTTAATGTCGATGACTAATGTTCCAGGGGCTGAGCAGCGCAAGTGTCAAGTACATGGTCTCGGTGTGAACTGTGGGTTATAATGTGTATATTGTGTATATTATGTGTTCAACCCCACAAGTTTGAACAGAGGGGGGGATATGTAATGCAGCGGCTTGCGGCATTACTGTAATGGTCCAGGGTGTGTTTTGGCTGACCATGTACCTCCCCCTCAGGTGACTGATCACATGACTGACATCAGCACAGGTCCGGTGTGCACTGGAATATATATATAAACCCTGGTAGTTTTGAAACGGGTGTGAAAGGCGTGAGGCCTGTTCCCCGTGTGGGACACCGTTAGAGTGTGAGGCCTAGTGAAGCCTGGTGAAGCCTGAAAGGCAGAGGCTAGATCCTTATGTGTAAGAGATGCCAGTAGCCTTGGAGGGCAAGAGGCTTGGAAGGCAAGAGTCCTAGAAAGCAGAGGCTGGATGTTATGTGTGAAAACATACCAGTAGCCTTTGAAGGTACGAGGGCTGGAGACCCCCACCTGGGAAGCCGTAAAGCCACAGCTGTGGCAGAACAAATCTGTTGCAAGCAGCTACGACCCTGCAAAGGTAAAAACGCTGCGTTATATGGACATTGATAGAGTTACTTTGCTGAAGGCTGTAACTGGAGCCAAGTGGGCCTGTCTGCCACTTGAAAGGCTCTTGGTTGTTATGTGTATAAACATGCCGGTGAGCCACTGAGATGGACTGTGTGATAAGCAGTTATGAAGTGTAATAAACTGCTGGATTGTGAAATACTGGAAAACGTGGCTGGTGTGCTTTAATTGACCCAGTGCAGCGAGTGTCCCCCAGCATGATGACTAGCGCTGCCTTACATAGTGTAAACCGAGAGTAGAAAGTCAATAATCTAACAAATTTCTCCAACAACTTGAACCTTTATGATAAATTCGGCACAATATACGGTAATAGTATCTAGAGGCCTCCATGCACATTAGACTAATGTCGGCCGAACCTACTGATATTGACGGGTAAGGCCGACGCTCTGATGTGTATGGTGGACTCCCGACTCTTCCCCGACAGATAGTGTCGGAGGATCCACTATGTCCGATTACAGAATGATGATACATTTCTTCTATAAGAGATAAGAGGTGTCTGACAGTGAGAGCGCTCGAGTGCATGGGACAGTCGGGGTAGAGAGCTGCAGGCCGCACATGCCACAGATGTCTAGTGTGTACAAGGGCTTAAGCATTAGACAGTACTGAGATATTTTCCCCAATAATGTGTGTACTGATACTTTATAATATCCTCTCATCATCAGTCTGTAACCCCAGAACCCCCCTTTATCATCATCAGTCTGTAACCCCAGAACCCCCCTTTATCATCAGTCTGTAACCCCAGAACCCCCCTTTATCATCATCAGTCTGTAACCCCAGAACCCCCCTTTATCATCAGTCTGTAACCCCAGAACCCCCCTTTATCATCATCAGTCTGTAACCCCAGAACCCCCCTTTATCATCAGTCTGTAACCCCAGAACCCCCCTTTATCATCATCAGTCTGTAACCCCAGAACCCCCCTTTATCATCAGTCTGTAACCCCAGAACCCCCCTTTATCATCATCAGTCTGTAACCCCAGAACCCCCCTTTATCATCAGTCTGTAACCCCAGAACCCCCCTTTATCATCATCAGTCTGTAACCCCAGAACCCCCCTTTATCATCAGTCTGTAACCCCAGAACCCCCCTTTATCATCATCAGTCTGTAACCCCAGAACCCCCCTTTACATAAAGACCTATTTCTTTACTTAATCTTCTTCATCATTTAACATTAAACTACGATTCCTGCAGCTTCAGAGATCAGACGAGGAGAACGGGGAAAGATGCCAACGACCCGAAAAATAGAAGACTATCCCACAGGAAGCTGTCCAGGTTATACCAGTTGTCCATTTTATTATATATGTACAGCTGGTATAACCTGGACATCTCCTCCTGTATATAATTATATATGTACAGCTGGTATAACCTGGACATCTCCTCCTGTATATAATTATATATGTACAGCCGGTATAACCTGGACATCTCCTCCTGTATATAATTATATATGTACAGCTGGTATAACCTGGGCATCTCCTGTATATAATTATATATGTACAGCTGGTATAACCTGGGCATCTCCTGTATATAATTATATGTGTACAGCTGGTATAACCTGGGCATCTCCTGCATATAATTATATATGTACAGCCGGTATAACCTGGACATCTCCTCCTGTATATAATTATATATGTACAGCTGGTATAACCTGGACATCTCCTCCTGTATATAATTATATATGTACAGCTGGTATAACCTGGACATCTCCTCCTGTATATAATTATATATGTACAGCCGGTATAACCTGGACATCTCCTCCTGTATATAATTATATATGTACAGCCGGTATAACCTGGACATCTCCTCCTGTATATAATTATATATGTACAGCTGGTATAACCTGGACATCTCCTCCTGTATATAATTATATATGTACAGCTGGTATAACCTGGACATCTCCTCCTGTATATAATTATATATGTACAGCCGGTATAACCTGGACATCTCCTCCTGTATATAATTATATATGTACAGCCGGTATAACCTGGACATCTCCTCCTCTATATAATTATATATGTACAGCTGGTATAACCTGGACATCTCCTCCTGTATATAATTATATATGTACAGCTGGTATAACCTGGATATCTCCTCCTGTATATAATTATATATGTACAGCTGGTATAACCTGGACATCTCCTCCTGTATATAATTATATATGTACAGCTGGTATAACCTGGACATCTCCTCCTGTATATAATTATATATGTACAGCTGGTATAACCTGGACATCTCCTCCTGTATATAATTATATATGTACAGCTGGTATAACCTGGACATCTCCTCCTGTATATAATTATATATGTACAGCCGGTATAACCTGGACATCTCCTGTATATAATTATATATGTACAGCCGGTATAACCTGGACATCTCCTCCTGTATATAATTATATATGTACAGCTGGTATAACCTGGGCATCTCCTGTATATAATTATATATGTACAGCCGGTATAACCTGGACATCTCCTCCTGTATATAATTATATATGTACAGCTGGTATAACCTGGACATCTCCTCCTGTATATAATTATATATGTACAGCTGGTATAACCTGGACATCTCCTCCTGTATATATGACGCGCCCCTGGGCCTGTGTCGCGCTGCGTTGCGCACGCGGGAGCTTACCCGGAGCCGGATCTGTTGAGGATTGTAGTCTCGTGGCGGTGACCCGGTCCGTGCCCAGGGAGTCAAACTGAGCGGCGATGTATCAGCGGTAGATGTTGGACGACTACGCCACCCGTTGAGTACAGCTAAGGAGCTGCTGCTGCAGGGCAGACCGCTGAGGCCGGTGGTAGGATTGTGCAGCGTGATAGTATAACCCCCAACGGGAGGGGTATGGCCTCAGGGCAGCCGACGTGGATGATGGGGGTAGCAGGAACCACTCGGAGACGGTACGGTGTAGTTCAGGGTCTTTACTGGTGACAAAGATAGACCCTCCCGGAGTACTGGCTAGCGATTGGGGCCTGGTCAGTCCTTGAGCAGATGGGATCTCCCCTGGCCAGGCGGAGTTGTAGGCCTCCCAAACTAACTGTACTCTTCTGGCTACCTTGCTAGAGGCACGTCCCTGAGTGTACCGTGTGGTGCTCACCCGTATGGCCGGTGACTCGGGGCCTTCTAGTAGCTTCCGCTCCACGACGGCGGTGCTGGTCCCATGCGTGTGACCGTGCCTTCGGGTTTCTTGGCCAGAGGACCTGGAATCCCCTGCCTGACGGATTCTGCTGCTGGGTAGGAGTTAGTCCCCACAGCCTCGGACTCCGGGTCCGGTAAGAAATCTTCTCAGTCAGGGCGAGCTCTGCAGCTGCCAGCCCCTGACTCCTTGTAACACTGCTCCCACAGAGCTCCTGATGTTCTGTTCCTATATTTGCTTCTTTTCTCTGTCTCTACTTCTTCTCTACTCACTAACCCTGCCTCAGCCCCAGTTTTATATAGGGGAAGTTCTTCCCCTCCCAGGACTGTGCAGGAGGTGTGGCATGCATAGGATTCCTGACCAAGAGACCTCCCACCTGCTCTCAGACGTAATATCTCTATCACTGTGGCAACCAGACCACTGGGGTGTCACATTCCCCCCTAGTGAAATTTAGTACTCCGGGACTAAACATATTTTAGAAAAACATAACAAGATATAACAATAACAATACAATAAAGAAACACATAAAGGTGGTCACGGCATGTCCGTAACCGGGTGCAGTCTTTGAAGAAAGCAAGGTGTCCATTTCACCAAAACAGGGAGACGTAACCAGGTAGGGGTCTGTCCTGCCCCGAGTCCTTAACAGTCTTTAGTCCGTCCTGGGTTACGCTCCAACTATGTACACAGGATTTCCGGTAAATCCACCAAAGACTCCTATAAACAACTAGAAACACATAATTATACACAAGCAACAAGAAAAACAGGTAACCACAAATAGAACAATTTATACACTTCAAATCCTCCAACGTGCGGGTAACTGGCCTCTAGTGGCCCTAGTGGACCTACGGAGCTGACTGTCTGGCCCTGAACTACAGGGTGTAGGAGCTGTCAAGGGTAAATTGGGCAGCTGTCTATGGGCCCTTTGGCTCACTAGGGATATGGCAGGCTCACTGCAAGCAGAGGGTTGATCCTCCTGATCTGCTGGTGTGGGGGTCTTCTGCCTCCTGGACCGGCTGTTCTTCCAGCTCTACCTGTTGCTCCGTAGGTGCTTGGGATGCTGGTTGGAGGAAGGTGAGTACGGGTACCACAACTGCACCATTGACTTGAGTCCAAGACCGAGGGAAGTCTCCGAGCACAGTACTAACCATATCTTCCCTTTCCTCTACGGGTCGATGGTCTTCTTGTTTCTCTTCAGGGTTCCGTAGCTGTTCAGGACACTTCTTCAGGTGATCCCGGGATACAATGGCTGTGGTCTCCCCTCCGTCTTTACTGATGGTACAGACCTTCGGGTTCTCGTGGCTTGAGGGCAGTACGGTGTACGGGTCCTTCTCCCACTGGTCGTCCAACTTGTGGAGCCGTCTTTTCCTCTTCAAGACCTGCTCTCCGGGCACCAGGGGAACAGCGGGAGCATACTGGTTGTAAGTTTTCTCTTGTCTCTCCCTAGCCTGACAGAGACTTCGCTCCACGCTCTCCTGTACTTTCCGGTACTGCTGCTGCCTCTCTGTGTCCCAGTCTGCTTCTGGTGAAGTGTCCTCGGGTGTCAGGACTCCCATTTCCAGGTCAACAGGTAACTTACCAGGTCTCGCCCTCATTAGGTAAGCCGGGGTACAGTTGGTGGAACCTACCGGGATGTGGTTGTATAGGTCCACCAGATCGGGCAGCTTCTCAGGCCACAGACTGCGTTCTTCCAGGGGCAACGTTTTCAGAAGATCCATTACCACCTGGTTCATTTTCTCACAAAGTCCATTAGTTTGCGGATGATAGGGTGTCGTCCTTATCTTCCGGCAGCCATACAGATTGCAGAATTCCTGGAAGACCTCCGCTTCAAAGGCAGGTCCCTGGTCCGTCAGCACTTGGTCCGGGTACCCGTGTGGACAGCAGAAGTGCTGCTGGAAGGCTCTAGCTGCTGTTTGAGCCGTTAAGTCCTTGACGGGGACGACAACCAAGAACCGGGAGTAATGATCCACGATGGTTAACGCGTAGACGTAGCCACTTCTGCTTGGGGTCAGTTTTACATGATCCAAGGCTACCAGTTCCAACGGCTGCCGGGTGACGATGGACTGCAGGGGAGTCTTCTGGCTGGCACGGTCCTTCCTCCTCAGGTTGCACGGGCCACAGTCTCTGCACCACCTCTCGATGGTTCCCCTCATGCCTACCCAATGGAACCGCCCGCGCAGCAGGAACTCCAGCTTCTTCCATCCGAAATGCCCAGCTCCATCGTGGTATGCCTCCATCACCATGGCTGCGTCTCGTCGTGGCACCACTACTTGCCAGATTAGTTCATGCGTCCGGGAGTTAACCATCCTGCGGCACAACTTCCCCTTGTAAAGGAACAGTCTACTCTTTTCTGCCCACAGTTGCTTGGCTTCCTCCGGAGCGTCTGGGTCAAGGCAAGCCTCTGGCCGAGTCAGCATCTCCTTCACCAGCCGGACGGCAGGGTCACTGTCTTGCGTTTCCGCCCAGTTGTAGTGAGGTAAGGGGTTAAGCGTAGCGCCTTGCTTACTCCTTACCCGATGGGAATACTGGATAGTCCCATGACGGTGAAACGCGGGGAGTTTGACTTCTTCCAGTCCCTCTGGATCTTCTCCTACGTCCGGTAGGTTTGGCATCCTGGACAGGGCGTCCACGTTGGTATTGGAGCGTCCTGCCCGGTATTTGATGGTGAACTCGTAGTTGGACAGGCGGGCCATCCATCTCTGCTCTAGGGCACCGAGTCTTGCCGTGTCCAGGTGTGTCAACGGGTTGTTATCCGTGTACACGACGAACCGGGAAGAAGCGAGGTAGTGCTTAAAGCGTTCGGTGACTGCCCACACCACTGCCAGGAACTCTAGCTTAAATGAGCTGTAATTCTCAGGGTTTCTTTCGGTGGGTCGCAGTTTTCGGCTGGCGTAAGCGATTACTCGCTCCTTCCCCTGCTGGATCTGGGACAACACGGCTCCTAGCCCGATGTTACTTGCGTCGGTGTAGAGGATAAAGGGCTGGCTGTAATCCGGGTACGCCAGGATTTCATCCCCCGTGAGGGCCATCTTCAGCTGGCGGAAGGACTCTTCTTCCAACTTCTCCCATCTGAAGGGAGGCTTCTGGTTCTTGGCCTTCCGGGACTGGCCTATCAGGAGGTCCTGCATAGGAGCTGCCTTTTTGGTGAAACCGGGGATGAACCTGCGGTAGTAGCCTACCAACCCGAGGAACTGCCGCACTTCCTTTACACTGGAGGGACTTGGCCATTCCTTAATTGCGGTGATCTTATCAGGGTCGGGAGTCACTCCGTCAGCGCTCACCACGTGTCCCAGGTACTGCACCTTTGGTTTCAGGAGGTGACACTTGGAGGGTTTCACCTTTAGGCCGTAGCTTGCCAGAGCTTCGAACACTTCCGCCAGGTGTTTCAGGTGGTCCTCATAAGTCTTAGAATATACGATGACATCGTCCAGGTACAACAGGACCGTCTCGAAGTTTCTGTGGCCCAGACAGCACTCCATTAATCGTTGGAAGGTTCCTGGTGCGTTGCAGAGTCCGAACGGCATACAGGTAAACTCGCTAAGTCCCATCGGGGTGGTGAATGCGGTCTTCTCCCGGTCCGCCTCTGCTACAGGAACCTGCCAGTACCCACTAGTGAGATCCAAGGTAGAGAAGAAGTTAGCAGATCTTAAAGCAGCCAAAGACTCCTCTATCCTTGGTAAGGGGTACGCATCCTTGTGTGTGATACGGTTGATTTTCCGGTAATCTACACACATCCTCATGGTGTTGTCTTTCTTTTTGACTAAGACTAGTGGAGCTGCCCAGGGGCTACAGCTATCCCTGATCACCCCAGCCTCCTTCATGTCTCTAAGCATCCCCTTGGCGTGTTGGTAGTGTGCAGGGGGTACGGGTCGATACCTCTCTTTTATGGGAGGATGGTCTCCCGTGGGGATGTGGTGTTCTACCCCCTTGACTCGCCCGAAGTCTAACGGGTGTTTACTAAACACTCTCTCGTACTCTTGAACCACCCGATAGACTCCCTGTTTCTGGTGTGAGGGAGTGGAGTCAGTACCCAAATGTAGCTGCTGACACCAGTCCTCCATTGTTTTCTTAGAGCCGTTACCTTCCTCCGGGTGAGATGGAGGCAAGGGTTCCACAGATTGTATAGCATTTTGGTTAATGGTATATAATTTGGCTAGCGTGGCATACCGGGGCAGGTACACTTCCCTCTTCCCGATATTGATTATGCGAACGGGCACCCTCCCATGGCGTACATTAACCACCCCCCGTGCTGTCAAGATGGTGGGCCTACTGTCTGAGTAAACTGGTTCTACCATTGCCTGGTAATCTCTACCTCTCAGACCAATAGCTGCCCGGCACCAAATCATCATTTCACTTTTTGGGGGCATGGCAATAGGGAAAGGGTCACACATTCTCACGCTACCAATCTCACCGCCGGAGAGTTCCACCTGTTGCCGTCGCATCAGTGCCCGGATCTCTTTTTGGAGCACTCGCTGCTCGCCGGAGCTGGCGTTCTTGGCAACCTGCTGTAAAAGGAAAATCACCTCTGCAAGACAATTTTCAATTACATTAGTTCCTAGAGTTATCTTTGGGTGACTCTCGTGTTTGTCAATGTCTACAATGATCAGTCCCTGTGCTGCCAGTTCGACTCTACCGATTTTAATGGTCACCTCTTTAAATCCAATCTGTGGCATGGGCTGACCATTGCTGGCGATGATACTCAAGTCGTCGTCAGGGTAGCGGGTGATATCCGAGTCATTCCAGTACTGCTTGAAGAGCACGTACGGGATGGTGGTGACCTGTGACCCGGTGTCCAGTAGGGTACTCATAGGAATGCCATCCAGTACCACGGGTAAGACTGGACGTCCTCCCACATATTTGTCGCGCCAGTTCGATGGGCCTGATGATCTTTTTCCTGGGGGTTGGCCCTCTACCCCAGGTTGTGCCAGTTTAAAGGACAGTACATTGCCATATGTCCGGGTTGATTGCAGCGGCGGCAGATGGGTCGTCCGTCCTCGTTGTATCGGTCGCTGGGTCTCCCTCTGGCCGGTGGGGTCCTCCTTGGTCGACGCCACGGGATGTCCTCCGGTCCGGATGCCAGCTGGATCTTCCCTGGAGTGGAAACCTGTAAAGACTGCACAGTTCGGGTTAGCGCAGCAACGCTTTTAGCTAGCTCTTGGACCTGATGGTGCAGGTCTGGAGCCGGGTCATTGTTCAAAGCCTGCGCATCAGCTCCCACAGGCCCTGCCGACAAGGGTGCCGCCTCCTGGTGGTAAGTGGTAGTGGGGCGTCTGTGGGTCACAACGCCACCTGGTGCCGGTTCTCGGAGCACCCGGATGGCTCTGTCCTTGAACTGTGCAAATCCCAGATGAGGGTCCTGTAAGGCCATTGCCCGCAACTGGGTTCGGTGGGCATTGCAATATAAACCCTCTATAAATTGTTCAGTCAACAGCCTGTCCTCGTCTCCCACGCCGTCAGGGTCGGTCTGCTTAATGGCTCTCAGGGCCTCTTGTAGGTTCAGGGCATAGTCCCTTATACTCTCGTATGCTCGCTGCTTGCACCCGTAGAATCTAAGCTTGATCTCGGCTGAGGTGCGGGTATCAAAGGTGTCCCTCAGCCGGGTTAGTATCCCTGCGACAGTCCTCCCCCCAGGTGGCCAGGACTTTACCTCCCTTCGGGCTGCCCCAGTTAATTGGGCCACCAGGATGCTCACTTTTTGCTCTTCTGTGAGGGGGTACACCTGGAAGAGGCTATCCAGCTTTTCTCTAAAGTCATGCAGGGTATGTGAATCCCCTGAGTACTGGGGTAGCCAGGCCGCTCCCGGGATATAGGGCATGGTGAAAGGCATGACTGCAGCAGCGGTGGCGCTGGCGGGGGTTGAGGCAGTGAAGCTCTCCTCCGTATCCGACATCCTCCTCCCCCCTAGTGGACCGTGGCCTACCTTGCGATGATCCTCTTCCGTAGGCCGCGGCTCCGCAGTAGATCGTCAGGGTTGAGGACCTTCCGTCGCGCTCCTGTGACGTCGGCGTCTGCTGGGCTCCTTCCAGGACCTTACGCGACGTCCGGACGTGAGGCGGGTCTTCAGTTCTCGCGCGCTTTCGGAGTCCACGCCCCTCTTCTTCCCGCGCGACGTCTTCAAGATGGCGTCCAACGGCGGGAATCTTCACCGATGGCGGGAAGAAGGCTGAAGATGGCGCCGGATGGCGGGAATCTTCACCACAGGTAAGTTTGAACAGTCTTTTTCAGGCACGCAGTACCCGGTGGTTGCGGGCACGAAATCCTGCCGACTACGCCAAAAGTTGACGCGCCCCTGGGCCTGTGTCGCGCTGCGTTGCGCACGCGGGAGCTTACCCGGAGCCGGATCTGTTGAGGGTTGTAGTCTCGTGGCGGTGACCCGGTCCGTGCCCAGGGAGTCAAACTGAGCGGCGATGTATCAGCGGTAGATGTTGGACGACTACGCCACCCGTTGAGTACAGCTAAGGAACTGCTGCTGCAGGGCAGACCGCTGAGGCCGGTCGTAGGATTGTGCAGCGTGATAGTATAACCCCCAACGGGAGGGGTATGGCCTCAGGGCAGCCGACGTGGATGATGGGGGTAGCAGGAACCACTCGGAGACGGTACGGTGTAGTTCAGGGTCTTTACTGGTGACAAAGATAGACCCTCCCGGAGTACTGGCTAGCGATTGGGGCCTGGTCAGTCCTTGAGCAGATGGGATCTCCCCTGGCCAGGCGGAGTTGTAGGCCTCCCAAACTAACTGTACTCTTCTGGCTACCTTGCTAGAGGCGGGTATAAGTAGCCCACGTCCCTGAGTGTACCGTGTGGTGCTCACCCGTATGGCCGGTGACTCGGGGCCTTCTAGTAGCTTCCGCTCCACGACGGCGGTGCTGGTCCCATGCGTGTGACCGTGCCTTCGGGTTTCTTGGCCAGAGGACCTGGAATCCCCTGCCTGACGGATTCTGCTGCTGGGTAGGAGTTAGTCCCCACAGCCTCGGACTCCGGGTCCGGTAAGAAATCTTCTGTCAGGGCGAGCTCTGCAGCTGCCAGCCCCTGACTCCTTGTAACACTGCTCCCACAGAGCTCCTGATGTTCTGTTCCTATATTTGCTTCTTTTCTCTGTCTCTACTTCTTCTCTACTCACTAACCCTGCCTCAGCCCCAGTTTTATATAGGGGAAGTTCTTCCCCTCCCAGGACTGTGCAGGAGGTGTGGCATGCACAGGATCCCTGACCAAGAGACCTCCCACCTGCTCTCAGACGTAATATCTCTATCACTGTGGCAACCAGACCCCTGGGGTGTCACATATAATTATATATGTACAGCTGGTATAACCTGGAAATCTCCTCCTGTATATAATTATATATGTACAGCCGGTATAACCTGGACAACTCCTCCTGTATATATTTATATATGTACAGCTGGTATAACCTGGACATCTCCTCCTGTATATAATTATATATGTACAGCTGGTATAACCTGGGCATCTCCTGTATATAATTATATATGTACAGCTGGTATAACCTGGGCATCTCCTGTATATAATTATATATGTACAGCTGGTATAACCTGGAAATCTCCTGTATATAATTATATATGTACAGCCGGTATAACCTGGGTATCTCCTGTATATAATTATATATGCACAGCTGGTATAACCTGGGCATCTCCTCCTGTATATAATTATATATGTACAGCCGGTATAACCTGGACATCTCCTCCTGTATATAATTATATATGTACAGCCGGTATAACCTGGACATCTCCTCCTGTATATAATTATGTATGTACAGCCGGTATAACCTGGACATCTCCTCCTGTATATAATTATATATGTACAGCTGGTATAACCTGGACATCTCCTCCTGTATATAATTATATATGTACAGCCGGTATAACCTGGACATCTCCTCCTGTATATAATTATATATGTACAGCTGGTATAACCTGGACATCTCCTCCTGTATATAATTATATATGTACAGCTGGTATAACCTGGACATCTCCTCCTGTATATAATTATATATGTACAGCTGGTATAACCTGGAAATCTCCTGTATATAATTATATATGTACAGCTGGTATAACCTGGGCATCTCCTGTATATAATTATATATGTACAGCTGGTATAACCTGGAAATCTCCTGTATATAATTATATATGTACAGCCGGTATAACCTGGACATCTCCTCCTGTATATAATTATATATGTACAGCTGGTATAACCTGGACATCTCCTCCTGTATATAATTATATATGTACAGCCGGTATAACCTGGGCATCTCCTGTATATAATTATATATGTACAGCTGGTATAACCTGGGCATCTCCTGTATATAATTATATATGCACAGCTGGTATAACCTGGGCATCTCCTGTATATAATTATATATGTACAGCTGGTATAACCTGGACATCTCCTCCTGTATATAATTATATATGTACAGCTGGTATAACCTGGGCATCTCCTGTATATAATTATATATGTACAGCTGGTATAACCTGGACATCTCCTCCTGTATATAATTATATATGTACAGCTGGTATAACCTGGGCATCTCCTGTATATAATTATATATGTACAGCTGGTATAACCTGGGCATCTCCTGTATATAATTATATATGTACAGCTGGTATAACCTGGAAATCTCCTGTATATAATTATATATGTACAGCCGGTATAACCTGGACATCTCCTCCTGTATATAATTATATATGTACAGCTGGTATAACCTGGACATCTCCTCCTGTATATAATTATATATGTACAGCCGGTATAACCTGGGCATCTCCTGTATATAATTATATATGTACAGCTGGTATAACCTGGGCATCTCCTGTATATAATTATATATGCACAGCTGGTATAACCTGGGCATCTCCTGTATATAATTATATATGTACAGCTGGTATAACCTGGACATCTCCTCCTGTATATAATTATATATGTACAGCTGGTATAACCTGGGCATCTCCTGTATATAATTATATATGTACAGCTGGTATAACCTGGGCATCTCCTGTATATAATTATATATGCACAGCTGGTATAACCTGGGCATCTCCTGTATATAATTATATATGTACAGCCGGTATAACCTGGGCATCTCCTGTATATAATTATATATGCACAGCTGGTATAACCTGGGCATCTCCTGTATATAATTATATATGTACAGCTGGTATAACCTGGACATCTCCTCCTGTATATAATTATATATGTACAGCTGGTATAACCTGGGCATCTCCTGTATATAATTATATATGTACAGCTGGTATAACCTGGGCATCTCCTGTATATAATTATATATGCACAGCTGGTATAACCTGGGCATCTCCTGTATATAATTATATATGTACACCTGATATAACCTGGGCATCTCCTATAATATATAATAACTTCTATATAAATTAATAATATAATAACAATAACATATAATAATTTATAAGTCAATAATACGGCAGCCACTAATTATTAACTCGTTAAGTTACTATTGTTTTTAATTACAGCTTCAAACAGTAATTATTATATATTTCATAAACTCGGAGTTGAGACGCGGTAGGAAACGCGGAGATGAAGGTTTCATTGTACTGAATGGAGGAGCGGAGATCTCAGGGCGCAGTCGTCTCTGATTGCTAAAGCTTAAACCGAACAGAAGGAACCGCTCATCAGTGCTAGAAATACCGTGCAGACAACATCAGTCATCAATAACCTGTGGCCCTAGAGTTGTTGCAATTCCCAGCATACCCTGATATCTAGACAGACTGGGCATGCTGGGAGTTGTAGTTTTACAGCGAAGGTTTAGGATCACTGCTGTAATGAGATAAGGCTTGATGGTGGAGTTCCCACACCTTCCTACATCTCCCAAAACCAATCAATCAATCTCCAGATACAATGTAACTGTACGCAGGTAACAACCAGGCGATACGGCCGGATTCACATGGAGCAGCTCGACCCGATGTTACATTGTAGTAAAGGGGATTTAGTGGACTCCGTCCAGGCGATGCAGCACAGAACTGCCCAATTTATAAACCTTCATGCACACTGTTTGTAAAGCCGGATATGTCCTAAATGGATTTGTGCCCCCCTTCCTTTTATACCCCCAAAAGTAAAAATGAAATGTGTTCAGTCGAGGTTTGACTATATTACTAGTGCACCTTTATAAACATCCCACAGGGATCATGGATTGGGCGCCCCAAATTTTTCCATGATGACAATTTAGTTTTCATCAGTAATTAACCCCTTTTCCCCCTGGATGCTTTTCATGCCTAATGAACAAAACAAATTTAGCAAGTTTGATGTCTTTATTAACGATAAGCGAACGTGCTCGCCACTACTCGGTACTCGCCGGGCATCACTGTGCTCAACATGCTCGGCGCTCGCTGAGTATTTCCTGGTTGCTTGGGTCCCCTCCATGCATGTTTGGCGCTCTTTAGAGAGCCAATGAACATGCAGGAATTGCCGTAGCCATGTTGGTTGTGGCATTACAGTGATTGGCAGGCCGCACAGCGTCATCAGGTCTACACTGTGTTCCAAATTATTATGCAAATAATATTTTCTCAGATTTTCCCAAATTACCTATATGAATTGCCGTCATTGCAATTTTCCAGTCAAATAACTATTAGAGTACAATTGAAAGTTTTTTGTATAAACTGCCTATGATAACAGGATATTTTTAAAAAAATAAAACACTCAAACTGAACTCAAAATGCATGTTCCAAATTATTATGCACAGCAGAGTTTTCAACCTTTTCATTTTAATAAAGAACAAAAAAATGGTAATTTTTGAAATTATAAGCATTAGCCGGTTATTACACACTGAAATCAAACAGTTTTCAACTCAAAACTTTATTCTAGGTGATGTTACATTTGCACATAGGACCCCTTGTTCGAAAGGAGCTTCTGAACTCTCTCGTCCATTGAATTTGTCAGGTTTTGGATGGTTTCTGCTTCAATTGTTTTGCATGAGGACAGAATACCCTCCCAGAGCTGTTGCTTAGATGTGAACTGCCTCCCGCCATCATAGACACTCCTTTTGATGATGCTCCAGAGGTTCTCAATGGGGTTGAGGTCAGGGGAGCTTGGGTGCCACACCATAAGTTTGTCCCCTTTTATGCCCATATCAGCCAGAGATGCAGATGTGTTATGTGCAGCATGAGACGGGGCATTATCATGCATGAAAATGATCTTGCTGCGGAATGCACGGTTCTTCTTCTTGAACCATGGAAGGAAGTGCTGTTTGAGAAACTCAACATACATTATGGAGTTCATCTTTACCCCTTCAGGGATCCTAAAGGGGCCGACAATCTCTCTCCCCATGATTCCAGCCCAAAGCATTACTCCACCTCCTCCTTGTTAGCGCCGTAGCCGTGTTTGCATGGGGTGTCCATCAACCAGCCATCCTCCACTCCATCCATCTGGACCATCGAGATCATTTCATGCATGATAATGCCCCGTCTCATGCTGCACATAACACATCTGCATCTCTGGCTGCTATGGGCATAAAAGGGGACAAACTTATGGTGTGGCCCCCATGCTCCCCTGACCTCAACCCCATTGAGAACCTCTGGAGCATCATCAAAAGGAGTGTCTATGATGGCGGGAGGCAGTTCACATCTAAGCAACAGCTCTGGGAGGGTATTCTGTCCTCATGCAAAACAATTAAAGCAGAAACCATCCAAAACCTGACAAATTCAATGGACGAGAGAGTTCAGAAGCTCCTTTCGAACAAGGGGTCCTATGTGCAAATGTAACATCACCTAGAATAAAGTTTTGAGTTGAAAACTGTTTGATTTCAGTTTGTAATAACCTGCTAATGCTTATAATTTCAAAAATAACAATTTTTTTGTTCTTTATTAAAATGAAAATGTTGAAAACTCTGCTGTGCATAATAATTTGGAACATGCATTTTGAGTGCAGTTTGAGTTTTTTATTTTTTTTAAAATATACTGTTATCATAGGCAGTTTGTACAAAAACCTTTCAATTGTACTCTAATAGTTATTTGACTGGAAAATTGCAATGACTGCAATTCATATAGGTAATTTGGGAAAATCTGAGAAAATATTATTTGCATAATAATTTGGAACACAGTGTAAGACCGGGCGCCGCTGTGCTCGTCACAGTCTAACCCGGAACCAGGCAGAGTAGGGAGAGGTGCTGCTGAGCTAGGGAGAGATTTGCTTGTTCTCCATCTGAACTAACAGTCCTTCTGAGGACTAATCCAGCTGCATATATTCAGTGGTGATAGCAGGAGTTAGGCAGGCAGAGAAATTTGTGAACATTATACAGCACAATAGGGTCCATTGCACGTTCTGTCTGATCTTGCTGTTACAGATATTTGTAGACATAGCCCCAGATATCAGGGGCCAGGGCTTCTTTTTTTATCTTAATCCTGATTATTTGCTTAAAAAGCAATCCAGAGTACACCATTTTTCTGCTCCATTGCTTGTTAGCACTGCAGAATACAGCCAGGTCCTTTCCATATTACAGCACTAAAAATCCAGAAATTTGTACTGAACGTGGAAAATATTGGCCTCCATTTAGTTTGTTGCAGTGTGTCAGGGAAGCTATACACATGTGGTCGCTGTGAAGAATAGTAAACTACAGGGCCGCTATTTAAAACCGTGGTTGTCCGTCAAACGTATCACATATAACTGCGATCCAAATTCAGCCATTTCTGTCCTCCATTTACAGTTTGTTGCAGTGTGTCAGGGAAGCTATTCACACGTGGTTGCTGTGAATAGTAAACTACAAGCCCGCTATTTAAAACCGTGGTTGTCCATCAGACATATCACATATAACTGCGGTTCAAATCCAGCTATTTGTAGTGAACATGGAAAATATTGTCCTCTATTTAAATTGGGCAAGGCGCGTGGCAAGGGACGGGAAGTGGATGTGATGGTGATGGTGCATGCAGAGCCCAAGGCCGTGGGCCAGCTGAAATTGTGCCACAACAAACACCCACATCTTCTCGCCTGACCTTCCTGTCCCAATTAATAGGGGACCGCAGAACACCACTATTGAACCCAGAGCAGTGTCAAAAGGTTGTTGGTTGGATAGCAGATAATGCTTCCAGTCACTCAGCCACCACCACCACCACCCTGTCTTCCACACAGTCAAGTCTCAGTAGCTGTGAGTCTGGACCGCATATTCCTCACCCTGATACTCCTTCCTCCCACCATGCCGAGTGCCCGGAGACAACTGATTCCACACTTGGACACTCAGAAGAGCTGTTCACTTTTCCATTTATAGATTCGGGCCTCTCGCCCGGCCCACTTCAAGTGTGGCAAGAGGAGAACACATGTAGCGATGCCCAAATATTTGAGCAGCCACGGTCACTCGAAGGCGACGGTGGGAAAGTGCAATTACTGTCGCAAGAGGTGGATGATGATGATGATGATGAGACACAATTGCCAGAAAGTCAGGAGAAGGACCAGGGTACAGAAGTGGAAGACAAGGTGGTGGATGACATAGTAACTGACCCAACCTGGCAGGAGGACATGCAGTGCGAGGACAGCAGCACACAGGGGGAGGGAGGCAGAGCACCCCAACATGTAGGAACAAGCAGTGTGGTGGCCACAGACACAAGGTGGCAAGCGCTCCCCGGAACACCAACACGACGGAAGTTGCCAATACAACAGTTAGGTCGTCCCGAGTCTGGTTGTTTTTAAAAGACTCTGCAGATAACCCAAAAAAGGTTATTTGCACCACTTGCCAGGCCAGCATCAGCAGGGGTGGCAAAACTACCAGCCTGACCGCCACCAGCATGATCAGGCACATGGCAGCAAAGCACCCGACTAAGTGGGCCGAACGCTAGGGTCCAGAAACAGTGTCTGCGGGTGACACCACTGCTTCTTCCCCTGTTGTGCGTGCACGCCAATCCCCTGTCCATGGCGCAGGCCTCCCGCTCTGCACGTGTCGTTGCACACTCTCAACTAGCACCATCAGCAAGCATGTCCACGTCTTTGTCCCAGCGCAGCGTTCATTTGTCCCTACCCCAGTCCTTGGAACGCAAGCACAAATACGCAGCCAACGCCCCACTACTAAACTCACACATTTCGCGAATGCTTGCGCTCGAAATGTTGTCTTTTAGGCTTGTGGAGACGGAAGCTTTCCACAACCTGATGGCGGCGGCCGTCCCTCGGTACTTGGTCCCCAGCCGCCACTATTTCTCCCGGTGTGCCGCATTCCACAAGCCCGTGTCCAGCTATGTGCCCGTGATGCAGATTTGAAGCAGAAATTTCCTGAGCGTTTTTTCCTCTCCCTGGCAGAAAAAACGCATGTGGATTTTACATGAGTTTTTTAAGCGTTTAAGCGTTTTTACATGCGTTTTTTCAAGCGGTTTTCCAAGCAATTTTGAGCATCACTCAAATGAATTTGGAAAAGGGCTTGACAATATAAATTGGTCACATAATATAAATCCATGCAACTGGCATGGATTTATATTGTGTGACCAACTTATGAGGAGAGTTCTGCTTTCAAATGGTGCATCTATACTAAAAAAAAGAATTAAAAAGTAAAAAGCAAAAAAAAAACCTTATACTCACCTCTCCGGCGGCCCCCGGTCTCCTCCCAGCGGTGATCCTCTCTCCTCGGCGGCCCGCGGTGTACTGGCAGCACCTGCGGTGACATCATTTAATCAGCTGATGGTCACGTGACCATCACCTGACCGCTGACGTCAGTATCATTGGGATTATCATTGGGAAACATGGCAGACATCTTAACAAGCGATTTGAATGCATTTTCGCAGCGGAAATGCTGCCGCGGAAACGCATTAAATCCGCATAGTGGGCACACAGCCTCCCAGAGCATTAGCCGTTCCCTCAACAACGCAGTTACTGGGAAGGTCCACCTTACCACGGACACGTGGACAAGTGCTTGTGGTCAGTACATCTCGATGACGCCACACTGGGTTAATATAGTGGAAGCCGGGACCTAGTCAGACCTTGGGATGGAATATGTCCTCCCGATGCTGAGGATTGCGTTCACTGGGTCAATCGGGGTTGCCCTGACATTCTACAGCTCCTGCACCTCCTCCTCCTCCTCTTCAGGCTCCATCTCCGAAATGACCACATCACAAGCTGGAAGCACTGCCTCGGCCAAGCGGCAACAGGCTGTGCTGAAGATAATATGCTTAGGTGACAAACTGCACAATGCTGAAGAGTTGTGGACAGCTCTGAAAGAGCAGGCAGATCTGTGGCTCACACTGCTGAACCTACAGCCAGGCATGGTCGTGTGTAACAATGGCTGGAACCTGGTGGCGGCTCTGAGGCGAGGCAAGCTCACACATGTACCATGTCTAGCCCATGTGCTTATCCTCGTGGTTCAGCGGTTTCTCAAAACCTACCCGGAGCTGCCAGATCTGCTTGTCAAAGTACTCCGCTTGTGTGCCCATTTTAGAAAGTCAGCTACAGCTTCTGCCGCCCTTACCGTGCTTCAGCAGCATTTTCAGATGCCAGCTCACCGACTGGTATGTGATGGCCCCATGCGTTGGAACTCTACACTGCAGATGTTGGGAAGGATTTGTGAGCAGAACAGGGCAGTTGTTGAGTACCAGCATCAACACGGCCGTCAGTATTCAGGTCAGCCTCCACACATAAGACCTTAGGAGAGGGCAAAACTTTGAGGACTCCACCAAGATGGTGAGTGGCGATTACACCATAAGTAGCATCACAATCCCGCTTCTCTGTCTTCTGAATCGCTCGCTGCTCACAATCAAAGAGGATGCATTGAAGGCGGAGCACGATGAGATGGAGCAAGGAACCATACAGAGTGATTACACACAGCCAAGCTTCATCTCTTCCCAACATGGATTGGGTGACAATGAGGAGGAGGAGGAAGAACAGGAGCTAGTTTCCTGCGCTATAGACGGTACTATCTGCATAACTGTCATACCATCTGTTCAGCGTGGATGGCCTAAGTAGAGGGAGGAGGAGGAGAAGAAGAGCATGGTCAGTTGTCCTCTTGGTGAGGACATGGAAGTCTTGCCTGTTAGCAGTCTGGCACACATGAGTTTATGTTACGCTGCCTTTCCCGTGACCCTTCTCCAAATTTTGGGTGACATTCATTACTGGTTGGTGACACTTTTGGACGCACTCTACAAGGAGAACTTTATATCTCTTATTCCCGCGGCGGACAGGTCTGCTAAAATGGGGCAGTATCAGAAGGCCCTTGTTGCGGAGTTATTAAAAAAATACCCATCTGAAAACGCTGCCGGCAGAGGTCAAAGTTCGTTGGACAACCAAGGAGTACAGGCAAGAGAGACACAAATGCAATCCTTCAGAGGCAGAGGAACACTGTCAGAGTTCTGGGACAGTTTTCTCAGAACATACCATCGAACAAGCCCTGATGCGCGGGGTACTCTCACAAGGAGGGAAAAGTTTGGGAAGATGCTGAAGGAGTACCTTTCTGACGGTACCAATGAGGGAGGGGAGGCTGCTGAGGGAACGCTGATGAGGGAGGGGAGGCTGCTGAAGGGACGCTGATGAGGGAGGGGAGGCAGGTAGGAACGACTAGTTGCTAAATGGGGTGGCCCCCCTCCCCCTTTACTCTTGACTACTTGATAATTTTTTTATGTTATCACTGAGTTATCATCATGTTTTGAGGTGTATTTGTATTTATATTCTAGAATTTATAGGTTTATAATGAATACCAATAAAGATATTTTTAATAGTATATAATCAGTGAATATATATGCAATAATATACTCTGTTTACATTTATTAATTCGGTGATCGCAGGCTGAGGTGGTGGTGGGCAAGCTTCTTCTTGACTGGGCGGTGGGCGCGGCGGTGCCACTGGCTATGTTAGTAGCTAAGTTAAGTCCATGTATTAATTTGTCCACCATCTCAGTACATGATTGTATAATACAGTCATTCTCTCCCCTCCCCCCCTTCCAACCCCCAACCGAAATGTATAAACTCCTGGATGACCCTGAGCGATGCTGCAAAACCAAATGCCCAATTACAACATCAGGCGGCCGCGCTCAGGGTTCTCCAGGAGCTTATACAATCTGGTTGGGAAGGGAATGATTGATGGAATCTGCAATCAGATTATATAAAAAAAAGTTATCACAGTCTGGTTACGATTAGTTTAAATAAAATGTATGTGACACATTCCCTTAAAGAAAAATAAATAAAATATACCTAAAAAAAAGAGTATTGGGTATTATAAGAAATGTTTAATAGTTAGAGTACAATAGGGTCCGGCACGAAGAATCTACCTTGTCCTGGTGGCGGCTTAAAAAAATATTTTGGCCAAAACTAAATCTGTTGGCTCTGTATGTGATCTGGTGCTCAATGGGAATTGTTAATGTGTGATTGGTGAGGAGGACGTGGTGCAGAAGTGGAGTTTTTCCAAGAGTGGGTGGTGGGTCTGTGGAAGGTTTGAGGGGTGGAAGCGGAGCTGGGTTGGAGCCTGAGCGGAGTCTCAAGGGGGCCTGGAAATTGTGACAGTACGGGGCCCCGAAATTCCTAGTGGCAGCCCTGCGTCTGTCAGGGGCCGTGCGTCTGGAAATCCTTCCAAAATTTACTCCAATAGTCTGAAGATGCACTAAATGTATAGCTGTGGTTCCTGCTGGATCATAAATTTGGCGCATCTTCACTTACAGTAAATATTGTAAGTCACATTCCTTGTCCTGTAAAACATAGAATAATTAGGTCTAAAACCAAATGTTTCATTATTTGCCAAAGTTTAGGAGCAAACACATTAGTGAATGTCAGTAATTTATATAAATTGAGCTTCACCCGTCATTGCCCTGAATTTCTTGGCACTACCTGTGCCAGTCATAATGATGCCCATCTCCCAGGCAGCTGCGCTCTTTGTTATATTTAGTTTCTTTGGCCGGGGACCTAGAAATGTGTCCTCTCACTCAATATACAAAGTAACACAAACAGCCCATACATCACTCAGCATGGCTGGAATAATGAGCTGCGAAAATGGCAGTCACTGAGAGATCTCACGTCCCCGACACGTCACAAGAGCACGGCCATCGCCGGCCACAGGCACAGCGGCCAGTCCTATATACATTGTTATAATAATATAATCATAGTCTAGAAAGGGAAACTAAGGTCTATTTAGCTTTTCCTTTGACAAATCACAGCTCACAAGGCACAGGAATGTATATGGCCCCGGTGCGTAAAGGGAATGGGGTATCGGGTTCAGCCGATGTTGGTCTAATGTATGGGGGCATTGAAGGTAGCACAGTCAGTTCACCCCAACTATGAGCACCTGACTCTTATCTTTGGTGCTTCTTCTTGGGGGTCTGATCGTTTTCTTCCACAGGTTAGGTGATAACTTGCTAATAGGTGGGGGTCTGACCTAAACTCTTCATATGTCATAACAGAAAATATCACTGCAGTTGGGGACATCATACACTTCCATCCATTATTATTCTATTGTATGGCTAAAAGGAATTGTAAAATGCACCAAATCTGTTAATGACGTGAATGTAAATGATTATAAGGGGTCAGGCATTACGATGAAGAGGCTCATAAAAAGTGCATCAGTCTCAGCAACTGAGCCTCAGGTCTGTTTGTAGTTCCAAAACTACATTGTAACTAATCGTCCCCCATCCTGCCTAATATTGTGTTTACACACAATCCAATAGCTTCATGTTGGGAGATCATGGACACCAATGGATGCTAAGTAGGAGCCACCAAATGTTCTGGAGCAGCTCAACTCCCAGCTCAACTCCCAGCACAACTCCCAGCTCAACTCCCAGCACAACTCTCAGCTCAACTCCCAGCTCAACTCCCAGCTCAACTCCCAGCACAACTCCCAGCTCAACTCCCAGCTCAACTCCCAGCACAACTCCCAGCTCAACTCCCAGCACAACTCCCAGCTCAACTCCCAGCACAACTCCCAGCTCAACTCCCAGCTCAACTCCCAGCTCAACTCCCAGCTCAACTCCCAGCACAACTCCCAGCTCAACTCCCAGCACAACTCCCAGCTCAACTCCCAGCTCAACTCCCAGCACAACTCCCAGCACAACTCCCAGCTCAACTCCCAGCTCAACTCCCAGCTCAACTCCCAGCACAACTCCCAGCTCAACTCCCAGCACAACTCCCAGCTCAACTCCCAGCACAACTCCCAGCACAACTCCCAGCTCAACTCCCAGCTCAACTCCCAGCACAACTCCCAGCTCAACTCCCAGCACAACTCCCAGCTCAACTCCCAGCACAACTCCCAGCACAACTCCCAGCTCAACTCCCAGCTCAACTCCCAGCACAACTCCCAGCACAACTCCCAGCTCAACTCCCAGCACAACTCCCAGCTCAACTCCCAGCACAACTCCCAGCACAACTCCCAGCTCAACTCCCAGCTCAACTCCCAGCACAACTCCCAGCACAACTCCCAGCTCAACTCCCAGCTCAACTCCCAGCACAACTCCCAGCACAACTCCCAGCTCAACTCCCAGCACAACTCCCAACACAACTCCCAGCTCAACTCCCAGCTCAACTCCCAGCACAACTCCCAACACAACTCCCAGCACAACTCCCAGCACAACTCCCAGCACAACTCCCAGCTCAACTCCCAGCTCAACTCCCAGCTCAACTCCCAGCTCAACTCCCAGCACAACTCCCAGCACAACTCCCAGCTCAACTCCCAGTTCAACTCCCAGCACAACTCCCAGCACAACTCCCAGCACAACTCCCAGCACAACTCCCAGCTCAACTCCCAGCTCAACTCCAAGCACAACTCCCAGCTCAACTCCCAGCACAACTCCCAGCACAACTCCCAGCTCAACTCCCAGCACAACTCCCAGCTCAACTCCCAGCACAACTCCCAGCTCAACTCCCAGCTCAACTCCCAGCTCAACTTCCAGCTCAACTCCCAGCTCAACTCCCAGCACAACTCCCAGCACAACTCCCAGCTCAACTCCCAGCTCAACTCCCAGCTCAACTCCCAGCTCAACTCCCAGCACAACTCCCAGCACAACTCCCAGCTCAACTCCCAGCTCAACTCCCAGCTCAACTCCCAGCTCAACTCCCAGCTCAACTCCCAGCACAACTCCCAGCACAACTCCCAGCACAACTCCCAGCTCAACTCCCAGCACAATTCCCAGTCCCAACACAGCTCCCAGCATGTCCCAACAGTCACATTAGTTTGCAGCAGGTTAAGGTCATTTCACTAAGCAGAGCTCTCAGATGAGCAATGCCCCTAGATTAGATCAATATGGCGCATTCAACACATTATACGGAGCATTGCTAGTAGCTGTATACTGTATCAATGCAGGATACCTATAATTTCTTAGCTTCCATTGACGTTTATGTGCTAATATTTGTACACTTATAGAAACCATAAGTACATAGTATAAGACAAAGAACAGGTATACAGCCCTGTGCAGAGCAATGAGATGTATCCCAGGTTTCAGACACAAACACTGATAAAAGGTCAGATATGGAAGAGGACCGTGAGTCTGAAGATAGCGCCATCACCAGGGACATTGAGTGCCAGAGATATTTCAGAATCTTATAATTTCTGGGCTGATAATTTATTACCCCAAATAACCTGTTTTGCCACCACCCCGTCCCTGTCTGGGCTAATAACCTGGCCCCCACTTACGGTGTTCTGTGTCCTTTTCCATGGTGAGATCGTGTCATGCACCTCGGCATATTCTCCCCTTGACTCACCAGATGATTGGTCGACTCGCTCATCACCCCCATCTGAAATATCAGCATCATATGTGACTGTCAAAGCAGTAAAAGTCCAGGAAAATCCACATATATATATATATATCGTCTAATTCTGTCTGTTTGTCTGTAACGGAAATCCCGCGTCGCTGATTGGTCGCGCCAGCCGCCCGCGACCAATCAGCGACAGGCACAGTCCGGCCGCGAATTGGCGCGGGATTTGAACCCCGCTTTGCTGATTGGTCGCGCCCGGCCGGCCGCGACCAATCAGAGATATTGGCGCGGAATTTAACCCCCAGTCACAGTGCGACGTAGTTCGCTCACGTTTACTGAACACGTTCTGTCAGTCACAGCGCGCTGAACAGATACTTCTTTGCTGTACGCTATCACGATTTACGCTTCCTGTCTTCCAATGGGTCGTAAGCGAAAATTTCTTCCAGAAAAATAGCACCTCACCTGTCCCCAGGCTGTGTCTAGTATTGCACCTCTTGTCCATGGAGCAGAGCCGCAGTACCAGACATGGACAGGTGTGGTGCTGTTACTGGATGAAGAAGACGTCTTCCTAATCCAGGACAATCTGTGTTTTATTATTTGCTTATTTTTCCAAAAATGGATTTCTAAAACAGGGCTAACATAACAAAAGAAGCGATACCCACCATCTCCCTGCTGCTGCCAGCCAAAATCTGGCCACAAGGACCGGAGGAGGCACAGTAAGGGCAGCAGCGGGCATAGAAAAATGATGAACTACAAGTGCATCCATACACCGCAGCGCACCAACAAGTCAAGTTGCATATTAATCAATGGTGGGTTTTTCTCCACAATGGTGCAATGGATCAAAACTAAAAAGGTATCATTATATTTGTTGGGCACAGACCATTACCACACTATCACTGAGTGCGGCTGACATGTCTTCCTTAAAGTCACCATGTCAAACGTGGCCAGTTTTTGCTCATATTTTATTCCTGCTGCTCCCCTGGGTATGCCTTTATTTTTTTTTTCAACTCTGCCATAGGGTTCCAGAGATATGGGCCTTAGTCTCCTTACTGTTCTATTTTTGCTGGCTGTTGTGACTTGATACACATAGCAGCACTATCAGGACAGGCTGGAGAGGAGGAGGTTGTTACGTGCATTGGGCTAACACAGTGAGGTGGATCCTCTAAGCCCAAGATCTGGGTGGGCACACGGCCATGGGCATCGGTGCAGCAGAACACAAGAGAATAAACAGAACGGGACCGGTGTGTAACAGAGGTGTGCGGTGAGCCACTCGGGAAGGAAGCAGGCTTCATCCTCTTCTCACCCCCCCCCCCACCCAATTGTAAGGTGGTGACTGCAATGTGTAATCTGTATATATACAGTTATATGAAAAAGTTTGGGCACCCCTATTAATCTTAAGCTTAATGTTTTATATAAATTGGTGTTTTTGCAACAGCTATTTCAGTTTGATATATGTAATAACTGTTGGACACAGTAATGCTTCTGCCTTGAAATGAGGTTTATTGTACTAACAGAAAATGTGCAATCTGCATTCAAACAAAATTTGACAGGTGCATAAGTATGGGCACCTCACCAGAAAAGTGACATTAATATTTAGTAGATCCTCCTTTTGCCTCTAGTCGCTTCCTGCAGCTTTTAATGATTTCCTGGATCCTGGATGAAGGTATTTTTGACCATTCCTCTTTACAAAACAATTCCAGTTCAGTTAAGTTTGATGGTCGCTGAGCATGGACAGCCCTCTTCAAATGATCCCACAGATGTTCAATGATATTCAGGTCTGGGGACTGGGATGGCCATTCCAGAACATTGTAATTGTTCCTCTGCATGAATGCCTGAGTAGATTTGGAGCGGTGTTTTGGATCATTGTCTTGCTGAAAGATCCATCCCCTGCGTAACTTCAACTTTATCACTGATTCTTGAACATTATTGTCAAGAATCTGCTGATACTGAGTGGAGTCCATGCATCCCTCAACTTTAACAAGATTCCCGGTGCCAGCATTGGCCACACAGCCCCAAAGCATGATGGAATCTCCACCAAATTTTACTGTGGGTAGCAAGTGTTTTTCTTGGAATGCTGTGTTTTTTTGCCGCCATGCATAACGCCTTTTTGTACGACCAAACAACTCAAACTTGGTTTCATCAGTCCACAGGACCTTCTTCCAAAAAGAAATTGGCTTCTCCAAATGTGCTTTTGCATACCTCAGCCGACTCTGTTTGTGGCGTGCTTGCAGAAACGGCTTCTTTCGCATCACTCTCCCATACAGCTTCTCCTTGTGCAAAGTGCGTTGTATAGTTGACCGATGCACAGTGACACCATCTGCAGCAAGTTGATGCTGCAGCTCTCTGGAGGTGGTCTGAGGATTGTCCTTGACTGATCTCACCATTCTTCTTCTCTGCCTTTCTGATGTTTTTCTTGCCCTGCCACTTCTGGCCTTAACAAGAACTGTCCCTGTGTTCTTCCATTTCCTTACTATGTTCCTCACAGTGGAAACTGACAGGTTAAATCTCTGAGACAGCTTTTTGTATCCTTCCCCTGAACAACTATGTTGAATAATCTTTGTTTTCAGATCATTTGACAGTTGTTTTGAGGAGCCCATGATGCCACTCTTCAGAGGAGATTCAAACAGGAGAACAACTTGCAAGTGGCCACTTGAAGTAGCTTTTCTCATGATTGCATACACCTGGCTATGAAGTTCAAAGCTCAATGAGGTTACAAAACCAAAAAAAGTGCTTTAGTAAGTCAGTAAAAAGTAGGTAGGAGTATTTAAAACAAGAAAATGATAAGGGTGCCCATACTTATGCACCTGTCAAATTTTGTTTGAATGCAGATTGCACATTTTCTGTTAGTACAATAAACCTCATTTCAAGGCAGAAACATTACTGTGTCCAACAGTTATTACATATATCAAACTGAAATAGCTGTTGCAAAAACACCAATTTTTATAAAACAATAAGCTTAAGATTAATAGGGGTGCCCAAACTTTTTCATATAACTGTATGTATTTATGTAAGGCCACGGCCCCACTATCAGTATTCAGTCAGTATTTTTTCTCAGGAGTGGGAGCCAAAACCAGGAGTGGGTGATAAATGCAGAATTGGTGACTTGTTTCTATTATACCTTTTCTCTGACCAAATACTGACCGAATACTGATAGTGGGGCCGTGGCCTAATGTGTGTAGCTTGTATGTGTGTAATGTATATGTGTGCATGAATATTTGTGTGATGTGTACTTGTGGACTGTCTGTGTATGCATGCATATATCTGGATGTAAATATTTGTGTGTGCTGTATAGCAGTACTATTTATGTATACAGTATAGTGATATTTATAATTCTGTACTCTACATGTAAATAGTATGTGTGTTATAACAGTAATATTTATGTGTACAGTATAGAGGTATTATTGATGTGGACAGTTTTACAGTATTAGTATTTATATGTGTGATATACTGTAGTGGTACAATTATTGTGCACTGAATTGCAGTACTAATTGTGTGAACAATATAGTGATACTATCTATGTGCATGGTATGTATGTACTATATAATGGGACTATTTATGTGTATTGTGTATTACACTAAATATTATAAAGGAGGGGGGGACAAATTTAGTTAACATCCATTGCATCGCTCTGGGTATCACAGCAGTTGGAGCTGCATCTGTATCCTAAAGTCAGGGGGCCCGCGAACCCCCTGTACAATGTCTATCATCAGAGACAGTGTAGTAAGTAACCATACATGCATAGATTTCATTTCTTGTAATTACATGGCATCAATTATAAAAGTAATTCGTCCATTTATGTACCCTCCTGGTACCTGATACCTGATTAGGAGAGAAGAGCTGAAAATGTAGGGGTCTGCTCTCAAATCTGAATTTCTTTGGGGGTCTTGCCAGGGTATCTAGATTTATTATGGGACTTATTTCTTTTGTTATCTGGGTTCGTACAGTGTTTTGTATTCCTTTATTCCTTATGGAAAATCGATGTCCATGGATTTGTTCCATTAGCTGAACAACCTATTCTATAATGCTATAATTTCCCAGTATACTCGTGGCCGGGTGATATTTGTGTGTAAACATTTTTGGTCCTCGCCAGCTGAAAAAGAAATATGGCATGTCAGCAATATGATAAGATTCTGATTTCTGAAGTCGCCAGTAGGGGGAGCTCAGCAGCTTCCTGCAGACTGTGGTATTATTGAGCTCTATGTATGATCAGTATGCAATAAGCCTCTGAGCTCCACCTAGTGGTGGCTGTAGGTATTGACAATTTTAAATCTTAATTCTATGTCTATTATGAGGCTTTGGATCAATGTATCAGAGACACCACTACGCTAGTCTATAGGCAGTTTTAAAAATTAACATCATTACCCTCCCATACACCCCACATCGTACTGTATGAGGGCTGTAGTGGACATTATACAATATGAGGCGCTGTGCTGGACAATATACTGTATGGGAGTCTGTGGGGGACATACTGTATATTGGGTGGCTGTTGTGGTTATTATACTGTGTGTGGGTGTGTGGTGGACATCGTACTGTATATGGGGACAGTGTGAGAAGGGGGCACAGTTTGGAGAAGGCCGCATGGTGGGTAATATGAAGGCATAGTGTGAAGAGAGGGCACAGAATGGATATTGAGAGAGGGGATCATGAAATAGGGTATAGTATGGAGAGGGATTAGAACGGCGGGGGACAGTGTGGAGATAGTGTCAGGGAAAACAGTGGAGAGGGACCAGCCATTGCATAGGCCGTGGTTCATAAGGGCTGATGGTGTGGATGTTATAGCTGATAATGGTGGATGGTGTGGCGCTTATAGCTCAGACGGACAGTGTAGCAGGCGTAGCTCATAAGAGCAGACAGTGAGGGAGCCATAGGAGGCTTATTTAGGTCATAATACGGACAGATATTTTTATGCAGGAGTTTTATAACAACACTCTTATTTTTAAGGGCACCATTTCGGATTGTGCTGCAGAACACCAGAGAAAATGAAAGTCTACAGAGAAGAGCTGTGTATGTGAATAGTTATCATGGTGTTTGGACAAGATGGAGAAGAAAGTTATGGGAACAATTCCAATCAGAGAAGACGTCACCTATAAGGTACCTGAATGTGAATGTTAATTTGTGATACTGACTATATTTCATCAGTGCTGTGGTTCCTGTATGGTCCGCAGTCTGATGATGGCTGGTAACAACAACTCCCTGTATGTCCTTACCATGGATAAGGACATTGTTCTGTTGCTGTATTCACGTACTGATGATGGTTCTGGTGATGTATTCATGTACTGATGACTGTTCTGGTGATGTATTCATATACTTATGATGATACTAGTGCTGTATTCATGTTCTGATGATGTTTCTGGTACCATAATCATGTAGTGTTGATGTATCTGGGGTTGTACTTATGTAATGACGATACTCTTGGTGTTATACTCATTACGTGATGATCATTCTGGTGGTGAATACATAATCAGAGCCATTAGTACTAAAGGAATACAGCATCAGAACCACCATCACTACAATCACTACATGAATATTGTCATCAGAACCATTATCAGTACATGATTACAGAACCAGACCCAACTTCAATACAGAAATACTGCACAAGAACCACCATTAGTTTTGTTACAAGCTGTATTTAACTATGTTGGAGTTTGTTTGGTTTCCATTGGGGTATCCACCAAATGCTGGACGCTTCAATTGAAACCAAACAACCCACATTATGGTTAACCTATGTTAGTCTCCATGACTGTCCTTGGGTTTGACATTTAAAATATATCGTGTGAGGGATGAATATTGTTGTTAGTCCCTGGTATCATGTAATCGGTCTGCAAACAATGAGTGATTCCTATATCTAACTGTGATATTGCCCTCCCTGTTAAGCCTCACCCCTAAAGTACACCAGTTTATTTTACATTTTATTGTATTTTTTGGTGAAAAAGGTAACAATTCTAATAAATGCAAGTAGGGGGTAAGGGGAGATGCGTTAGGGGTCCCTTTACCTTACTCTCTTACCTATTCCTTTGCTTGGGAGGCAGGCAGGCCTAGAGCACAACATACCTTATCTCAGCTCTGAATATTATATTAAGAATCCCCATCCGCTGGTGGAAGTAGTATTGTACTAAGAATCACTATCTGATGGTGGTAGTAGTACTGTACTAAGAATCACTATCTGCTGGTGGTAGTAGTACTGTGCTAAGAATCACTAACTGCTGGTGGTAGTAGTACTGTACTAAGAATCACTATCTGCTGGTGGATGTAGTACTATACTGAGAATCTCCATCCGCTGGTGGTAGTAGTACTGTACTGAGAATCTCCATCCTCTGTTGGTAGTAGTACTGTACTGAGAATCTCCATCCACTGGTGGTAGTAGTACTGTACTGAGAATCTCCATCCACTGGTGGTAGTAGTACTGTACTGAGAATCTCCATCCGCTGGTGGTAGTAGTACTGTACTGAGATTCTCCATCCGCTGGTGGTAGTAATATTGTACTGAGAATCTACATCTGCTGGTGGTAGTAGTACTGTACTGAGAATCTCCATCCGCTGTTGGTAGTAGTACTGTACTGAGAATCTCCATCCACTGGTGGTAGTAGTACTGTACTGAGAATCTCCATCCGCTGGTGGTAGTAGTACTGTACTGAGATTCTCCATCCGCTGGTGGTAGTAATACTGTACTGAGAATCACCATCCACTGTTGGTAGTAGTACTGTACTGAGAATCTCCATCCGCTGGTGGTAGTAGTACTGTACAGAGAATCTCCATCCACTGTTGGTAGTAGTACTGTACTGAGAATCTCCATCCGCTGGTGGTAGTAGTACTGTACTGAGAATCTCCAGCCGCTGGTGGTAGTAGTACTGTACTGAGAATCTCCATCCGCTGGTGGTAGTAGTACTGTACTGAGAATCTCCATCCGCTGTTGGTAGTAGTACTGTACTGAGAATCTCCATCCACTGGTGGTAGTAGTACTGTACTGAGAATCTCCATCCGCTGGTGGTAGTAGTACTGTACTGAGAATCTCCATCCGCTGTTGGTAGTAGTACTGTACTGAGAATCACCATCCGCTGGTGGTAGTAGTACTGTACTGAGAATCTCCATCCACTGGTGGTAGTAGTACTGTACTGAGAATCTCCATCCTCTGTTGGTAGTAGTACTGTACTGAGAATCTCCATCCGCTGTTGGTAGTAGTACTGTACTGAGAATCTCCATCTGCTGGTGGTAGTAGTACTGTACTGAGAATCTCCATCCACTGGTGGTAGTAGTACTGTACTGAGAATCTCCATCCGCTGGTGGTAGTAGTACTGTACTGAGAATCTCCATCCGCTGGTGGTAGTAGTACTGTACTGAGAATCTTCATCTGCTGTTGGTCGTAGTACTGTACTGAGAATCTCCATCCACTGGTGGTAGTAGTACTGTACTGAGAATCTCCATCCGCTGGTGGTAGTAGTACTGTACTGAGATTCTCCATCCGCTGGTGGTAGTAATACTGTACTGAGAATCTCCATCCGCTGTTGGTAGTAGTACTGTACTGAGAATCACCATCCGCTGGTGGTAGTAGTACTGTACTGAGAATCTCCATCCACTGGTGGTAGTAATACTGTACTGAGAATCTCCATCCGCTGTTGGTAGTAGTACTGTACTGAGAATCACCATCCGCTGGTGGTAGTAGTACTGTACTGAGAATCTCCATCCGCTGTTGGTAGTAGTACTGTACTGAGAATCTCCATCCGCTGTTGGTAGTAGTACTGTACTGAGAATCTCCATCCGCTGGTGGTAGTAGTACTGTGCTGAGAATCTTCATCCGCTGGTGGTAGTAGTACTGTACTGAGAATCTCCATCCACTGGTGGTAGTAGTACTGTACTGAGAATCTCCATCCGCTGGTGGTAGTAGTACTGTACTGAGATTCTCCATCCGCTGGTGGTAGTAATACTGTACTGAGAATCTCCATCCGCTGTTGGTAGTAGTACTGTACTGAGAATCACCATCCGCTGGTGGTAGTAGTACTGTACTGAGAATCTCCATCCACTGGTGGTAGTAGTACTGTACTGAGAATCTCCATCCTCTGTTGGTAGTAGTACTGTACTGAGAATCTCCATCCGCTGTTGGTAGTAGTACTGTACTGAGAATCTCCATCCGCTGTTGGTAGTAGTACTGTACTGAGAATCTCCATCTGCTGGTGGTAGTAGTACTGTGCTGAGAATCTTCATCCGCTGGTGGTAGTAGTACTGTACTGAGAATCTCCATCCGCTGGTGGTAGTAGTACTGTACTGAGAATCTCCATCCGCTGTTGGTAGTAGTACTGTACTGAGAATCTCCATCCACTGGTGGTAGTAGTACTGTACTGAGAATCTCCATCCGCTGGTGGTAGTAGTACTGTACTGAGAATCTCCATCCGCTGTTGGTAGTAATACTGTACTGAGAATCACCATCCGCTGGTGGTAGTAGTACTGTACTGAGAATCTCCATCCACTGGTGGTAGTAGTACTGTACTGAGAATCTCCATCCTCTGTTGGTAGTAGTACTGTACTGAGAATCTCCATCCGCTGTTGGTAGTAGTACTGTACTGAGAATCTCCATCTGCTGGTGGTAGTAGTACTGTACTGAGAATCTCCATCCACTGGTGGTAGTAGTACTGTACTGAGAATCTCCATCCGCTGTTGGTAGTAGTACTGTACTGAGAATCTCCATCCATTGTTGGTAGTAATACTGACCTGAGAATCTCCATCCGCTGTTGGTAGTAGTACTGTAATGAGAATCTCCATCCGTTGGTGGTAGTAGTACTGTACTGAGAATCTCCATGCGCTGTTGGTAGTAGTACTGTACTGAGAATCTCCATCCACTGGTGGTAGTAGTACTGTACTGAGAATCTCCATCCGCTGTTGGTAGTAGTACTGTACTGAGAATCTCCATCCATTGTTGGTAGTAATACTGACCTGAGAATCTCCATCCGCTGTTGGTAGTAGTACTGTAATGAGAATCTCCATCCGTTGGTGGTAGTAGTACTGTACTGAGAATCTCCATCCGCTGGTGGTAGTAGTACTGTGCAGACACTACTGGGTTGGACCAGTTATTGGCTTCACTTTTGTGCATTTTTATTCTTATTCATTTGCGTTATCCTCAGCTGGATCTGCAGTCTGACATTTACGGCTTCTCTCAGCCTTAATTAATCCCGGTCTGTTAATTAGTCGGGGCTGCAGTTTGATCACATTGCTCTTCTCTTTTGGATCCTCGGTCCCACGTGGTTTTGTAATCACGGATGGAGTCCACAACGGTTTATTAATGAGGTCTCTGTATTTATTTATTTTTTTGGTGGATGATCCTACATGAAGAATAACTCCGCTGCAGAGGCCCCGTATTCTCAGCTTCATCACTTTATGCCACTTTGCAGAATTCAGGCTTAATTCCCTTCTTGCGGCTCCTCTGAGCGTATTCTGGTTAGCGGGAAATGCCTGTCACACAGGTCAGGGTGACCACTATTTCATTACATGTAGAAAAATCTGCAAAAGAAATCACATGACTCTACACCTGCTGTGCAAGAGACTGCCTCTCCATGCGAACAAAGCCCTGCTGTGCAAGAGACTGCCTCTCCATGCAAACAAAGCGCTGCTGTGCAAGAGACTGCCTCTCCATGCGAACAAAGCCCTGCTGTGCAAGAGACTGCCTCTCCATGCAAACAAAGCCCTGCTGTGGAAGAGACTGCCTCTCCATGCAAACAAAGCCCTGCTGAGCGCACAAGAGACTGCCTCTCCATGCAAACAAAGCCATGCTGAGCGCACAAGAGACTGCCTCTCCATGCAAACAAAGCCCTGCTGAGCGCACAAGAGACTGCCTCTACATGCAAACAAAGCCCGGCTGAGCGCACAAGAGACTGCCTCTCCATGCAAACAAAGCCCGGCTGAGCGCACAAGAGACTGCCTCTCCATGCGAACGAAGCCCTGCTGAGCGCACAAGAGACTGCCTCTCCATGCGAATGAAGCCCTGCTGAGAGCACAAGAGACTGCCTCTACATGCGAACGAAGCCCTGCTGTGCAAGAGACTGCCTCTCCATGCAAACAAAGCCCTGCTGAGCACACAAGAGACTGCCTCTCCATGCGAACAAAGCCCTGCTAGGCACACAAGAGACTGCCTCTCCATGCGAACAAAGCCCTGCTAGGCACACAAGAGACTGCCTCTCCATGCGAACGAAGCCCTGCTGAGCGCTCAAGAAGGTTGTACAATTATTATTCATGTGACTTCAGGATTAAAGTGTGTAAGTCTAGAGCAGCTCACCTGCACTGACATGAATAGCGTGAAAAGCTGCAATACCGCACCCAACCTGGGAGTAGAGGAGGCGCTGTTTTTGAAAAAAGATAGCACTGTTTTTGTAATTATATACAGCCAATCCCACCAACAACATTTATCACCTATCTACAGGACTTTGGGACCGCAGTTCTTTGGATCACTGGGGGTCTGATCCACTCTCAGCAATGCTGGGGATAGATGAGCCCTTCAAGTAGAGATTGGCTTTTTTTGATTTGACATTTTGGGAGCCACTATGGGTTTAAACATGGAAAGTTTGTGCACCCCTCCCGTTTTTTCTCCTCTTTTCATATTATAGAAGCTGACAGCTGACTACTGCGAGCACCGCGGCCACGTACAAGGCATTGTCACAGTCAGGATTGCACCTTGATGACGGCTCCTCTCGCCGTTTTGGTCTCGCTGTGTGTGATGACAGCTTGTCATTGGATCCCGGTAGCGGCCGACACTTGAGAATCTCCCTGGAGCCTTCACTTCCTTAATATACTGTAATTTACTGACATATATGCAGAGCAGAGATGGCGGCACCACAGGTGATGGACATTGCAGGAACCTGTCACATAAGGCAGATCCTGGTGACCTTCATGGTGCAGGTTTGGCTGGACAGTAACATGAACGCCATATAGGAAATGTAACATCTCAAAAATGCAGAAATCAAGAGAAATTACAAAAAAAAAAAAAAAATCACATAAAAGGGATTAATGGGGTCTCTGCACATATAATCAATACGTAGGACAGGCCATCGATATCAGGGGACCCGCAATGAGCAAAATGGATCATGTAGACGCCGGCTAACCAATTCACTAGACTAAATAATTTGCACCTTTTTTTATACATTTTATAACATTATTGATAAATGCATCTCGTGCTTTTTATGCCGTTAGTACAGGTGAAAACAAACTCCATGGGTTGCTTCAGTCTCAGTTCACACCTGCATTTTCAGTTCCTATATTCTCTTCAGCTCTAAGAACGGAAAAATGGAATTCACGTGGAAACCGGATCTGTCCCAAAGCGGATGCAGGCGACAACAGAAGGGACGAACTGATTAAAATGGATCCCGCCACGTTCCTGGTCCGTGTCCATTTCTAATGTTTGCTGCATAACGGAGAGCAGACGTAGAAGCTTCTGTGGCCTTCTGCATCCATTCTGTAATGCTACGTTCCTACAACGAACATCTGGTGGGTTTTTGTTGTTGCCGATTTTCTACACCATTTCTTTACTCATTAAGTAAAATAGGTTAATTGCATTTTTTTTTTAAATATGCAACGTAAAAAAACTCACAGAAATCTCATAGTGGGAACGCAGCCTAACCGATCCTTTCGCCACGTTCCGAACTCTAAACATGGAAGAGAGAAATGGAACTAAAAATGCTGATATGAACAGATCCTAAGTGAGTGACGGGCTGTCACAGAGGAGAGACGACCGGCCCGCGAGAGCTTGCAATCTACAAAAGGGTTCTTTGGGCTCTGGACCATTTTTTTTTTTCAGTTATGCTACTTATCATATCTCCATGAACTCCATTTTTTATCTCTTAGTACATCACTGCGTGAGTTTTGTGTGTTTTTATATAACATTGGTTATTTACCTCCATCTTTATGTATACATACTAGTCATCTACAAAGAAAAAAAACACAAAATTTGAGCTTTGTTCACAATGGTATACATGCAGCACATAAATGCATGTTTCATAATGGCCATAAATCAGAAAAATCTACAAGAAGCAAAATGAAAATAAACCCTGCTGTAAATAAATAAAAAGCAAGAGCATTTAAATAAAATAGGGTTCTTAGTAACACTGTTTTTGATTAAAAATAGTATTAAAGCTATCCCACCACAACAAGGTGAACCCATTCGGGATAGAACCTACTCTGTCTAATATTAAAAACCTTACCATGTGTCAAAGTTGACCTCTGTGTGAATAAGGACAGAATTCAAAATATACAAAGAAAAAAAACACAAAATTTGAGCTTGGTTCAAAATGGTATACATGCAGCACATAAATGCATGTTTCACAATGGTCATTAATCAGAAAAATCTGCAAGAAGCAAAATGAAAATAAACCCTGCTGTAAATAAATAAAAGGCAAGTGCATTTAAAGAAAATAGGGTTCTTAGTAACACTGTTTTTTGATCAAAAATAGTATGAAAGCTATCCCACCACAACAAGGTGAACCGGTTCGGGATAGAACCTTACCATGTGTCAAAGTTGACCTCTGTGTGAATAAGGGCAAACTGAGGCTCTGGTCCCAAACTAGGAACACCAGCCAAGGGAAGCTTTTTTAAATGTGTTGTCCAGCTCTAGGCAGGGAGGCCACACCCAGGTTTGCACAGAATTCAAAATATACAAAGAAAAAAAAACACAAAATTTGAGCTTGGTTTAAAATGGTATACATGCAGCACAATGGCCATTGTGAAATATGCATTTATATGCTGCATGTATACCATTTTAAACCAAGCTCAAATTTTGTGTTTTTTTTTATTTGTATATTTTGCATTCTGTCCTTATTCACACAGAGGTCAACTTTGACACATGGTAAAGTTTTTAATATTAGACAGAGTAGGTTCTATCCCGAATGGGTTCACCTTGTTGTGGTGGGATAGCTTTAATACTATTTTTGATCAAAAACAGTGTTACTAAGAACCCTATTTTATTTAAAGGCACTTGCTTTTTATTTATTTACAGCAAAGTTTATTTTCATTTTGCTTCTTGTAAGTTTTTCTTGCATACTAGTTATCTGTACACTTCTGATATATATCTATAGATATTAATCGATTGATCAGTATAGATATAATGTAACTCTGTATCTTTCCCTATGGTGCAGGAAGCTGAGGCTCGCTCTGCATGTGAGATAAGATCTATTGAGTTAAAGCAGGGCTTATCTGTGGCTTTTTCATGAGGAAACCATGGCTGTTTTGAACATGCTGTGAATTTTAAAATCTGCAGAGCATTCATTATTTTGTGCACATTTTTTACATAGCATGTGAATAGGGGATAGAATTTCCCATTTGCTTGTAATACCAGCGGAATGTCAGGAGATTGTGTTAGGATGAAGGTGCAAAAATCCACCCCTAAATCCTTAAAAGGAACCTGACTATGTGAACACGACATTGGAGAAGATAATCAGAAACACTTGACAGCAGAACTTCCGATCTTAGTAGTTTAGCTATGGGCAGAGCATCGACAGAAGCACAGAACATAAGTGTATGCCCATTACGGCTCGTGCAGACACAACATCAGATCGCACTTGGACCGGTGTTAGTCTATAGTGCCGTGCACATTTCTGTCCAAGGAAAAAAATGGCAGCATGCACGATTTGAATCCGTTAATCGGATCGCACTCGGCCATGCAAGTCAACAGGTCTGTCCCGAAAAAAATCACACCGCAACCGGATGACTACCAAGAGCAGTCTGATTTCCACGGACTGACAGAATGGAGAAGATGGAGAAAAAATGTTCTTCTATCTTCTGCATATCCAAGAAAATCGAGTCACACTGTGATTAAACTCTGATCAGAGTGGGATTAGCATAATTGGACCGATTTCTCGAATAAGAGAAAATACGGTCAAGTTACCTGAGCCTTATAGGAAGAGGTAGTTTAGTCTTATGTAAATACATTTGCTGATTTCTAATATACAGTACAGACCAAAAATTTGGACACACCTTCTCATTTAAAGATTTTTTTGTATTTTCATAACTATGAAAATTGTACATTCACACTGAAGGCATCAAAACTATAAATTAACACATGTGGAATTATATACTTAACAAAAAAGTGTGAAACAACTGAAAATATGTCTTATATTCTAGGTTCTTCAAAGTAGCCACCTTTTGCTTTGATGACTGCTTTGCACACTCTTGGCATTCTCTTGATGAGCTTCAAGAGGTAGTCACCGGAAATGGTTTTCACTTCACAGGTGTGCCCTGTCAGGTTTAATAAGTGGGATTTCTTGCCTTATAAATGGGGTTGGGACCATCAGTTGTGTTGTGCAGAAGTCTGGTGGATACACAGCTGATAGTCCAACTGAATAGACTGTTCGAATTTGTATTATGGCAAGAAAAAAGCAGCTAAGTAAAGAAAAACAAGTGGTCATCATTACTTTAAGAAATGAAGGTCAGTCAGTACAAAAAATTGGGAAAACTTTGAAATTGTCCCCAAGTGCAGTTGCAAAAACCATCAAGCGCTACAAAGAAACTGGCTCACATGAGGACCGCCCCAGGAAAGGAAGTCCAAGAGTCACCTCTGCTTCTGAGGATAAGTTTATCCGAGTCACTAGCCTCAGAAATCGCAGGTTAACAGCAGCTCAGATTAGAGACCAGGTCAATGCCACACAGAGCTCTAGCAGCAGACATCTCTACAACAACTGTTAAGAGGAGACTGTGCAGCAGGCCTTCATGGTAAAATAGCTGCTAGGAAACCACTGCTAAGGACAGGCAACAAGCAGAAGAGACTTGTTTGGGCTAAAGAACACAAGGAATGGACATTAGACCAGTGGAAATCTGTGCTTTGGTCTGATGAGTCCAAATTTGAGATCTTTGGTTCCAACCACCGTGTCTTTGTGCGATGCAGAAAAGGTGAACGGATGGACTCTACATGCCTGGTTCCCATCGTGAGGCATGGAGGAGGAGGTGTGATGGTGTGGGGGGGCTTTGCTGGTGACACTGTTGGGGATTTATTCAAAATTGAAGGCATACTGAACCAGCATGGCTACCACAGCATCTTGCAGCAGCATGCTATTCCATCCGGTTTGCGTTTAGTTGGACCATCATTTATTTTTCAACAGGACAATGACCCCAAACACACCACCAGGCTGTGTAAGGGCTATTTGACCAAGAAGGAGAGTGATGGGGTGCTACGCCAGATGACCTGGCCTCCACAGTCACCAGAGCTGAACCCAATCGAGATGGTTTGGGGTGAGCTGGACCGCAGAGTGAAGGCAAAAGGGCCAACAAGTGCTAAGCATCTCTGGGAACTCCTTCAAGATTGTTGGAAGACCATTTCCGGTGACTACCTCTTGAATCTCATCAAGAGAATGCCAAGAGTGTGCAAAGCAGTCATCAAAGCAAAAGGTGGCTACTTTGAAGAACCTAGAATATAAGACATATTTTCAGTTGTTTCACACTTTTTTGTTAAGTATATAATTCCACATGTGGTAATTCATAGTTTTGATGCCTTCAGTGTGAATGTACTATTGTCAAAGTCATGAAAATACAGAAAAATCTTTAAATGAGAAGGTGTGTCCAAACTTTTGGTCTGTACTGTATATTTTGTATATAATTCATCAATGTTTTCATGACTACTGAAAGGACACTTTAGCTACATGGTTACTTTGCTACAATGTAGCAGAGCTATCTGTTACCTGAGTGCAGAAGAGATGAGTAACTTTTACTTTCTACAATGATACATTGTAATCAAACACGGCAGATTTGCTGCAGACATTTTTTGACACTGTCCTATCGATCTGTATGGAGCAGAATCCATGTGTTCGCCGACACAATCTCATTTCGAGAAATTGAACAGATTTTAGTTGCAGAAATGTCTGCAATAAATCTGTTGTGTGAATCCACCCTAATTGTTCACCTCAGACCCCGAGATGCTGTGTGTACTGCGCCATAAAGAGGCGACAGCTTCTCTGCACAGTGTGACAGACAATGATAAATCTACCAGTCAGTGTGTGCGGCTCTAAGATCAATAATCTATTAAGTGCAAATCACCTTTAATTAGCGTGCTGCGCACATTATACTCCCTGCATGAGGAGATGTGGCCGCAGTCAGGATGTCTGAATGAGGACTTAACCCGACATCCGTGAGACTGCAAGTAAACTAATAGTCACTGGGGAGAATTTACCATTTCCATTTTTGTTGCTGCATTTGAGTTTCTCCACCTTCTTGCTCAAAAAAGGGGAAAAAATAAAGTAAATAAAAAAAGGAAAGAGCATTTTTTTTATTTTACACATAATTCATAAACCCACATTTTGAAGAATTTGGTGCAAAAAATGCCAAGCCAACTAATAGCACCGGACCACACATGTCAAACTCTGGCCGCAACTATGTGGGGCCATTATACTGTCTGGAGGACTATGTGGGGCCATTATACTGTATGGAGGACTATGTGGGACCATTATACTGTATGGAGGACTATGTGGGGCCCTGTATACTGTATGGAGGACTATGTGGGGCCCATTATTCTGTTTGGAGGACTATGTGAGGCCATTATACTGTATGGAGGACTATGTGAGGCCATTATACTGTATGGAGGACTATGTGGGGCCCATTATACTGTATGGAGGACTATGTGGGGCCCTGTATACTGTATGGAGGACTATGTGGGGCCCATTATTCTGTTTGGAGGACTATGTGAGGCCATTATACTGTATGGAGGACTATGTGAGGCCATTATACTGTATGGAGGACTATGTGGGGCCCATTATTCTGTATGCAGGACTATGTGGGGCCATTATTCTGTATGGAGGACTATGTGAGGCCATTATACTGTATGGAGGACTATGTGGGGCCATTATACTGTGTGGAGGACTATGTGGGGCCATTATACTGTATGGAGGACTATGTGGGGCCCATTATACTGTATGGAGGACTATGTGGGGCCCTGTATACTGTATGGAGGACTATGCGGGGCCCTGTATACTGTATGGAGGAATATGTGGGGCCATTATACTGTATGGAGGACTATATGGGGCCCATTATACTGTATGGAGGACTATGTGGGGCCCTGTATTCTGTATGGAGGACTATGTGGGGCCATTATACTGTATGGAGGACTATGTGGGTCCATTATACTGTATGGAGGACTATGTGGTGCCCATTATACTGTATGTAGGACTATGTGGGGCCACTATACTGTATGGAGGACTATGTGGGGCCATTATACTGTATGGAGGACTATGTGGGGCTCATTATACTGTATGGAGGACTATGTGGGCCCATTATACTTCATGTAGGACTATGTGGGACCATTATACTGTATGAAAGACTATGTGGGCCATTAAACTGTATAGAGGACTATGTGTGGCCATTATACTGTATGGAGTACTATGTGGGGCTCATTATACTGTATGGAGGTCTATGTGGGGCTATTATACTGTATGGGGGACTATGTGGGGCCATTATCCTGTATGGAGTACTATGTGGGGCCATTATACTGTATGGAGGACCATGTGGGGCCATTATACTGTATGGAGGACTATTTGGGGCCATTATACTGTATGGGGCACTATGTTGGGCCAATATACTGTATGGAGGACTATGTGAGGCCATTATACTGTATGGAGGACTATGTGGGGCCATTATACTGTATGGAGCACTATGTGGGGCCATTATACTGTACGGAGGATTTTGTGGGGCCATTATTCTGTATGGAGGAGTATGTGGGGTCCATTATACTGTATGGAGGACTATGTGGGGTCATTATACTGTATGGAGGACTATGTGGGGCCCATTATACTGTATGGAGGACTATGTGGGGCCATTATACTGTATGGAGGACTATGTGGGGTCCATTATACTGTATGGAGGACTATGTGGGGCCCATTATTCTGTAAGGAGGATTATGTGGGGCCATTATTCTGTATGGAGGACTATGTGGGACAATTATACTGTATGGAGGACTATGTGGGGCCATTATAATGTATGAAGGACTATGTGGGGCCATTATACTGTATGGAGGACTATGTGGGGCCATTATACTGTATGGAGGACTATGTGGGGGCATTATACTGAAAGGAAGACTATGTGGGGCCATTATACTGTATGGATGACTATGTGGGGCCATTATTCTGTATGGAGGGCTATGTGGGGCCATTATTCTGTATGGAGGACTATGTGGGGCCATTATACAGTATGGAGGATTATATGGGGCCATTATACTGTATGGACTATGTGGAGCCCATTATACTGTATTGAGGACTATGTGGGGCCATTATTCTGTATGGAGCACTATGTGGGGCCAATTATACTGTATGGAGGACTATGTGGGGCCATTATACTGTATGGAGGACTATGTGGGGCCCATTATTCTGTATGGAGGATTATGTGGGGCCATTATACTGTATGGAGGACTATGTGGGGCCCATTATACTGTATGGAGGACTATGTGGGGCCATTATACTGTATGGAGGACTATGTGGGGTCCATTATACTGTATGGAGGACTATGTGGGGCCATTATACTGTATGGAGGACTATGTGGGGCCAATTATTCTGTATGCAGGACTATGTGGGCCCATTATTCTGTATGAAGGACTATGTGGGCCCATTATTCTGTATGAAGGACTATGTGGGACCATTATTCTGTATGAAGGACTATGTGGGGCACATAATACTGTATGGAGGACTATGTGGGGCCATTATACTGTATGGAGGTCTATGTGGGGCCATTATACTGTATGGAGGACTATGTGGGGCCATTATACTGTATGGAGGACTATGTGGGGCCATTATACTGTATGGAGGACTATGTGGGGACATTATACTGTATGGAGGACTATGTGGGCCCATTATACCGTATGGAGGTCTATGTGGGGCCATTATACTGTATGGAGGACTATGTGGGGCCATTATACTGTATGGAGGACTATGTGGGGCCATAATACTGTATGGAGGACTATGTGGGCCCATTATACTGTATGGAGGACTATGTGGGCCCATTATACTGTATGGAGGACTATGTGGGGCCATAATACTGTATGGAGGTCTATGTTGGGCCATTATACTGTATGAAGTAGAACAATAACCGCTGCACAACTGGACAGTTTTGGTGCTCGAGTAGGGTCCAAACCCGTACTGCAAATAAGAATAACCTCGGCACTCAATAGTTCAAATAAGAAGGATTTTTAATGCAGTCCAAAAATAAAAATAATAAAACTTTCGGTCAATCCGGACTATATGGGACCATTATTCTGTATGGAGCACTATGTGGGGTCCATTATACTGTATGGAGGACTATGTTGGGCCAATATACTGTATGGAGGACTATTTGGGGCCATTATACTGTATGGAGGACTATTTGGGGCCATTATACTGTATGGAGGACTATGTGGGGCCATTATACTGTAAGGAGGACTATGTGAGGCCATTATACTGTATGGAGCACTCTGTGGGGCCATTATACTGTATGAAGGACTATGTGGGGCCATTATACTGTATGGAGGACTATGTGGGACCATTATACTGTAAGGAGGACTATGTGGGGCAATTATACTGTATGAAGAACTATGTGGGGTCACTATATTGTATGGAGCACACTGTGGGGCCATTACACTGTATGGAGGCCTATGTGGGGCCCATTATACTGTATGAAGGACTATGTGGGGCCCATCATACTGTATGGAGGACTATGTGGGGCCATTATACTGTATGGAGGACTATGTGGGCCCATTATTCTGCATGGAGGACTATGTGGGGCCATTATACTGTATGGAGGACTATGTGGGCCCATTATTCTGTATGAAGAACTATGTGAGGCCACTATATTGTATGGAGCACTATGTGGGGCCATTATACTGTATGGAAGACTATGTGGGGCCCATTATACTGTATGGAGGACTATGTGGGGCCCATCATACTGTTTGGAGGACTATGTGAGGCCATTATACTGTATGGAGGACTATGTGGGCCCATTATTCTGTATGGAGGACTATGTGGGTCCATTATTCTGTATGGAGGACTATGTGGGTCCATTATACTGTATGGAGGACTATGTGGGGCCATTATACTGTATGGAGGACTATGTGGGCCCATTATACTGTATGGAGGACTATGTGGGTCCATTATTCTGTATGGAGGACTATGTGGGGCCCATTATACTGTATGGAGGACTATGTGGGGCCTATTATACTGTATTGAGGACTATGTGGGCCCATTATACTGTATGCAGGACTATGTTGTGTCCATTATACTGTATGAAGGACTTTGTGGGGCCATTATTCTGTATGGAGGACTATGTGGTGCCCATTATACTGTATGGAGCACTATGTGGGCCCATTATTCTGTATGGAAGACTATGTGGGGCCCATTATACTGTATGGAGAACTCTGTGGGGCCATTATACTGTATGGAGGACTATGTGGGGCCATTATACTGTATGGAGGACTATGTGGGGCCCTGTATTCTGTATGGAGGACTATGTGGGGCCCATTATACTGTATGGAGGACTATGTGGGTCCATTATACTGTATGGAGGACTATGTGGGGCCACTATACTGTATGTAGCTCTGTGTGGGGATCACAGTTAGGGCATCACACTGTGATGGGTCACCAATACTTTGCTGGGGGGATACTGTAGGGTCATCATACCGTGCTTGTGGAGGGTTCTCTGGAGGAATTTTCTTGGCATCATACTTTATCTGTGTTATTTATTAATTCAAAGTTTTTTATCCTTTTTTATTATATATTTAACTTAGGCCATATGCTTTTTTACTGCTCTTACATTACGTATTATATTATTCCAGTATGCCCCATTTGTGATTATGTGCTAATTGTATTGTAAGATCTATTAATTAAAATGTACTTTGTTCGTGGGACAAACCCTTTAAGTTTATTTCCATATGAAAAGTTTCATCATTATATTGGATAAGGAAAATCTTCCTCAATTGTAGACATTTTTTTAATTAAATTCAAGGTTGTCCGGCAACTTTGTCTAAGTTTTTAATTTTGGCCTCTGTGTATTTAAGTTTGACATCCCTGCATTAGAAAAAAAAAGAAATATGGCATCAAAAGACGTAACTGATGAGCTGGGGCCATGGTGTAGGGGTCTCTAACAGGCAATGGTGGAAACTTGAGTTTCCTAGGAATAAGTATTAATGAGAAGTGGCAACAATGTATCAGAGATTAGCTCAAGGAATTCCAAATATTGAGACGTGAGAAAGATATCAGATCAGCTGCTAATAAATGATAAGGATCTCCTTGCCAATTGCATTTTTCTTAACTGATCTGTAAGGAGTCATCAGGGGTCAGAAGAAAATTTTCTCCCAAACATCAAGAATTTCGGATCAGTGTGGGAAGGGAATGTCTGTTGAAATCCTTCACCAAGGAAATGTCACTTCCTGTCCTCCTGTTATAGTGACCCCGTCCGGGTCCATCCTGTCCAAGGTCTAAACTTTGAGGTTTAACATCCTGTCCCATGTAAGAAAAATCTGATTCTAGAGATTCTCATCTGAATCACAACAAAAGCCACAACAAAGTGACGGATCTATCATGAGAAGAAACCCAACAGCTTCCATCAGACGCCATTCATTATGGGGTCCATCTGTAACCTCCATTTAGGTTTCGTTGTGGTGTTCACATTCCACATTAATTCCTCCAGCTTCAAGCAGTGCAATGTGAGAAGAGCACAAAAGAGAATGCAAATACTGAAAACACAATAAATGTGAATGATCTGTTTATAACCACATCTGTATTTACCGGTATACCAAATTCTAGGCACAATGTCTTCAAACTCCAGTATTATATATAAAGAAAATGTTCTAACCCTCTCAGTGGTCAATATTGTCCATAGGAAGAAATATCTATAATATAACCGGGGATGCGTATCTCTGCCTGAAGCCTTTAAAGACTGCTCATGTGCGACACGCCTGCGCACTCTGGCTCCAGACTGAAGCACTCATCGTGCCGTTATACTGGTAAGAGGAGTGTATGGTGCCGGAGATCGCCATACTTACATACTACCTGACCGGGAGGAGCGTTGCCGCGGCACCTCTCTTCGCCGGAGACCGGGGCAGGAGTGAAGCGTCGGATCGGCGCATGCGCATAGTGATATCCGGCGCCATTTTACTGAAGACACATTTGCAGTGTGTCTTCAGCAAAATGGCGCCAGACAGCGCAGTATGGGCACGCGCGTACTCCGGTGCCACACTCCGCCCCCGGCCTCCGGCAGAACAGGACACAGCAGCGCTGGAGCACAGGGAAGAAAGGTGAGTATAAGTGTTTATTTTTTTGTATGTGTGTACAGTGTGAAAGTGATGAGAGGGCCACACATACCAGGATTGGGGGTTGAGGGGACCATGCGTACCAGGATTGGGGGGTGAGGGAATCATGCATACCAGGATTGGGTGGTGAGGAGTACCACACATACCAGGATTGGGGGTAAGGGGAACATGCATACCAGGATGAGGGGTACCACACATACCAGGATTGGGGGGTGAGGGGACCATGTATACCAGGATTGGGGGGTGAGGGGACCATGCATACCAGGATTGGGGGGTGAGGGTACCATGCATACCAGGATTGGGGGGTGAGGGGACCATGCATACCAGGATTGGGGGTGAGGGGACCATGCATACCAGGATTGGGGGGTGAGGGGACCACGTATACCAGGATTGGGGGGGGTGAGGGAACCATGCATACCAGGTTGAGGGGTACCACACATACCATTATTGGGGGGTGAGGGGACCATGTATACCAGGATTGGGGGGTGAGGGGACCATGCATACCAGGATTCGGGGGTGAGGGTACCATGCATACCAGGATTGTTGTGTGAGGGGTGCCATGCATGCCAGAGTAGGGATGAGGGGTACCATGCATATTAGGATGAGGGATGGGGTGCCATGCATACCAGGATGAGGGATGAGGGGTGCCATGCATACCAAGATAAGGGATGGAGTGCCATGCATACCAGGATAGGGATGAGGGGTGCCATGCATACTAGGATGAGGGATTGGGTGCCATACATACCAGGATTGGGGGATGAGGAGTGCCATACATACCAGAAAAGGGAAGAGGGGTACCATGCATAGCAGGATGAGGGATGGGGTGCCATGCATACTAGGATGAGGGGTACCATACATACCAGGATAGGGATGAGGGTTACCATACATACCAGGGTGAGGGATTGGGTGCCATGCCAGGATTGGGGGGTGAGGGGACCATGCATACCAGGATTGGGGGTGAGGGGACCACGCATATCAGGATTGGGGCGTGAGGGGACCACGCATACCAGGATTGGGGGGTGAGGGGACCATGCATACCAGGATTGGGGGGTGAGGGGACCATGCATACCAGGATTGGGGTGTGGGGGGTGCCATGCATACCAGAATAGAGATGAGGAGCACCATGCATACCAGGATCAGGGTGGGGTGCCATGCATACCAGGATGAGGGGTACCATGCATACCAGAATAGAATAAGGTTGAGGGGTACCATGCATACCAGGATGAGGGATGGGGTGCCATGCATACCAGGATGAGGGGTACTGTTACGCTCGTGCCCGGACTGACTGTCGTGAGCGTGATTAGTGATCCCACTGTACCATGAACCGAGGAGTGCCTGGAGGGGTGTAACTAAGTATCAATCCGATCTGACCAAGGTCCCACGGCGGCTCAGTCAACTCCGTGAACCAGGGAGGAACCGAGCAGAGGGACAAGGTGCTACTCCAGGTCAGACCCCGGTCACAGCTGTTGACCCACACCGGGGAATGCAGGAACAGGCAGGTTAGCTGGTATGCAGACAGGTGGGTACTGGCAGGCACGGCTGGTATGACGGCAGGTGGGTACTTAGCAGGCACGGCTGGTATGTAGGCAGGTGGGTACTGGCAGGCGCGGCTGGTATGCAGACAGGTGGGTGCTAACAGGCACGGCTGGAATGCAGACAGACAGATACTGGCAGGCAAGAACGCAGACTTGATAGGGACCAGTACAGACTGGGATACAGGAACAGAGCCGCAGGTGCGGTGGACCATCAGAGCAAAACCGCAGGAGCGGTGAACAAGCAGAGCGGAGCAAAACTGCAGGAGCGGTGAACAAGCAGAGCGGAGCAAAACTGCAGGAGTGGTGAACAAGCAGAGCGGAGCAAAACCGCAAGTGCGGTGAACAAGCAGAGCGGAGCAAAACCGCAGGCGCGGAGAACAAGCAGAGCGGAGCAAAACCGCAGGCGCGGTGAACAAGCAGAGCGGAGCAAAACCGTGGGTGCGGTGAGCAAGCAGAGCGGAGCAAAACGGCAGGTGCGGTGAACAAGTAGAGCAGAACAAAACCGCAGGTGCAGTAAACAAGCAGAACAGAGCGGAACCGCCGGAGCGGTGAACAAGAAGAGCAGAACAGAACCGCAGGTGCGGCAAACAAGCGGAGCAGAGCGGAACCGCGGGAGGTGAACAAGCAGAGCAGAAGGTGAAGGCAGACAGGACAGGGCTCTGTTCACATGGAACAGACTGGAAAATACAGGAAGATGGTTAGAACACAGGAGGTAGATACGGAGGCAGGGAAAGGGGACAAGCAGAACCAGATACACACAAGGTACTTACAATGAAGTAGCGAGTGGACACAAAACTCACAAACAGAAGTACAGAGACAACGAGTTGGAATTAGGTGCAGGTTCAGACACTGCAGGCAAAGGGAAGGTACGGACATAGAGAGAAACAAGTAACGGGCTAGGACACTGTTCAGACAGGAACTGAACAGGGAACAAGATACAGGAACCTGGGAACTCAGCCCCCAGGGTGGCGAAACAAACTAGAAGTCAGAGATACAGGTAGCGGCCCTGGGTACTCGGCCCCCAGGGTGGCGGAAACAGACTAGAAGTCACAGTTACAGGAAAAGGCCCTGGGTACTCAGCCCCCAGGGAGGCGGACAGACTAGAGTCAGGACAGGACCTGGCACCTCAGTTGCAAAAGGCAAACTGAGTGAAAGTGTTGCTCAGGCACCTCCTACTGGGTGAAGGGGGTGTAAGTATCCAGTGACTCACAGCACTAGGCTGGGGACGCATTAGGACTGTGCACACAGTAGCTATAAGAAACAAGCAGAAAGCCGCGCCGACGCCCTAAGCAATCAGACAAGAGACATGGACACAGCAGGTAATGGAGCAAAGAGTACAGCATGGACTGACAGGTAAGATTGCGGTCTTGCATGGTGGGAGGTGGTGCACCATGCAAGCACGCCGCCAGGGATGTTACAGGTACCATACATATCAGGATTAGGGATGGGGTGCCATGCATATCAGGATTGAGGGATGAGTGGTGATATGCATACCAGGATGAGGGATTGGGTACCATACATACCAGGATTGGGATGAGGGGTGCCATGTATACCGAATTTGGGATGAGTGGGCCATGCATACCAGGATTGGGATGAGGGGTGCAATGTATACCAGATTTGGAATGAGGGGTGCCATACATACCAGGATTGAGGATGAGGGGTTCCATGCATACCAGGATGGGAGATGAGAGGTGCCATGCATACCAGGATTGGGGATGAGGGGTGCCATGCATACCAGGATTGGGGATGAGGGGCGCCATGCATACCAGGATTGGGGATGAGGGGCGCCATGCATACCAGGATTGGAGATGAGGGGTGCCATGCATACCAGGATTGGGGGTGAGGGGTGCCATGCATACCAGGATTGGGGGTGAGGGGTGCCATGCATACCAGGATTGGGGATGATGGGTGCCATGCATACCAGGATTGGAGATGAGGGGTGCCATGCATACCAGGATAGAGATGAGGGGTGCCATGCATACCAGGATGGGGGTGAGGGGTGCCATGCATACCAGGATGAGGGATACCATACATACCAGGATAGGGATGAGGGATGGGGTACCATGCATACGAGGATGGGGATGAGGAGTACCACACATCAGGATTGGGGGTGAGGGGTGCCATGCATACCAGGATTGGGGGAGAGGGGTGCCATGCATACCAGGATTGGGGGTGAGGGGTGTCATGCATACCAGGTTTGGGGGTGAGGGGTGCCATGCATATCACGATTGGGGGTGAGGATTGCCATGTATGCCAGGATTGGGGATGAGGGGTGCCATGTATACCAGGATTGGGGATGAGGGGTGCCATGTATACCAGGATTGGGGATGAGGGATGCCATGCATACCAGGATTGGGGATGAGGGGTGCCATATATGCCAGGATTGGGGATGTGGGGTGCCATGCATACCAGGATAGGGATGAGGGGTGCCATGCATACCAGGATTGGGGGTGAGGGGTGCCATGCATACCAGGATAGGATGGTGGTGACTGGATGGGGGCAGCACAAATACCAGGAGGGGGGGCAGCACATACCAGCATGGGAGACCATATACTATTAAAAATGCTCGCCACCCGGGCGTAGACCAGGTTCAATAGCTAGTAGTATTATATGCCTATATATAGTAGCAGTATTAAATTAGTTGTTGTGTTATATTTCCAAACAGTATATACTGTATACATATACAAGTGCTTCTCACTAAATTAGAATATCATCAAAAAGTTTATTTATTTCAGTTCTTCAATCCAAAAAGTGAAACTCCTATATTATATAGTCATTACACACAGAGTGATCTATTATATAGAGTCATTACACACAGAGGGATCTATTTCAAGTGTTTATTTCTGTTAATGTTGATGATTATGGCTTACAGCCAATGAAAACACAACAGTCATTATCTCAGTAAGTTACAATAATTAACAGAAAACACCTGTAAAGGCTTCCTACGCGTTTAAAAAAGTCCCTTAGTCTGTTTCAGTAGGCTCCACAATCATGGGGAAGACTGCTGACTTGACAGATGTCTAGAAGGCAGTCATTGACACACTCCCCAAGGTCCCAGAGTCTGGAGGAAGAGCGGAGAAGCCACAATCCAAGCTGCTGGAGGTCTAGTGTGAAGTGTCCACAATCAGTGATGGTTTGGGGGGCCATGTCATCTGCTGGTGGAGGTCCACTGTGTTTTATGAAGACCAATGTCAGCGCAGCCGTCTACCAGGACATTTTACAGCCCTTCATGCTTCCCTCTGCCGACAAGCTTTATGGAGATGGAAATGTCATTCTCCAGCAGGACTTGGCCCCTGTCCACACGGCCAAAAGTACCAATACCTGGTTTACACACAACAGTATCACTGTGCTTGATTGGCAGCAAACTCGCCTGACCTTAACCCCATAGAGAATCTATTATAGAGAATCTATGGGGTATTGTCAAGAGGAAGATGAGAGACCCCAGACCCAACAATACAGATGAGCTGAAGGCTGCTATCAAAGCCACCTGGGCTTCCATAACACCTCAGCAGGGCCACAGGCTGATCCCTCCATGCCACATTGCCACATTGATGCAGTAATTGATGCACAAGGAGCCCGACCAAGTATTGAGGGCATTTACTAAACATACATTTCAGTAGGACAACATTTCGGATTTTAAAATAATTTTTCAAGCTGTTGTTATAAAGTATTCTAATTTACTGAGATAATGACCCTTGTGTTCTCATTGGCTGTAATCCATAATCATCGACATTAACAAATAAACACGTGAAATAGATCCCTCTGTGTGTAATGACTCTATATAATAGATCGCTCTGTGTGTAATGACTCTATATAATAGATCCCTCTGTGTGTAATGACTCTATAGAATAGATCCCTCTGTGTGTAATGACTCTATAGAATAGATCCCTCTGTGTGTAATGACTATAGAATAGATCCCTCTGTGTGTAATGACTCTATAGAATAGATCCCTCTGTGTGTAATGACTCTATAGAATAGATCCCTCTGTGTGTAACGACTCTATAGAATAGATCCCTCTGTGTGTAACGACTCTATAGAATAGATCCCTGTGTGTAACGACTCTATAGAATAGATCCCTCTGTGTGTAACGACTCTATAGAATAGATCCCTGTGTGTAACGACTCTATAGAATAGATCCCTCTGTGTGTAACGACTCTATAGAATAGATCCCTCTGTGTCTAACGACTCTATAGAATAGATCCCTCTGTGTGTAACGACTCTATAGAATAGATCCCTCTGTGTGTAACGACTCTATAGAATAGATCCCTCTGTGTGTAACGACTCTATATAATAGATCCCTCTGTGTGTAATGACTCTATATAATAGAACCCTCTGTGTGTAATGACTCTATATAATAGATCTCTCTGTGTGTAATGACTCTATATAATAGATCACTCTGTGTGTAATGACTCTATATAATAGATCCCTCTGTGTGTAATGACTCTATATAATAGATCCCTCTGTGTGTAATGACTCTATATAATAGATCCCTCTGTGTGTAATGACTCTATATAGTAGATCGCTCTGTGTGTAATGACTCTATATAATAGATCGCTCTGTGTGTAATAACTCTATATAATAGATCCCTCTGTGTGTAATAACTGTATATAATAGATCTCTCTGTGTGTAATGACTCTATATAATAGATCCCTCTGTGTGTAATGACTCTATATAATAGATCCCTCTGTGTGTAATGACTCTATATAATAGATCCCTCTGTGTGTAATGACTCTATATAATAGATCCCTCTGTGTGTAATGACTCTATATAATAGATCCCTCTGTGTGGAATGACTATATAATAGATCCCTCTGTGTGTAATGACTCTATATAATAGATCCCTCTGTGTGTAATGACTCTATATAAAAGATCCCTCTGTGTGTAATGACTCTATATAATAAAGGAGTTTCACTTTTTGGATTGAAGAAATGAAATAAATTAACTTTTTGATGATATTCTAATTTTGTGAGAAGCACATGTATATACAAGTGCTTCTCACTTAATTAGAATATCATCAAAAAGTTAATTTATTTCAGCAGCTTGGATTGTGGTCTCTCCACTCTTCCTCCAGACTCTGGGACCTTGATTTCCAAATGAAATGCAAAATTGACTTTCATCTGAACACAACACCTTGGAGCACTGAGCATCAGTCCAGGTCTTTTTCTCTTTGGCCCAGGTAAGACGCTTCTGGCGTTGTCTATTGGTCATGAGGGGCTTGACACAAGCAATGCGACACTTGTAGCCCATGTCCTGGATACGTCTGTGTGTGGTGGCTCTTGAAGCAATGACTCCAGCAGCAGTCCACTCCTTGTGAATCTCCCCCAAATTTTTGAATGGCCTTTTCTTAACAATCCTTTCCAGGCTGCGGTTATCCCGGTTGCTTGTGCACCTTTTTCTACCAAACTTTTTCCTTCCACTCAACTTTCCATTAATATGCTTGGATACAGCACTCTGTGAACAGCCAGCTACTTTAGTAAAGACCTTGTGTGGTTTACCCTCCTTGTGGAGTGTGTCAGTGACTGCCTTCTGGACACCTGTCAAGTCAGCAGTCTTCCCCATGATTATGGAGCCTACTGAAACAGACTACCCTTTTTAGACACAGCGGAAGTCTTTGCAGGTGTTTTTTGTAAATTATTGTAATTTATTGAGATAATGACTTCTGTGTTTTCATTGGCTGTAAGCCATAATCATCAACATTAACAGAAATAAACACTTGAAATAGATCACTCTGTGTGTAATGACTCTATATAATAGATCACTCTGTGTGTAATGACTCTATATAATAGATCACTCTGTGTGTAATGACTCTATATAATAGATCCCTCTGTGTGTAATGACTCTATATAATAGATCCCTCTGTGTGTAATGACTCTATATAGTAGATCGCTCTGCGTGTAATGACTCTATGTAATAGATCCCTCTGCGTGTAATGACTCTATATAATAGATCCCTCTGCGTGTAATGACTCTATATAATAGATCCCTCTGCGTGTAATGACTCTATATAATAGATCCCTCTGCGTGTAATGACTCTATATAATAGATCCCTCTGCGTGTAATGACTCTATATAATAGATCCCTCTGCGTGTAATGACTCTATATAATAGATCCCTCTGCGTGTAATGACTCTATATAATAGATCCCTCTGTGTGTAATGACTCTATATAATAGATCCCTCTGTGTGTAATGACTCTATATAATATAGGAGTTTCACTTTTTGTACTGAAATAGATTAACTTTTTGATGATATACTAATTTTGTGAGATGCACCTGTAGTTATATTATTGTATATAGGGAGCAGTATTATAGTAGTTATATTCTTGTACATAGGAGCAGTATTATAGTAGTTATATTCTTGTACATAGGGAGCAGTATTATAGTAGTTACATTCTTGTACATAGGAGCAGTATTATAGTAGTTATATTTTTGTACATAGGAGCAGTATTATAGTACATATATTCTTGTACATAGGGGGCAGTATTATAGTAGTTATATTCTTGTACATAGGGGCAGTATTATAGTAGTTATATTCCTGTACATAGGGGGCAGTATTACAGTAGTTATATTCTTGTACATAGGGGGCAGTATTATAGTAGTTATATTCTTGTACATAGGGGCAGTATTATAGTAGTGATAGTCTTGTACATAGGGGCAGTATTATAGTAGTTATATTATATTCTTATACATAGGAGCAGTATTATAGTAGTTATATTCTTGTACATAGGGGCAGTATTATAACAGTTATATTCTTGTACATAGGAGGCAGTGTTATAGTAGTTATATTCTTGTGCATAGGGCAGTATTATAGTAGTTATATTCTTGTACATAGGGGCAGTATTATAGTTATATTCTTGTACATAGGAGCAGTATTATAGTTATATTCTTGTACATAGGGGCAGTATTATAGTAGTTATATTCTTGTACATAGGGAGCAGTATTATAGTAGTTATATTCTTGTACATAGGGGCAGTATTATAGTAGTTATATTCTTGTACATAGGGGGCAGTATTATAGTAGTTATATTCTTGTACATAGGAGACTTATTATAGTAGTTATATTCTTGTACATAGGAGCAGTATTATAGTAGTTATATTCTTATACATAGGAGCAGTATTATAGTAGTTATATTCTTGTACATAGGGGCAGTATTATAGTAGTTATATTCTTTTACATAGGGGCATTATTATAGTAGTTATATTCTTGTACATAGGAGCAGTATTATAGTAGTTATATTCCTGTACATAGGGGGCAGTATTATAGTAGTTATATTCTTATACATAGGAGCAATATTATAGTAGTTATATTTTTGTACATAAGGGCAGTATTATAGTAGTTATATTCTTATACATAGGAGCAGTATTATAGTAGTTATATTCTTGTACATAGGAAGCAGTATTATAGTAGTTATATTCTTGTACATAGGGGGCAGTATTATAGTAGTTATATTCTTGTACATAGGGGGCAGTATTATAGTAGTTATATTCTTGTACATAGGGAGCAGTATTATAGTAGTTATATTCTTGTACATAGGAGCAGTATTATAGTAGTTATATTCTTGTACATAGGAGCAGTATTATAGTAGTTATATTCTTGTACATAGGGGGCAGTATTATAGTAGTTATATTCTTGTACATAGGGGGCAGTATTATAGTAGTTATATTCTTATACATAGGAGCAGTATTATAGTAGTTATATTCTTGTACATAGGGGCAGTATTATAGTAGTTATATTCTTGTACATAGGGGGCAGTATTATAGTAGTTATATTCTTGTACATAGGAGACTTATAGTAGTTATATTCTTGTACATAGGAGCAGTATTATAGTAGTTATATTCTTATACATAGGAGCAGTATTATAGTAGTTATATTCTTGTACATAGGGGCAGTATTATAGTAGTTATATTCTTTTACATAGGGGCATTATTATAGTAGTTATATTCTTGTACATAGGAGCAGTATTATAGTAGTTATATTCCTGTACATAGGGGGCAGTATTATAGTAGTTATATTCTTATACATAGGAGCAGTATTATAGTAGTTATATTTTTGTACATAAGGGCAGTATTATAGTAGTTATATTCTTATACATAGGAGCAGTATTATAGTAGTTATATTCTTGTACATAGGAAGCAGTATTATAGTAGTTATATTCTTGTACATAGGGGGCAGTATTATAGTAGTTATATTCTTGTACATAGGGGGCAGTATTATAGTAGTTATATTCTTGTACATAGGGAGCAGTATTATAGTAGTTATATTCTTGTACATAGGAGCAGTATTATAGTAGTTATATTCTTGTACATAGGAGCAGTATTATAGTAGTTATATTCTTGTACATAGGGGGCAGTATTATAGTAGTTATATTCTTGTACATAGGGGGCAGTATTATAGTAGTTATATTCTTATACATAGGAGCAGTATTATAGTAGTTATATTCTTGTACATAGGGAGCAGTATTATAGTAGTTATATTCTTATACATAGGAGCAGTATTATAGTAGTTATATTTTTGTACATAAGGGCAGTATTATAGTAGTTATATTCTTATACATAGGAGCAGTATTATAGTAGTTATATTCTTGTACATAGGGAGCAGTATTATAGTAGTTATATTCTTGTACATAGGGGGCAGTATTATAGTAGTTATATTCTTGTACATAGGGGGCAGTATTATAGTAGTTATATTCTTATACATAGGAGCAGTATTATAGTAGTTATATTCTTGTACATAGGAGCAGTATTATAGTAGTTATATTCATGTACATAGGGGCAGTATTATAGTAGTTATATTCTTGTACATAGGAGCAGTATTATAGTAGTTATATTCTTGTACATAGGAGCAGTATTATGGTAGTTATATTCTTGTACATAGAGGGCAGTATTATAGTAGTTATATTCTTGTACATAGGGAGCAGTATTATAGTAGTTATATTCTTGTACATAGGAGCAGTATTATAGTAGTTATATTCATGTACATAGGGGCAGTATTATAGTAGTTATATTCTTGTACATAGGAGCAGTATTATAGTAGTTATATTCTTGTACATAGGAGCAGTATTACAGTAGTTATATTCTTGTACATAGGGGACAGTATTATAGTAGTTATTTCATAAGCTTATTTTTCTTATCTTTGTGACGTGGTGACCTATAACCTCAATCCATATTTGGTGTTTTTGATGAATTCCTGAAATTGATCTATTTATTAATCTTTTTTTGTGAATAGAAACCCTTAAGGATCCATGGATACACATAGGGCTTATTTATCCATTATACTATACTTTGCAATGACATGTGACAATATTATTTAAGGTACTTCTGGGCGGCTACTGATCTGCTTTTTCTCTCCTTTAATAACCCCAGAAGTGTTTGATTTCTCAAGATCTCAGGATATATTGGGTCATGGTAATCACTGGGTGTATAGATTAGATTAATTGATGTCTGGGAGAGGCATCCAAAAATAACTATGGATGGAGCTTCTGCAGCAGCAGTTCTATGAATATTTTCTGTATCTTTTCATGAGTTATTGCCCTTTTATCTTTCATGGCGTGCTGGGACTTGTAGTTAGAGACCACACTTCACCTTGTTTATTGATGTTACATTCTTTTGTCATTAATCTGCTGTGAATGGTTTCTATCCTCCTCCTGTAAAGTTTACTTTGCAAGCAGAGATAAGGAAAAATCTCGTCAAGGGGAACGAAAGCAACGGTTGAAATAACAACGGTGGATATGAATCCAATTCAGAGTTAGGGATACAGTTTGATATTATTACAGAAGCTCAGGATGGTGTAATCAATATATATTTTTGTATTTATTTTTCTGTTTATTACATAGACATTTATATATATATTGTTGACATGTAACCATGTTAATACAACAAGCCAAGAACTTTGACAATTATCCAAAAATCTCAAATCAAAGAGGCAGAACTAAAATTATCGGAAAAAAGGGTGGGTGGGCAGCTACGTCCCAGGGAGAGGAGGTAACTGACCCCTGCACCTCCATTTATCCCCTCTTAATCCTGCCCCCCAACCCCTCCCCTCAAATCACAAACTTCCACACGTATCTGTTATGATCTGCAACATGTACTAAAGAAAGATAGGGGAAAGCTGTCCCTACAGTAAGACTAAGCTGAATCCCTACAATGTAGCGGGCTGCCTGTTCCTAGCGAACAGACCCGCCTTAGTCCTCGGCTAGTCTGAACGAAGACCTATAGCATAAGGGGAAGGGTCCCTAAAAGAACTAAGGACTGGAACAAAAATGGGACACCTCCTAAACAGAGAAGTTGTTGCAGAACACAAAAGACAAACTGACAAAAAGGTACTAGAGGTCCCATAAGGACCAAGTGAACTGAAAGAGAGAGGCACAGAAGCACCTGGCTAGAGAAACAGTCAAACAACACCGAAGTCCAGCACAGCCAAAAGGGCGGAGCTGGAATATATAGGCAGATGGTCACGTGACCGCAAAACACGAGAAGAAAAAAACAAACAGGAGGGTTCTAACAGTATCCCAACTTTCCCATTCAAATTCTTTAACTCGTTGCTCCCCACCCTCTGTATTGTCATGTGGCCTGTATGTCCTATGGGGCTCCCTGGCCTCTCTTTACTATGTTACCTGTGATCTCATCTCTCCTATTCACTATATTTCTTATTTTTTGTGCTCTCCTCTCTTTTCCTTCACCCTTTATGTTCAACATCATTGAAAATCTGTGGCCAGACCTCAAAATAGCAGTACATTTTAAGATGCCAAAGGAATCTCACAGAACTGGAGGAATTCTCCAAGGAAGAATGGATGAAAATCCCTCAAACGAGAATTGAAAGACTCTTTTCTGGCTACAAAAAGCGTTTACAAGCTGTGATAATTTCAAAAGGGGGCGCTACTAGGTACTAACCATGCAGGGCGCCCAAACTTTTTGCATCAGCCCATTTTCCTTTTTGTAGTTTTTAAAATGTAAAAGATGAAAATATATATTTTTTATTTTTGGCTAAAATATAAAGGAAATGTGTCATCTTTAACTTTAGTCCTTTTAGAGATCATTTAATCTTCAATTTGTGGGGAAAAAAAAGTATTTAGTCAGCCACCAATTTTGCAAGTTCTCCCTCTTAAAAAGATGAGGTCGGGCTGTAATTGACATCATAGGTCGACCTCAACTACGAGAGAAAACAAATCCTGAAAATCACATTGTCTGATTTGGAAAGAATTTTTTTTCACATTTTGGTGGAAAATAAGTATTTGGTCAATTACAAAAGTTCATCTCAATACTTTGTTATATATCCTTTGTTCGCAATGACAGAGGTGAAACGTTTTCTGTAATTATTCACAAGGTTGGCACACACTGTTGCTGGTATGTCGGCCCATTCCTCTATGCAGATCTCCTCTAGAGCAGTGATGTTTTGGGACTGTCGCTGGGCAACACTGACTTTCAACTCCCTCCAAAGGTTTTCTATAGGGTTTAGATCTGGAGACTGGCTAGGCCACTCCAGGACCTTGAAATGCTTCTTACGAAGCCACTCCTTCATTGCCCTGGCGGTGTGTTTGGGATCATTGTCATGCTGAAAGACCCAGCCACGTTTCATCTTCAATGCCCTTGCTGTTGGAAGGAGGCTTGCACTCAAAATCTCACAATACATGGCCCCATTCATTCTTTCATGTACACGGATCAGTCGTCCTGGTCCCTTGGCAGAGAAACAGCCCCAAAGCATAATGTTGCCACCCCCATGCTTCACAGTAGGTATGGTGTTCTTTGGATGCAACTCAGTATTCTTTCTTCTCCAAACACGACGAGTTGTGTTTCTACCAAACAGTTCTACTTTGGTTTCATCTGACCATATGACATTCTCCCAATACTCTTCTGGATCATCCAAATGCTCTCTAGCAAACTTCAGACGGGCCCGGACACGTAATGGCTTAAGCAGGGGGACACGTCTGGCACTGCAGGATCTGAGTCCCTGGCGGCGTAGTGTGTTACTGATGGTAGCCTGTGTAACGTTGGTCCCAGCTCTCTGCAGGTCACTCACTAGGTCCCCCCGTGTGGTTTTGGGATTTTTGCTCACCGTTGTTGAGATCATTTTGACCCCACGGGGTGAAATCTTGTGTGGAGCCCCAGATCGAGGGAGCTTATCAGTGGTCTTGTATGTCTTCTATTTTCTAATTATTGCTCCCACAGTTGATTTCTTCACACCAAGCTGCTTGCCATGGTGGAGTTTGGAGTGTGACTGTTTGAGGTTGCGGACAGGTGTCTTTTATACTGATAACAAGTTCAAACAGGTGCCAGTACTGCAGGTAATGAGTGGAGGACAGAGGAGCCTCTTAAAGAAGAAGTTACAGGTCTGTGAGAGCCAGAAATCTTGCTTGTTTGTAATTGACCAAATACTTATTTTCCACCAAAATTTAAAAAAAAAACTCTTTCCAAATCAGACAATGTGATTTTCAGGATTAGTTTTCTCATTTTGTCTCTCATAGTTGAGGTCAACCTATGATGTCAATTACAGGCCTCTCTCATCTTTTTAAGTGGGAGAACTTGCACAATTGGTGGCTGACTAAATACTTTTTTCCCCACTGTATGTACCCTGCTGGAATGGAAAGTAATGACCAGTAACAGAGTAACACTGTGTATATTTCTGTATCATGAAATACTCTTTAGTTTGTGTCTCTTCCAAGTCCCGAGTGGCTTTTCCATTCTTTGTATATCACATTCCTCTGGAGTTTGCTGAGCAGTAAATTGGCTTTGGGCTATAATGATACATGTAATCCCAAATTTATGCGGGATTAGTGTTCAACCATTTACATATATCAGCCACTGAACACAAAATTTACATAATCACCCAGCCGACGTGTGTCGAGTCTGTTATGCAGAAAACACAGGTGTGTTAAATTGCTCATTAATAACTTAGAGGCATTAATTGCGGGTAATTTGGAGATTTTTCCTACAGCAGAAAGAACAAATGGTGATTCTGTGATTATTTTCTTCTTGTTTTTATGACACTTGTCCCAATTAAAGATTGTGGACGTTAAAGTGAAACTTCGTACAAAGGCGATGAGCCTCCAAGAGTCTTCTCTAACTTAAATGATCCTGGACTTTCAGATAATTGAATCTCATTTGATATGTAATGTAATAAAAAGGCAATCTGCAAATCATTTTATTTAATAATGTTGTTGTCTATCCCCCCAAAACATTATTCCAAAGTGCTGGTTACTTTACTGTGTCTCCCTTCTCTGTAAGTGCCCACAGCCTGTTATTAAATGTGACCTGGCTCTAGCAACAATAAGGTCGGGTCTCTGACTCTACAGGAAGTGGAGGTGGCTATTTGTCTCTCTACAGGAACTGGGGGTGGCTATTTGTCTCTCTATAGAAAGTGGGGTGGTTATTTGTCTCTCTACAGGAAGTGGGGGTGTCTATTTGTCTCTCTACAGGAAGTGGGTGTGGTTATTTGTCTCTCTACAGAAGGTGGGGGTGGTTATTTGTTTCTCTACAGGAAGTGGGAGTGGCTATTTGTCTCTCTACAGAAGGTGGGGGTGGTTATTTGTCTCTCCATAGGAAGTGGGGGTGGCTATTTGTCTCTCTACAGAAGGTGGGGGTGGTTATTTGTCTCTCTACAGGAAGTGGGAGTGGCTGTCTCTACAGGAAGTGGGGGTGGTTATTTGTCTCTCTACAGGAAATGGGGGTGGCTATTTGTCTCTCTACAGGAAGTGGGGGTGGTTATTTGTCTCTCTACAGGAAGTGGGGTGGCTATTTGTCTCTCTACAGAAGGTGGGGTGGTTATTTGTCTCTCTACAGGAAGTGGTGGTCTCTATTTGTCTCTCTACAGGAAGTGGGGGTGGTTATTTGTCTCTCTACAGGAAGTGGGAGTGGCTATTTGTCTCTCTACAGAAGGTGGGGGTGGTTATTTGTCTCGCTACAGGAAGTGGGGGTGGTTATTTGTCTCTCTACAGGAAGTGGGGTGGCTATTTGTCCCTCTACAGAAAGTGGGGGTGGTTATTTTCTCTCTACAGGAAGTAGAGAGGTGTATTTGACGCGCCTCCTGGGCTGTGGGGTACCCGGTGCCAGGCCGGTAGATGCTGAGGGAATGTCACAGTGGCAGGGACCTGGTCCGTGACCCAGGGCGGTCAATAAAAGGGGTTATATATAGGGGATTTATAGAGGTTTTATAGAGTTCGTGACGCCACCTGTGGAATGCGGCTAAAGGGAGCCGCCGCTCCGCAGCAGTCCTCTGAAGCTGATGTTACAGCAGCAGGGATGGTGTGGCTCTCCACAGGAAGAGCTATCTCCAGGGCAGTGTAGATGATGTTGCAGGTTGTACTGGACGTTGTAGTGCAGGGGTCGATGGCGCAGCAAGAAACACAGAGACAAGGAAGTGCAGTCCCAGGGTCTTTACTGGTGCTGATTAAACAAGCCAGGACTAGAGTACTGGCTAGAAGTGGAAGTCCGGGCAGCCTGGAAGCAAGTAAAGAATCCTCCTTGCCATATGAAGTTGGAGACCTTCCCTTTCCACTAATCTCTTTGGCCCTGCTACTTGTAGCTGTGCGGTGGCCCTCGTCCCTGAGTGTAACGTTTCTGTGCTCACCCATATGGCAGGCAGCTCGGGCCTTGCTGGCGCGTCGCTCCCTTGTGGCGGTGCTGGGCCCTGCGGTGCTGCTGAGCCTCCGGGCATCTGATGGGGCCAGGAGACCTGCAGTCTCCTGCCCTCCGGTTTCTGCACCTGAGCCTTCAGTACAGCACAGCCTCGGACTCCGGTGTCCGGTTCTTCGGTGTTTGCTCCTTCTGGGATGAGCTGCCACGCAGCTCCAGTCCCCAGCTTCTCTCTCCTCGACGTCCTTGCTTCAACTCCTCACACTAAGTCTCACTAACCCGCCCCCAGATCCCAGTTGCCAAGAGGAGGAGCTCCCCTTGCTGGTCTGGAGCCAGGAAAATGTTGCATGCTTAGTATACCTGACAAGGGGATCCCTGCTTGCTTCCAGGCATCTTTTGAGGGAGGCAATGCCACTGTGGCAACCGGACTCCTGGGGTGCCACATATTTGTCTCTCTACAGGAAGTGGGGGTGGCTATTTGTCTCTCTACAGGAAGTGGGGGTGGTCATTTGTCTCTTTACAGGAAGTGGGGTTGACTATTTGTCGCTCTACAGGAAGTGGGGGTGGCTATTTGTCTCTCTACAGGAAGTGGGGTGGGTATTTGTCTCTCTACTGGAAGTGGGGGTGTCTATTTGTCTCTCTACAGGAAGTAGTGGTGGCTATTTGTCTCTACAGGAAGCGGGGTGGCTATTTGTCTCTACAGGAAGTAGGGGTGGGTATTTGTCTCTCTACAGGAAGTTGTGGTGGCTATTTGTCTCTCTACAGGAAGTGGGGTGGCTATTTGTCTCTACAGGAAGTGGGGGTGGCTGTTTGTCTCTCTATAGGAAGTGGGGGTGGCTATTTGTCTCTCTACAGGAAATGGGGGTGGGTATTTATCTCTACAGGAAGTGGGGGTGGCTATTTGTCTTTCTACAGGAAGTGGTGGTGGCTATTTGTCTCTCTACAGGAACTGGGGGTGGCTATTTGTCTCTCTATAGGAAGTGAGGGTGGTTATTTGTCTCTCTAAAGGAAGTGGAAGTGGCTATTTGTCTCTCTACAGGAAGTGGGGTGGCTACTTGTCTCCCTACAGGAAGTGGGGGTGGCTATTTGTCTCTCTACAGGAAGTGGGGGTGGGAATTTGTCTCTACAGGAAGCAGGGTGGGTATTTGTCTCTACAGGAAGTGGGGGTGGGTATTTGTCTCTCTACAGGAAGTGGGGTGGGTATTTGTCTCTCTACAGTAATTGGGGGTGGCTATTTGTCTCTCTACAGGAAGTAGTGGTGGCTATTTGTCTCTACAGGAAGCGCGGTGGCTAGTTGTCTCTACAGGAAGTAGGGGTGGGTATTTGTCTCTACAGGAAGTGGGGGTGGATCTTTGTCTCTGTACAAGAAGTGGGGACAGGTATTTGTCTCTCTACAGGAAGTGGGGGTGGCTATTTGTCTCTATACAGGAAGTGGGGGTGGGTATTTGTCTCTCTACAGGAAGTGGAGGCAGGCAGGGCCCAGGCAGCCGGATACTTACCTCTCCCCGTGCCTCCCCAGATCCGCTGTCTTCCAGCTGTGCGCTCCCTGTGACGTCTCAGGTCAGAGGGCGCGGGGACATCTTTCCACCACGCCCTCTCCTGAGCCGTCACAGCACAGAGCGGGAAGACGCCAGCAACGCTGGAGTCTGGACCTGAGCAGCAGCAGCAGGTGAGAAGTGAGGTGAGTATTTTTTTATATAATTAATTATATAAATTTTTTTATGTATGGAGGCATGAGGCATTATATTGGGGGGTGACATCCTGCATGGGGCATTATATGGGGGGGTGACATCCCGCATGGGGCATTATATGGGGGGCTGACATCCTGCATGGGGCATTATATGGGGGGGTGACATCCTGCATGGGGCTTTATATGGGGGGTGACATCCTGCATGGGGCATTATATGGGGGGTGACATCCTGCATGGGGCATTATATGGGGGGGTGACATCCTGCATGGGGCATTATATGGGAGGGAGTGACATCCTGCATGGGGCATTATATGAGTGGTGACATCCTGCATGGGGCATTATATGAGGGGTGACATCCTGCATGGGGCATTATATGGGGGGTGACATCCTGCATGGGGCATTATATGAGGGGTAACATCCTGCATGGGGCAAAATCTGAGGGGTGACATCCTGCATGGGGCATTATATGGGGGGGAGTAATTTCCTGCTTGGGGCATTATATGGGGGGAGTGACATCCTGCATGGGGCATTATATGGGTGGTGACATCTTGCATGGGGCATTATATGAGAGGTGACATCCTGCATGGGGCATTATATGGGGGGAAGGGACATCCTGCAAGGGGCATTATATGGGGGGTGACATCCTGCATGGGGCATTATATGGGGGGTGACATCCTGCATGGGGCATTATATGGGGGGAACAGCCTGCATAGGGCATTATGTGGGGGGGGGACAGCCTGCGTGGAGCATTATACGGGGGCCAGTATCCTGTATGGAGCATTATAAGGGGACCAGTATCCTGTACAGAGCATTATATGGGGGCCAGTATCCTGTGCGGAGTGTTTTATGGGGGCCAGTATTCCGTATGGAGCGTTATATGGGGGCCAGTATTCCGTATGGAGCGTTATATGGGGGCTAGTATTCCGTATGGAGCGTTATATGGGGGCCAGTATTATGTATGGAGCATTTTATGGGGGCCAGTATACTGTGTGGAGCGATTCACCGGTTTCTGAGCTATTTTGGAATTTACAATAGATATCTGTCATGTAATGTAAGAAGTGAAATCTTTGGCATTGTACTATATATACAGTTAGGTCCATATATATTTGGACAGAGACAACATTTTTCTAATTTTGGTTCTAGACATTACCACAATGAATTTTAAACAAAACAATTCAGATACAGTTGAAGTTCAGACTTTCAGCTTTCATTTGAGGGCATCCACATTAAAATTGGATGAAGGGTTTAGGAGTTTCAGCTCCTTAACATGTGCCACCCTGTTTTTAAAGGGACCAAAAGTAATTGGACAATTGACTCCAAGGCTATTTCATGGACAGGTGTGGGCAATCCCTTCGATATGTCATTCTCAATTAAGCAGATAAAAGGCCTGGAGTTGATTTGAGGTGTGGTGTTTGCATTTGGAAGGTTTTGCTGTGAAGTAAACATGAGGTCAAAGGAGCTCTCCATGCAGGTGAAACAAGCCATCCTTAAGCTGCAAAAACAGAAAAAACCCATCCGAGAAATTGTTACAATATTAGGAGTGGCAAAATCTACAGTTTGGTACATCCTGAGAAAGAAAAAAAGCACTGGTGAACTCATCAATGCAAAAAGACCTGGGCACCCACGGAAGACAACGGTGGTGGATGATCGCAGAATAATCTCCATGGTGAAGAGAAACCCCTTCACAACAGCCAACCAAGTGAACAACACTCTCCAGGAGGTAGGCGTATCAATATCCAAATCTACCATAAAGGGAAGACTGCATGAAAGTAACTACAGAGGGTTCACTGCACAGTGCAAGCCACTCATAAGCATCAAGAATAAAAAGGCTGGACTGGACTTTGCTAAAAAACATCTAAAAAAGCCAGCACTGTTCTGGAAGAACATTCTTTGGACAGATGAAACCAAGATCAACCTCTACCAGAATGATGGAAAGAGAAAAGTATGGCGAAGGCGTGGTACAGCTCATGATCCAAAGCATACCACATCATCTGTAAAGCACGGCGGAGGCAGTGTGATGGCTTGGGCATGCATGGCTGCCAGTGGCACTGGGTCACTAGTGTTTATTGATGATGTGACACAGGACAGAAGCAGCCGAATGAATTCTGATGTATTCAGAGCCATACTGTGTGCTCAGATCCAGCCAAATGCAGCCAAACTGATTGGTCGTTGTTTCATACTACAGATGGACAATGACCCAAAACATAAAGCCAAAGCAACCCAGGAGTTTATTAAAGCAAAGAAGTGGAATATTCTTGAATGGCCAAGTCAGTCACCTGATCTCAACCCAATTGAGCAGCATTTCACTTGTTAAAGACTAAACTTCAGACAGAAAGGCCCACAAACAAACAGCAACTGAAAACCACCGCAGTGAAGGCCTGGCAGAGCATCAAAAAGGAGGAAACCCAGCGTCTGGTGATGTCCATGAGTTCAAGACTTCAGGCAGTCATTGCCAACAAAGGGTGTTCAACCAAGTACTAGAAATGAACATTTTATTTACAATTATTTAATCTGTCCAATTACTTTTGGTCCCTTTAAAAACAGGGTGGCACATGATAAGGAGCTGAAACTCCTAAACCCTTCATCCAATTTTAATGTGGATACCCTCAAATGAAAGCTGAAAGTCTGAACTTCAACTGCATCTGAATTGTTTTGTTTAAAATTCATTGTGGTAATGTCTAGAACCAAAATTAGAAAAATGTTGTCTCTGTCCAAATATATATGGACCTAACTGTATATTTCTCTGCGGTATCTGTGCATCATGAATCGTGTATGTGTTAAAGGGGCCCACAGACACTCTTTCGCCCGGGGCCCAGAAAAATCTGGAGCCGGCCCTGGCGGCAGGTCTTCATGACTCTACAGGAAGTGGTGTTGGGTATTTGTCTTTCTTTAGGAAGTAGGGTCGGGTCTCCGTCGCTTTACATTAAGTGGGGGTGGGTCTTCATCACTTTACAGAAAGTGGGATCTTTGTCTCTACAGAAAGTGGGAGTGGGTCTTTATCATTCTGCAAAAAGTGGGGGGTGGATCTCTATAGGAAGTGGGGGTGAGTCTTTGTGTCTATACTGGAAGTCGGGTGGGAATTTGTCTCTATACAATTAGTGGGGGCAGGTTTTTATCACTGTACAGAAAATGGGGGTATTTGTCTTTTTGCAGGAAGTGGGGGGTGAATCTGTGTCTCTGCTCTTGCTCTCCTGTCTATCAAACTGGACGCAGACATACGAGAGGTGGGCTTTCACTTTACTGCAGGCAAGGCACGGGACAGTTTTGGGGCAATTCATTCAAGAATTTAATTGGAGTCAGTGATGCAAGGTTTTGGGACTACCAAAAAATTAAAGACCTCTGTGACCTTGGTGATCCCCACTATTCCTAGAGTTACAACACATGGGGGTTATGTTTCTCCAGGGGCAATTTTCACCTCACTTTTTGGGGTCTGCATTTATTTTGTGGTCTGCCAGGTGGTTTATATGTATTTCTTGTGTTCTTCTCGCTTTGGGTTGGAGCTATTTTTACAGCATAAGGAACCAATGGGTAAGACATAACCTTAAAAAAAAAATCATCGCTCTATTCAAAAACTAAGTACATTTTATAACAAACGACCTAGAGGTTTGATGGCTTTGGCAAGTGACCAGAGAACATCCGTGATCAATAAATCAAACGAATGAATCAAAATACTAATAAACTGCGGCCCCCTTGAATTTAAAAACCTTGCGTTACATCTCTTTGCTTCTAGTCCCCACCTGTAAATGGTGGATCTTCTTCCAAATTGTTGCTCATTACACTGAAGGGCACTGGAGCTAGACTATTGATCGTAAAATAGCTGATAACAGGGAACAGTAGCTTTATTTCAATTATGCGGCAAACAGGAGACAGACTGCAGTGATAATGTCCCTTTAAACCTTTAAATAAGCAGAAAATCCAAATTAGCCATAAGCAGCCGGATAAGGAAATAATGGTGGGATATAGGACTCGTACGTCCTGCACCTGCGCTGGGCCAGGGAATGTCAGTAACTCCGCTTTTGCTGGAGGTGATTAGGATGGCGAATGATGGTGAACATGAAACATTCAGTGACTCCCAAATGCTCCTGCAGTAAAGAGCGCAGCTGTGGCCCCAGTGATCGCATCCATGAAATCTGGGGCCAGGTGTGGAGAGCGGCTGCGACTGTTCCGAGACCCCGGAGCCTCCGAGCCATATTCCCGTAAAGCATTATAAGCACAATATTGACCGGAAGACATCAGGGAGGCTCCGTCCTATGGATTCTACTGAGGATCAGTGCAGAAGACAAGAAGGGCGATGATACAGTAGTATATATAACACACGAACGTAGATATAGATCCATGACACCAGAATCCGGGCATCCGGAGAAGTCCGGTCCCATCTACCAGTCTTGCCGAACTGCGCCGGAGACCAGAACACATTAGACTGAGCGCGTCGCCAGGTTTATTCCACAGATTACATCGCTGACTGCAGAAATCAGTCCCTGAGGATCTGGAGGAGGCTGATCTCAGGACGGTCACACAATGCAACAGTCATTGCACAGGATCAGCAGTGTCCTCTCCACCGGCTGAGGGGCCAAGAGATCGGCACAACCCGGAGGTAACACACAGCCAGGTGTATCAAGACTCTGCCTGCCGCACTATGGCTCTGTGCCAGGCCCGGCGCCAGCACCCAGCGCACCCGGGCAAGTCCCGGGGCCCTGAGCAGGCTGGGGGGCCCACTCGCAGTCGGGCACCCCGACGCGCTATGGGGCCCCATGAGCGGAGAAGAGTGGTCCCAACCCCCCCCCCCCGCCGCCTGGTCAGGGCCCTCGCACAATACTTACCTCTCCCCGTGCCTCCGCAGCAGTTCCAGTCTCTTCCGCGGCTGCTGTGACGCGCCCCTGGGCCTGTGTCGCGCTGCGTTGCGCACGCGGGAGCTTACCCGGAGCCGGATCTCTTTAGGGTTGTAGTCTCGTGGCGGTGATCCGGTCCGTGCCCAGGGAGTCAGACTAAGTGGCGGTCTATGGCAGTAGATGTTAACTTGATCGACTACGCCACCCGTTGAGTGCGGCTTTGAAGCCGCCGCTGCAGAACAGTCCACTGAGGTTAGGTGTATGAGAATGTGCAGCGTGGTGGTATAACCCCCAACGGGAGGGGTATGGCCTCAGGGCAGCAGGGATAGATGATGGGGGTGATGGTGGTACACGAGCGCAACAAAGACAACTCGGAGTCTTGGTGGTGCAGTTCAGGGTCTTTACTCACGGTTACTCGGTTACTGCTCCAGGCCACCGCTGCAGAGGTGGCCGCCTGTGTCGCGCTGTGCTCACCAGGTGAGGGGCTCGGTTAACTCCCAGGTCTTTCTGGAGTGCTTTGCAGGACCCCCTTTATGTCCCCTGTCTCTGGTCTTCAACCCCACTAGTGACCACGCTTATGTCCAGCTGCCTCGGACCTTCTTGGTGGGCAAACGTTGGCCTGCGTTTCCCAGGTCCTATGTGGTGCCTTTCTAGCGGGTGTGGTGAGGGGCTGCTCCACATGTAATGTCGCAGCCTCCGGTTCTTAGTTGAGGGTAGTTTCTCTCCTCCACTAATTTGGGATCCGGTTCCCATCTTCTTGACCTGACCCCCCTACTCAGGTAGCGGCGGGCGTGTGGTGGCTACCAGCCAGTCCACACCCCTGGGGTCCCCTCTGTCCTTCCTGGAGCCCAGTCTGCTCCTCTTCCTCCTCCAGGCTCAGGCCTCCTGACAGGGCCTGCCTGTGGAGCAGAGCCCATAAAGCAGCTCTGCTCCCTGTCTTCTCCTCCCTCAACTCACTCCCTTTCCAAGATGGTGCCTCCCTTTATACTCCTGTACAGAGTGCACCCAGGATCTACTTCCCCCACGCACACACTACCGGGTTCCCTTCTCTAGGTGTTCCCTCCCCCCACTCCAGCCAGGGACATGCTCACTCGTGCCTGCATAACTAATGGGAGCACCGTCGAGCTGTCCCCCGGAAATGTGGTGTAGTGCATGTGGGTGTTAGGGTCCTGAGCCACACTCCATCCTTACCTGGAAGTGAGATATCGTACATCTGGGTGAGATGCAATACCTCTGTAGCAACCGAACCCTCGGGGTGCTACATTCCCCCCTGGCAAAACCCAGCACGTCCGCGGGCTGGAACTGAGCAAAAGACAGGGTATACATTAGGACATGCAAATTTTTCATAAACAACAAGTATAACAGGTATCAACATTCAGTTTCCCTTTATGGGAACGGCTCTCTCTTAAACGGTATAAGTGCATATGTACTGTTCTGGAACTCTTTTTCATAGTAACACATTCTAGCATATAAATTTTTCATATAAAACATTTCTAGCAGCAGATCCACGAAGAAGTCTCTTTATAACAGGTCACAGTTTATTCTGCAACCAGGTGTCCATTTTCCTAAAACAGGGAGACGTAACCAGGTAGGGGTCTGTCCTGCCCCGAGTCCTTAACAGTCTTTTAGTCCATCCTGGGTTACGCTCCACTAACTGTCCAAAGGATTCCCGGTAAATCCACCAAGGACTCCTATACATTACTAGAAACACATAATTATTTACAGGATATGGCCGCTCTCAGTCCTCGGCCAGGTAGGGGTGGCTGTTCTCAGTCCCCAGCCAGTTAGAGGGAAAAAGGGGTGGCTGTTCTCAGTCCCCAGCCAGGTAGGGGGTAAGGGAAACAGTTCTCTTTCTGTCCCAACGGGGACCACACTCTTAGTGGAAACAGTCCCACAACAGTCCTTATACCCGGTCGGGTAACTATTTACATCTCCTCTTTTACCGTTTACGATTAACGGTGTGCTCCACACGCTCCTTTCTCTTTCTCAGGTTCAGACCCGTCCGGGCCCTCTTGGTACTCGGGGTCTGAGTGGTACTGTTAATGACGCCCGGGGTCAGGGGGTGCGACTTTGGGCCTGGGCGCGGGCTAGTGGTCGCAGTGCCCAGGTCTGGAGGGCTCGGCTGCAGGGCTTGTTGCGGGGTCTGGAGCAGGTCTGCGTCTGCAGCGCCCGGGATCGGCGGCTTCACCGGGTGGCCCGGGAGCAGGCTGACGCTGGCAGCGTCCAGGACAGGGAGACTCCTCTTACCTGCTCCCGCGACCGCTCCTGCGTCACGCGTCTTCTCCTGGTGCTGGTCGGGGCCCGCGACGGCTGGGGCGCTGCCGATGCTGGGCAGCTTAGTCTGCTGCCGGTCCGCCATCTTGCTGTCCGTTCCTGGTGTCCTCCTCCCCCCTGGTGGACCGTGGCCTACCTGGCGATGATCCTCTTCCGTAGGCCGCGGCTCCGCAGTTGATCATCAGGGTCGAGGACCTTCCGTCGCGCTCCAGTGACGTCGGCGTCTGCTGGGCTCCTTCCAGGACCTTACGCAACGTCCGGACGTGAGGCGGGGCTTCAGTTCTCGCGCGCTTTCGGAGTCCACGCCCCTCTTCTTCCCGCGCGGCGTCCTCAAGATGGCGCCCAATGGCGGGAAAACTCCACAGATGGCGGGAAGAAGGCTGAAGATGGCGCCGGATGGCGGGAATCTTCACGGATGGCGGGAAGAAGGCTGAAGATGGCGCCGGATGGCGGGAAAACTTCACGGATGGTAAGTTTTAAAAGTCTCTTTTTCAGGCACGCAGTACCCGGTGGTTGCGGGCACGAAATCCTGCCGACTACGCCAAAAGTTGACGCGCCCCTGGGCCTGTGTCGCGCTGCGTTGCGCACGCGGGAGCTTACCCGGAGCCGGATCTCTTTAGGGTTGTAGTCTCGTGGCGGTGATCCGGTCCGTGCCCAGGGAGTCAGACTAAGTGGCGGTCTATGGCAGTAGATGTTAACTTGATCGACTACGCCACACGTTGAGTGCGGCTTTGAAGCCGCCGCTGCAGAACAGTCCACTGAGGCCAGGTGTATGAGAATGTGCAGCGTGGTGGTATAACCCCCAACGGGAGGGGTATGGCCTCAGGGCAGCAGGGATAGATGATGGGGGTGATGGTGGTACACGAGCGCAACAAAGACAACTCGGAGTCTTGGTGGCGCAGTTCAGGGTCTTTACTCACGGTTACTCGGTTACTGCTCCAGGCCACCGCTGCAGAGGTGGCCGCCTGTGTCGCGCTGTGCTCACCAGGTGAGGGGCTCGATTAACTCCCAGGTCTTTCTGGAGTGCTTTGCAGGACCCCCTTTATGACCCCTGTCTCTGGTCTTCAACCCCACTAGTGACCACGCTTATGTCCAGCTGCCTCGGACCTTCTTGGTGGGCAAACGTTGGCCTGCGTTTCCCAGGTCCTATGTGGTGCCTTTCTAGCGGGTGTGGTGAGGGGCTGCTCCACATGTAATGTCGCAGCCTCCGGTTCTTAGTTGAGGGTAGTTTCTCTCCTCCACTAATTTGGGATCCGGTTCCCATCTTCTTGACCTGACCCCCCTACTCAGGTAGCGGCGGGCGTGTGGTGGCTACCAGCCAGTCCACACCCCTGGGGTCCCCTCTGTCCTTCCTGGAGCCCAGTCTGCTCCTCTTCCTCCTCCAGGCTCAGGCCTCCTGACAGGGCCTGCCTGTGGAGCAGAGCCCATAAAGCAGCTCTGCTCCCTGTCTTCTCCTCCCTCAACTCACTCCCTTTCCAAGATGGTGCCTCCCTTTATACTCCTGTACAGAGTGCACCCAGGATCTACTTCCCCCACGCACACACTACCAGGTTCCCTTCTCTAGGTGTTCCCTCCCCCCACTCCAGCCAGGGACATGCTCACTCGTGCCTGCATAACTAATGGGAGCACCGTCGAGCTGTCCCCCGGAAATGTGGTGTAGTGCATGTGGGTGTTAGGGTCCTGAGCCACACTCCATCCTTACCTGGAAGTGAGATATCGCACATCTGGGTGAGATGCAATACCTCTGTAGCAACCGAACCCTCGGGGTGCTACAGCTGCACTGTGACGTCTCAGGTCAAAGGGCGCGATGACATCTTCCCACCCTCTGCTGAGCAGTCACAGCGCAGAGCGGGAAGACAGCGACGCGGTTGAGGAGCCCGGAGCAGCGGCAGCAGGTGAGAAGTGAAGTGAGTATTTTATTTTTATTTATTTTTTTTATGTATGGAGGCATGGGGCATTATATGGGGCACCTGCATGGGGCATTATATGGGGGCCCAGGAGGCATGGGGCACCTGCATGGAGCATTATATGGGGGCCAAGGAGGCATGGGGCATTATATAAGGGCCCAGGAGGGATGGGGCATTATATCGGGGCACAGCCTGCATGGGGCATTATTTAGGGGCCCAGGAGGCATGGGGCACCTGCATGCAGCATTATATGGGGGCCAAGGAGGCATGGGGCATGATATGAGGGCCCAGGAGGGATGGGGCATTATATGGGGGCACAGCCTGCATGGGGCATTATATGGGGGCACAGCCTCCATGGGGCATTATATGGGGGCACAGCCTACCTGGGGCATTGTACGGGGGTACAACCTGCATGGAACATTATATGGGGGCCAGTATTTTGTATGGAGCGTTATATATCGGGGCCAATATTCTGTATGGAGCATTATATGGACATCAGTATTCTGCATGGAGCATTTTATGGGGTCCATAATACTGTATGGAGGACTATGTGGTGCCCATAATACTGTATGGAGGACTATACTGTCTGGTCTGCACTGTGCGCTGTCAGGATTCGCCGGTTTCTGAGCCATTATGGAATTTACAATAGATATCACTCATGTAATGTAAAAAGTGAAATCTTCGGCATTGTACTATATATATATTTCTCTGCGGTATCTGTGCATCATGAATCGGGGTATGGGTTAAAGGGGCCACTGAGACTCTTTCGCCTAGGGCCCAGAAAAATCTGGAGCCGGTCCTGCTCTGTGCACACAGAGTTTTCTTGAGATAGTGAAAAAAGATGACATTTTCTAGTGGAAACCGTTTCATGAAATGCTCCTTCTTTCTGGAGTTTTGATCAAAAGAATTGAGTGAGATACCTTGTAAAAATCACTGAGCTCCCCTGATTCTGTGGCTTTTTTTCTGCTTTGGGCAGCATCGCTTCATTGCTGAGATATTCACATTTATGGGTTTTGGAGCACAGCATGTGAAATCTCTGCTTGTAGATAATCTGGGCATTTCTTCAGTCTGCTCTGGGCTAGTGCACTTTCACTAACCGATCTGAGACAGGTGCTGAGCTGTGATTGACAGCATCTGGGTGGGAGGGGTTATAGTGCACGCCCCAGTTGCACTGCAAAGCAAAGATTTCACATACTGCTCACCAGAAGACACAAATGTGATTATCTCTGCAATGGAACGACGCAGTGCAGAACAGAAAAGAGCAGCAGAATCAGAATGGCTCAGAAATGTTTCCAAGATAATTAACAATTTTTTGTTTTGCACAAGTAACAAGTCTTCTTTAAAATGTAAGTTATTTTTGCTAAAAATAATTTTTTACAATTGGGTTTCAATAAACATTTTGGACCATCTGACTTCCTGATCTACTATGTATCACAGTGTATAATAAAATGAAGAATGACTTTCCAGTGAACCCATCAGTGAGACTGTACAGTGACTGCACAGGAGGTAAAGACTGCACACAGTGACTGTACTGGATGAAGAGGCTGCACACAGTGACTGTACTGGATGAAGAGGCTGCACACACTGACTGCACTGGAAGAAGAGGCTGCACACAGGGACTGCACAGGAGGTAAAGACTGCACAGTGACTGCACATGAAGTAAAGACTGCACACAGTGACAGTACTGGATGAAGAGACTGCACACAGTGACTGTACTGGAAGAAGAGGCTGCACACAGTGACTGTACTGGATGAAGAGGCTGCACACAGTGACTGTACTGGATGAAGAGACTGCACACAGTGACAGAACTGGATGAAGAGGCTGCACACAGTGACAGAACTGGATGAAGAGGCTGCACACAGTGACTGTACTGGATGAAGAGACTGCACACAGTGACTGTACTTGATGAAGAGGCTGCACACAGTGACTGTACTGGATGAAGAGACTGCACACAGTGACTGTACTGGAAGAAGAGGCTGCACACAGGGACTTGAAGGGAGGTAAAGACTGCACAGTGACTGCACATGAAGTAAAGACTGCACACAGTGACTGTACTGGATGAAGAGGCTGCACACAGTGACTGTACTGGATGAAGAGGCTGCACACAGTGACAGTACTGGATGAAGAGACTGCACACAGTGACTGTACTGGATGAAGAGACTGCACACAGTGACTGTACTGGATGAAGAGACTGCACACAGTGACAGTACTGGATGAAGAGGCTGCACACAGTGACAGTACTGGATGAAGAGACTGCACACAGTGACTGTACTGGATGAAGAGGCTGCACACAGTGACAGTACTGGATGAAGAGGCTGCACACAGTGACTGTACTGGATGAAGAGACTGCACACAGTGACAGAACTGGATGAAGAGGCTGCACAGTGACAGTACTGGATGAAGAGGCTGCACACAGTGACAGTACTGGAAGAAGAGGCTGCACACAGTGACAGTACTGAATGAAGAGACTGCACACAGTGACTGTACTAGATGAAGAGGCTGCACACAGTGACTGTACTGGATGAAGAGGCTGCACACAGTGACTGTACTGGATGAAGAGACTGCACACAGTGACAGAACTGGATGAAGAGGCTGCACACAGTGACAGTAATGGATGAAGAGGCTGCACACAATGACAGTACTGGATGAAGAGGCTGCACACAGTGACAGTACTGAATGAAGAGACTGCACACAGTGACTGTACTAGATGAAGAGGCTGCACACAGTGACTGTACTGGATGAAGAGGCTGCACACAGTGACTGTACTGGATGAAGAGACTGCACACAGTGACAGAACTGGATGAAGAGGCTGCACACAGTGACAGTAATGGATGAAGAGGCTGCACACAGTGACAGTACTGGAAGAAGAGGCTGCACACAGTGACAGTACTGAATGAAGAGACTGCACACAGTGACTGTACTAGATGAAGAGGCTGCACACAGTGACTGTACTGGATGAAGAGACTGTACACAGTGACTGTACTAGATGAAGAGACTGCACACAGTGACAGTACTGGATGAAGAGGCTGCACAGTGACAGTACTGGATGAAGAGACTGCACACAGTGACTGTACTGGATGAAGAGACTGCACACAGTGACTGTACTGGATGAAGAGGCAGCACACGGGGACTGCACAGGAGGGAGAGGCAGCACACAGGGACTGCACAGGAGGGAGAGGCAGCACACAGGGACTGCACAGGAGGGAAAGGCTGCACACAGTGACTGCACAGGAGGGAGAGGCAGCGCACAGGGACTGCCCAGGAGGGAGAGGCTGCACACAGTGACAGCACAGGAGGGAGAGGCAGCACACGGGGACTGCACAGGAGGGAGAGGTAGCACACGGGGACTGCACAGGAGGGAGAGGCAGCACACGGGGACTGCACAGGAGGGAGAGGTAGCACACAGGGACTGCACAGGAGGGAAAGGCAGCATACAGGGACTGCACAGGAGGGAGAGGCAGCACACAGGGACTGCACAGGAGGGAGAGGCAGCACACAGGGACTGCACAGGAGGGAGAGGCAGCACACAGTGACTGCACAGGAGGGAGAGGCTGCACACAGTGACTGCACAGGAGGGAGAGGCAGCACACGGGGACTGCACAGGAGGGAGAGGCAGCACACAGGGACTGCACAGGAGGGAGAGGCAGCACACAGGGACTGCACAGGACAGAGAGGCTGCACACAGTGACTGCACAGGAGGGAGAGGCAGCACACAGGGACTGCACAGGAGGGAGAGGCAGCACACAGGGACTGCACAGGAGGGAGAGGCAGCACACAGGGACTGCACAGGACAGAGAGGCTGCACACAGTGACTGCACAGGAGGGAGAGGCTGCACACAGTGACTGCACAGAAGAAAGACACTGCATACAGTGATTACACAGAAGAGACTGTACATTGACAGCATAGGAGAAGATAGTATACAGTGACTGACCAGGTGGAAGAGAGACAGCACACAGTGACACCAGAGGAAAAATATATCCTTGTACCATGTTAGCCAGTAGATAGAAAAATATTAACATTTGGGAGTCTCAGTGGTTGACACCTTTTAGTGTTTAACTGAAAAGATGGTAATAAATAGCAGCTTTCGAGATTACTCAGGTGTGTTCATCAGGCTCGGGATACAGAGCCTGATGAAGAGACCTAAGTATTCGCAAAAGCTGTTATTTATTACCATCTTTTCAGTTAAACACTAAAAGGTGTCAACCACTGAGACTCCCAAATGTTAATATTTTTCTACCACAGGAGAAAGACACTGAATATGGTGACTAGAAAGGATGAAGTGGCTGCATACAGTGACTGCGCAAGAGGAAGAGGCTGCACACAATGACTGCGCAAGAGGAAGAGGCTGCACACAATGACTGCGCAAGAGGAAGAGGCTGCACACAATGACTGCGCAAGAGGAAGAGGCTGCACACAGGGACTGCACAAGAAGAAGAGCCTGCACACAGTGACTGCACAAGAGGAAGAGGCTGCACACAGGGACTGCACAAGAGGAAGAGGCTGCACACAGTGACTTCACAAGAGGAAGAGGCTGCACACAGGGACTGCACAAGAGGAAGAGGCAGCACACAGGGACTGCACAGGAGGGAGAGGCTGCACACAATGACTGCGCAAGAGGAAGAGGCTGCACACAGGGACTGCACAAGAGGGAGAGGCTGCACACAGTGACTGCACAAGAGGAAAAGGCTGCACACAGTGACTGCACAAGAGGAAGAGGCTGCACACAGGGACTGTACAAGAGGAAGAGGCTGCACAAAGTGACTGCACAAGAGGAAGAGGCTGCACACAGTGACAGCGCAAGAGGAAGAGGCTGCACACAGTGACTGCGCAAGAGGAAGAGGCTGCACACAGTGACTGCGCAAGAGGAAGAGGCTGCACACAGTGACTGCGCATGAGGAAGAGGCTGCACACAGTGACTGCCCAAGAGGAAGAGGCTGCACACAGGGACTGCACAAGAGGAAGAGGCAGCACACAGGGACTGCACAGGAGGGAGAGGCAGCACACAGGGACTGCACAAGAGGAAGAGGCTGCACACAGTGACTGCACAAGAGGAAGAGGCTGCACACAGGGACTGCACAAGAGGAAGAGACTGCACACAGTGACTGCGCAAGAGGAAGAGGCTGCACACAGTGACTGCGCAAGAGGAAGAGGCTGCACACAGTGACTGCGCAAGAGGAAGAGGCTGCACACAGTGACTGCGCAAGAGGAAGAGGCTGCACACAGTGACTGCACAAGAGGAAGAGGCTGCACACAGTGACTGCGCAAGAGGAAGAGGCTGCACACAGTGACTGCGCAAGAGGAAGAGGCTGCACACAGTGACTGCACAAGAGGAAGAGGCTGCACACAGTGACTGCGCAAGAGGAAGAGGCTGCACGCAGTGACTGTGCAAGAGGAAGAGGCTGCACACAGTGACTGCACAAGAGGAAGAGGCTGCACACAGTGACTGCACAAGAGGAAGAGGCTGCACACAATGACTGCGCAAGAGGAAGAGGCTGCACACAGTGACTGCACAAGAGGAAGAGGCTGCACACAGGGACTGCACAAGAGGAAGAGGCTGCACACAGTGACTGCGCAAGAGGAAGAGGCTGCACACAGCGACTGAGCAAGAGGAAGAGGCTGCACACAGTGACTGCGCAAGAGGAAGAGGCTGCACACAGTGACTGCGCAAGAGGAAGAGGCTGCACACAGTGACTGCACAAGAGGAAGAGGCTGCACACAGTGACTGCGCAAGAGGAAGAGGCTGCACACAGTGACTGCACAAGAGGAAGAGGCTGCACACAGTGACTGCGCAAGAGGAAGAGGCTGCACACAGTGACTGTGCAAGAGGAAGAGGCTGCACACAGTGACTGCACATAGTGACTGCATAGGAGGAAAAGAGACTACAAACAGTGACTACAAAGGAGGAAGAGATTGCACACAGTGTCCGCGCAGAAGAAAGTAACCGCACAGTGACTGCACAAGCAGAGACTGCACAAGGTAAGTGTACAGCAAGAAGAGACTGCACACAGTGACTGCACAAGAAGAGACTGCACACAGTGTCTGTGCAGAAGAAAGAAACCGCATACAGTGACTGTTTTTAGCCTAATTTTCTCCAGAATTATACAGAAGACACTAACAGAAAAGCTCATGTACCATATGAAATTATTTTTTTCCATACAAATAGCTGTAAATGCACTGATGATTCAGGTAGCGTAGCGCTTTAATACAAAAATTACTGAACGTATGTTACATTTTTGTGTCGGGGGAAATCAATCTGATGCAAAAGGTTCACAAAAGGCTTCACTATTCTGAATAAGGACTTCATAAATGTTTCTTTGCCATATTAGATTGTGTTGTACCATTATAGCTGAGCCTGAAATCTGGTAATTTCCTTCCGACATGTTATTATTACTTATTACTATTTGATTGCTCATTAATGCTCAAATTTATGGGAAGATTTGTCACCAGCAAGTTCAGCAGGAATTGCTCCAGAAATCTCAAATTATCTACAGCTAAATCATCTTCCCTTCATGTCAAGAATCTATCGAATGTCCTAAGGGAAGGAATATCCAGAATACGACATGCTACAAACACAATGTAACCCTGGCACATACTGTACAATATGTCCATGAAAAGCTACAGATACAATGTAACCCTGGCACATACTGTACAATATGTCCATGAAAAGCCACAGATACAATGTATCCCTGGCACATACTGTACAATATGTCCATGAAAAGCCACAGATACAATGTATCCCTGGCACATACTGTACAATATGTCCATGAAAAGCTACAGATACAATGTAACCCCGGCACATACTGTACAATATGTCCATGAAAAGCTACAGATACAATGTAGCCCTGGCACATACTGTACAATATGTCCATGAAAAGCTACAGATACAATGTATCCCTGGCACATACTGTACAATATGTCCATGAAAAGCCACAGATACAATGTATCCCTGGCACATACTGTACAATATGTCAATGAAAAGCTACAGATACAATGTATCCCTGGCACATACTGTACAATATGTCCATGAAAAGCTACAGATACAATGTATCCCTGGCACATACTGTACAATATGTCCATGAAAAGCTACAGATACAATGTATCCCTGGCACATACTGTACAATATCTCCATGAAAAGCCACAGATACAATGTAACCCTGGCACATACGGTACAATATGTCCATGAAAAGCCACAGATACAATGTATCATTGGCACATACTGTACAATATGTCCATGAAAAGCCACAAATACAATGTAACCCTGGCACATACTGTACAATATGTCCATGAAAAGCTACAGATACAATGTAACCCTGGCACATACTGTACAATATGTCCATGAAAAGCTACAGATACAATGTATCCCTGGCACATACTGTACAATATGTCCATGAAAAGCTACAGATACAATGTATCCCTGGCACATACGGTACAATATGTCCATGAAAAGCCACAGATACAATGTATCATTGGCACATACTGTACAATATGTCCATGAAAAGCCACAAATACAATGTAACCCTGGCACATACTGTACAATATGTCCATGAAAAGCCACAAATACAATGTAACCCTGGCACATACTGTACAATATGTCCATGAAAAGCTACAGATACAATGTAACCCTGGCACATACGGTACAATATGTCCATGAAAAGCCACAGATACAATGTATCCTTGGCACATAGTGTACAATATGTCCATGAAAAGCCACAGATACAATGTAACCCTGGCACATACTGTACAATATGTCCATGAAAAGCTACAGATACAATGTTACCCCGGCACATACTGTACAATATGTCCATGAAAAGCCACAGATACAATGTATCCCTGGCACATACTGTACAATATGTCCATGAAAAGCCACAGATACAATGTATCCCTGGCACATACTGTACAATATGTCCATGAAAAGCTACAGATACAATGTATCCCTGGCACATAGTGTACAATATGTCCATGAAAAGCCACAGATACAATGTAACCCTGGCACATACTGTACAATATGTCCATGAAAAGCCACAGATACAATGTATCCCTGGCACATAGTGTACAATATGTCGATGAAAAGCCACAGATACAATGTAACCCTGGCACATACTGTACAATATGTCCATGAAAAGCTACAGATACAATGTATCCCTGGCACATACTGTACAATATGTCCATGAAAAGCCACAGATACAATGTATCCCTGGCACATACTGTACAATATGTCCATGAAAAGCCACAGATACAATGTAACCCTGGCACATACTGTACAATATGTCCATGAAAAGCTACAGATACAATGTATCCCTGGCACATACTGTACAATATGTCCATGAAAAGCTACAGATACAATGTATCCCTGGCACATACTGTACAATATGTCCATGAAAAGCCACAGATACAATGTAACCCTGGCACATACTGTACAATATGTCCATGAAAAGCTACAGATACAATGTATCCCTGGCACATACTGTACAATATGTCCATGAAAAGCCACAGATACAATGTATCCCTGGCACATACTGTACAATATGTCCATGAAAAGCCACAGATACAATGTAACCCTGGCACATACTGTACAATATGTCCATGAAAAGCTACAGATACAATGTATCCCTGGCACATAGTGTACAATATGTCCATGAAAAGCCACAGATACAATGTAACCCTGGCACATACTGTACAATATGTCCATGAAAAGCCACAGATACAATGTATCCCTGGCACATAGTGTACAATATGTCGATGAAAAGCCACAGATACAATGTAACCCTGGCACATACTGTACAATATGTCCATGAAAAGCTACAGATACAATGTATCCCTGGCACATACTGTACAATATGTCCATGAAAAGCCACAGATACAATGTATCCCTGGCACATACTGTACAATATGTCCATGAAAAGCCACAGATACAATGTAACCCTGGCACATACTGTACAATATGTCCATGAAAAGCTACAGATACAATGTATCCCTGGCACATACTGTACAATATGTCCATGAAAAGCTACAGATACAATGTATCCCTGGCACATACTGTACAATATGTCCATGAAAAGCCACAGATACAATGTAACCCTGGCACATACTGTACAATATGTCCATGAAAAGCTACAGATACAATGTATCCCTGGCACATACTGTACAATATGTCCATGAAAAGCCACAGATACAATGTATCCCTGGCACATACTGTACAATATGTCCATGATGATGTGTCCTCCATTGTGAGGTCACGTGATCATGTAAATGGCGCGGTACACAAGCTGCTCATTAACATATTGGATGGATGTTGCTAATTACTGATTATGTGGGCATGATCCGGCTGGAGCAGTATGTGGCAGCGCGGTATGGGAGTCACTGTTTGTTAGGGCCACCTTTCTTGCTGGCACCGTATATGAGGGCAGTTCGGGGATGGCACTGTTATTAGGAGCACATTTTGTGCACTGCAGGTTCACAAATTTTCCACCTTTTAAAGGAACACTCTCCAAAGCTCCTCTGGTTTGATTTATCGAGTGCACGATCCGAGGTCTCACAGCACAAGGAGAGAACCCGCATGTCAGGCTCCGTCCCCTCGCCCTCGTACGAGGGGTAACAGCATAGGCGTTGGGCCTGAAGTTTTCCTTTAAATCTCTCTGATAGCAAATCATGGAAGTTGGTCTGTTCAGCAGAGGAGGTCACTGAGTAGAAACAAGTTACATAACATCGAGGTCACAAAAGTCCACTCCACCTGTCACATGCTCATTGTGGCAGCTTTTCCTCCTCATCGGCCTATAAAGGAATTTTCCATATGATGGCATCTAACTATTCAGCTCACCTCAGAACAAATCAGATTTATACTGATGATAATGACGGGTTACTCAAATCAGAGGAGGGATCAGCGGCGCCCATGTAGTATGTATCAACATAGTGACAGTGTACAAAGAGAAATGTGCCAGTGACTCATTCTCCCCCAAGTATCAGTGCAAGTATCAGTGTCATTATCCTGTACCCCGAGTGTCATTATCCTGTACCCCGAGTGTCATTATCCTGTACCCCAAGTGTCAGTGTGATTATCCTGTACCCCGAGTGTCAGTGTCATTATCCTGTACCCCAAGTGTCAGTGTGATTATCCTGTACCCCCAGTGTCATTATCCTGTACCCCGAGTGTCAGTGTGATTATCCTGTACCCCGAGTGTCAGTGTCATTATCCTGTACCCCCAGTGTCATTATCCTGTACCCCGAGTGTCAGTGTGATTATCCTGTACCCCGAGTGTCAGTGTCATTATCCTGTACCCCAAGTGTCAGTGTCATTATCCTGTACCCCCAGTGTCATTATCTTGTACCCCGAGTGTCGGTACTGCAGCCCAGTATTTTGGTAATTGGTAGTTTTCATTTGTAGGGTACAATTAGTTCTAATTCCTTGACGTCGCTGGCACTGATGGAGGTGATGACACTTTCTGTACAGCGCTGCTGAATATGTTGACGCTATATAAGCCATGGTAAATAAATAATCTTTGGATTTTATAGTAATGGACGTCGTTTTTTTTTGGGTGTCAGTTTTCTTCCTGAGGATTAAGGTGACAGAGAAGGATGTTCATCATGAGCCAGTGCAGGGCGGCTCCAGGTTTTTATGGGCCCCGGGCGAAAGAGTTTCAGTGGCCCCTTTAACACATACCACGATTCATGATGCACAGATACCACAGAGAAATATATATATAGTACAATGCAAAGATTTCACTTCTTACATTACATGAGCGATATCTATTGTAAATTCCACAATAGCTCAGAAACCGGTGAATCGCTCCACACAGAATACTGGCCCCCATATAATGCTCCATACAGAATACTGGCCCCCATATAAGGCCCCATACGGAATACTGGCCCCCATATAAGGCCCCATACGGAATACTGGCCCCCATATAACACTCCATACAGAATACTGGCCCCCATATAATGCTCCATACAGGATACTGGCCCCCATATAATGCTCCATACAGGATACTGGCCCCCATATAATGCTCCATACAGAATACTGGCCCCCATATAAGGCCCCATACGGAATACTGGCCCCCATATAAGGCCCCATACGGAATACTGGCCCCCATATAACACTCCATACAGAATACTGGCCCCCATATAATGCTCCATACAGGATACTGGCCCCCATATAAGGCCCCATATGGAATACTGGCCCCCATATAACTCTCCATACACAATACTGGCCCCCATATAACACTCCATACAGAATACTGGCCCCCATATAATGCTCCATACAGGATACTGGCCCCCATATAAGGCCCCATATGGAACACTGGCCCCCATATAACTCTCCATACAGGATACTGGTCCCCATATAATGCTCCATACAGAATACTGGCCCCCATATAATGCTCCATACAGGATACTGGCCCCCATATAAGGCCCCATATGGAATACTGGCCCCCATATAACTCTCCATACAGGATACTGGTCCCCATATAATGCTCCATACAGGATACTGGCCCCCATATAATGCTCCATACAGAATACTGGCCCCCATATAAGGCCCCATACGGAATACTGGCCCCCATATAAGGCCCCATACGGAATACTGGCCCCCATATAACACTCCATACAGAATACTGGCCCCCATATAATGCTCCATACAGGATACTGGCCCCCATATAAGGCCCCATATGGAATACTGGCCCCAATATAACTCTCCATACAGAATACTGGCCCCCATATAACACTCCATACAGAATACTGGCCCCCATATAAGGCCCCATATGCAATACTGACCCCCATATAACACTCCATACAGAATACTGGCCCCCATATAACACTCCATACAGAATACTGGCCCCCATATAATGCTCCATACAGGATACTGGCCCCCATATAAGGCCCCATATGGAATACTGGCCCCCATATAAGGCCCCATACGGAATACTGGCCCCCATATAAGGCCCCATACGGAATACTGGCCCCCATATAAGGCCCCATAAGGAATACTGGCCCCCATATAAGGCCCCATACGGAATACTGGCCCCCATATAAGGCTCCATACAGAATACTGGCCCCCATATAAGGCCCCATACGGAATACTGGCCCCCATATAAGGCCCCATATGGAATACTGGCCCCCATATAAGGCCCCATACAGAATACTGGCCCCCATATAAGGCCCCATACGGAATACTGGCCCCCATATAACACTCCATACAGAATACTGGCCCCCATATAAGGCTCCATACGGAATACTGGCCCCCATATAAGGCTCCATGCGGAATACTGACCCCCATATAAGGCTCCATGCGGAATACTGGCCCCCATATAAGGCTCCATACGGAATACTGGGCCCCATATAAGGCCCCATACGGAATACTGGCCCCCATATAAGGCTCCATACGGAATACTGGCCCCCATATAAGGCTCCATACGGAATACTGGGCCCCATATAAGGCCCCATACGGAATACTGGCCCCCATATAAGGCCCCAAACGGAATACTGGCCCCCATATAAGGCTCCATACGGAATACTGGCCCCCGTATAAGGCTCCATACAGAATACTGGCCCCCGTATAAGGCTCCATGCGGAATACTGGCTACCATATAAGGCTCCATACGGAATACTGTCCCCCATATAAGGCTCCATACGGAATACTGGCCCCAATATAAGGATCCATACGGAATACTGGCCCCCGTATAAGGCTCCATATGGAATACTGGCCCCCATATAAGGCTCCATACGGAATACTGGCCCCCATATAAGGCTCCATATGGAATACTGGCCCCCATATAAGGCTCCATACGGAATACTGGCCCCCATATAAGGCTCCATACAGAATACTGGCCCCCATATAACGCTCCATACAGGATACTGGTCCCCTTATAAAGCTCCATACAGGATACTGGCCCCCATATAACGCTCCATACAGGATACTGGTCCCCTTATAAAACTCCATACAGGATACTGGCCCCCATATAACGCTCCATACAGGATACAGGTCCCCTTATAACGCTCCATACAGGATACCGGTCCCCTTATAACGCTCCATACAGGATACCGGTCCCCTTATAACGCTCCATACAGGATACTGGCCCCCATATAACGCTGCATGTAGGCTGTTACCCCCCACATAATGCCCCATACAGGCTGTCCCCCCCTTATAATGCTCCATGCAGGCTGTTACCCCCCACATAATGCCCCATACAGCCCCCCCCCCTTTTAATGCTCCATGCAGGCTGTTACCCCCCACATAATGCCCCATACAGGCTGCCCCCCCCCTTATAATGCTCCATGCAGGCTGTTACCCCCCACATAATGCCCCATACAGCCCCCCCCTTTTAATGCTCCATGCAGGCTGTTACCCCCCACATAATGCCCCATGCAGGCTGCCCCCCCTTTATAATGCCCCATGCAGGCTGCCCCCCCCCTTTATAATGCCCCATGCAGGCTGTTCCCCACCTTATAATGCCCCATGCAGGATGTCACCCCTCCTCTTTATAATGCCCCATGCAGGATGCCCCCCCCCCTCTCTTTATAATGTCCCAAGCAGGATGCCCCCCCTCTCTTTATAATGTCCCAAGCAGGATGCCCCCCCCTCTCTTTATAATGCCCCATGCAGGATGCCCCCCCCTCTCTTTATAATGCCCCATGCAGGATGCCCCCCCCCTCTCTTTATAATGCCCCATGCAGGATGTCACCCCCTCTCTCTTTATAATGCCCCATGCAGGATGCCCCCCCTCTCTTTATAATGCCCCATGCAGGATGCCCCCCCCTCTCTTTATAATGCCCCATGCAGGATGCCCCCCTCTCTCTTTATAATGCCCCATGCAGGATGTCTCCCCCTCTCTTTATAATGCCCCATGCAGGATGTCACCCCCTCTCTCTTTATAATGCCCCATGCAGGATGTCCCCCCCCCTCTTTATAATGCCCCATGCAGGATGCACCCCCCCTCTCTTTATAATGCCCCATGCAGGATGTCCCCCCTCTCTTTATAATGCCCCATGCAGGATGTCCCCCCTCTCTTTATAATGCCCCATGCAGAATGTCACCCCCTCTCTCTTTATAATGCCCCATGCAGGATGTCCCCCCCTCTCTTTATAATGCCCCATGCAGGATGTCACCCCCTATCTCTTTATAATGCCCCATGCAGGATGCCACCCCCCCTCTCTTTATAATGCCCCATGCAGGATGCCCCCCCTCTCTTTATAATGCCCCATGCAGGATGTCACCCCCTCTCTCTTTATAATGCCCCATGCAGGATGTCACCCCCCCTCTCTTTATAATGCCCCATGCAGGATGTCCCCCCCTCTCTTTATAATGCCCCATGCAGGATGTCCCCCCCTCTCTTTATAATGCCCCATGCAGGATGTCCCCCCCTCTCTTTATAATGCCCCATGCAGGATTTCACCCCCCCTCTCTTTATAATGCCCCATGCAGGATGTCACCCCCCCTCTTTATAATGCCCCATGCAGGATGCCACCCCCCCTCTCTTTATAATGCCCCATGCAGGATGTCACCCCCCCTCTTTATAATGCCCCATGCAGGATGCCCCCCCCTCTCTTTATAATGCCCCATGCAGGATGTCACCCCCTCTCTCTTTATAATGCCCCATGCAGGATGTCACCCCCCCTCTCTTTATAATGCCCCATGCAGGATGTCCCCCCCTCTCTTTATAATGCCCTATGCAGGATGTCCCCCCCTCTCTTTATAATGCCCCATGCAGGATGCCACCCCCCCTCTCTTTATAATGCCCCATGCAGGATGTCCCCCCCTCTCTTTATAATGCCCCATGCAGGATGTCCCCCTCTCTTTATAATGCCCCATGCAGGATGTCACCCCCCCTCTCTTTATAATGCCCCATGCAGGATGTCACCCCCCCTCTTTATAATGCCCCATGCAGGATGCCACCCCCCCTCTCTTTATAATGCCCTATGCAGGATGCCCCCCCTCTCTTTATAATGCCCCATGCAGGATGTCACCCCCTATCTCTTTATAATGCCCCATGCAGGATGTCACCCCCCCTCTCTTTATAATGCCCCATGCAGGATGTCACCCCCCTCTTTATAATGCCCCATGCAGGATGCCACCCCCCCTCTCTTTATAATGCCCCATGCAGGATGCCCCCCCCTCTCTTTATAATGCCCCATGCAGGATGTCACCCCCTCTCTCTTTATAATGCCCTATGCAGGATGTCACCCCCCCTCTCTTTATAATGCCCCATGCAGGATGCCACCCCCCCTCTCTTTATAATGCCCCATGCAGGATGTCCCCCCCTCTCTTTATAATGCCCCATGCAGGATGTCCCCCCCTCTCTTTATAATGCCCCATGCAGGATGCCACCCCCCCTCTCTTTATAATGCCCCATGCAGGATGTCCCCCCCTCTCTTTATAATGCCCCATGCAGGATGTCCCCCCCTCTCTTTATAATGCCCCATGCAAGATGCCACCCCCCCTTCTCTTTATAATGCCCCATGCAGGATGTCCCCCCCTCTCTCTTTATAATGCCCCATGCAGGATGCCCCCCCTCTCTTTATAATGCCCCATGCAGGATGCCCCCCTCTCTCTTTATAATGCCCCATGCAGGATGTCACCCCCTCTCTCTTTATAATGCCCCATGCAGGATGTCACCCCCCCCTCTCTTTATAATGCCCCATGCAGGATGTCCCCCCCTCTCTTTATAATGCCCCATGCAGGATGTCCCCCCCTCTCTTTATAATGCCCCATGCAGGATGTCCCCCCTCTCTTTATAATGCCCCATGCAGGATGTCCCCCCCTCTCTTTATAATGCCCCATGCAGGATGTCACCCCCCCCCTCTCTTTATAATGCCCCATGCAGGATGTCACCCCCCCTCTTTATAATGCCCCATGCAGGATGCCACCCCCCCTCTCTTTATAATGCCCCATGCAGGATGCCCCCCCCTCTCTTTATAATGCCCCATGCAGGATGTCACCCCCTCTCTCTTTATAATGCCCCATGCAGGATGTCACCCCCCCTCTCTTTATAATGCCCCATGCAGGATTTCCCCCCCTCTCTTTATAATGCCCCATGCAGGATGTCCCCCCCTCTCTTTATAATGCCCCATGCAGGATGCCACCCCCCCTCTCTTTATAATGCCCCATGCAGGATGTCCCCCCCTCTCTTTATAATGCCCCATGCAGGATGTCCCCCCCTCTCTTTATAATGCCCCATGCAAGATGCCACCCCCCCTCTCTTTATAATGCCCCATGCAGGATGTCCCCCCCTCTCTTTATAATGCCCCATGCAGGATGTCCCCCCCTCTCTTTATAATGCCCCATGCCTCCATACATTAAAAAAAAAATCAAATACTCACCTCCCTTCTCCTCACCTGCTGCCTGCTGCTCGGGTCCGAGCTCCAGCGTTGTCGGCGTCTTCCCGCTCAGCGCTCCCTGCGACGGCTCAGGGGAGGGCGCGGTGGAAAGACGTCACCGCGCCCTCTGACCTGAGACGTCACAGGGAGCGCAGAGCAGGAAGACAGCTGATCTGCGGAGGCACGGGGAGAGGTAAGTATCCGGCTGCCGGGGCCCTGAGCAAGCAGGGGAGAAGGGCAGGCGCTGACACCGCTCTCCTCCGCCCATAGCCCAGCGGGGTGCGCGACCGCCAGTGGGCCCCTCTGCCTGCTCAGGGCCCCGGCATTTGCCTGGGTGCTGACGCCGGCCCTGAGCCAGTGATTCTTCTGCCTCAGATCAATCAATGAAGTGAATGAAACGTATCAATATCATCAGTCATTATTATTTGTATTGTAATTAGATCTAATGTGATTGTTACATATCAGAGGATATTCTCACCGGTGACTCATTACTCGTATCAGAGAAAAATAAATCACAGACCGGAATCCTCAGTAAAATGAATTTTTCATTCTTACTTAGTAATACATATCAGTAAAATGTATTAATACAGTGGATATAAAAAATCTACACGCTCCTGGTAAAATGCAAGATTTTTCTCATGTAAATAAATCCTACCAAGAAGAATCATTGCAGAACTTTTTCCATCTTTAATGTCACTCATATTCTGTATAAATCCACTGAGAAACAAACCAAAATCATTTTAAGGAAGAAAATAAAAATAACAAAAATACAATAATTTAGTTGCATAAGTGTGAGCACCCTCTTATAATTAAGGATCTGGTTGCGTTCAGAATTAATTTAAACCTATAGAGAAAACAAACACCAATATACATTGTCCTAAGGCATTAATGCAATTAAAATATAAAGAAAAGAAAAAATGCCAGATGGGGTACAAATAAAATATGATCTTTATTGAAAAATCATTAAAACAGACATGGGATAAAAAGAGAAACCTAAACAAAGAAAAAGAAATCAAATAAAAGGTGGGTAGTATGCAATTAATGGCTACAATGATAAAGGTCTATGAATGCCTATACAATAATAAGGCACGGGACATCTCCAAATTGATTTAAAGGAAAGTGCAGGTGCAACACAATAATATGTATCAATCCCTAAAAATTAGACACATAATTTGTACAGAGACAGTGCCAATCAATTAGCTGAAACATATGAACAAAGTATATGTGAGTCAGTACACAGATACAGTACATATAATGTGAAATATCAAAGGACATACCCAAATAGTTCACGAATAAAGTGCAGGTGCAAGTGTGTTCAGAATTAGCCAATCACATTTATCCTCATGTTGCGTGGTAGTTAGTGCTCGGCTGCCGTCATTTATAAGCATTCTGATTCATTCCAGAAAAAGTGTTGCTGCACTCGGAGGATTTTCTTGACATTTTCTGGTCTGTAAACAGCTGAAAAAAGGCAAAGGATCTCACTGTGGAAAGTAATCAGCCAGCGGAAGGGACAAAAACATTTCCCAGGCATTAGATCTACCATGGACACTGTGAATAAGAACTGGATTAAATTTGCTACTGCAAGAAGTAGTAGGCAAAGATCACCAGTTCTAGATGAGCCAAAAAGACTGAATGCTGCCAAAAATTCACAGGGGACTGCAACAAAGTATTTGTGTAAGGGCTCTTTCACACGTGAGTGTGTCCGGTACGTATGGTAACAGTTTTCACACGTACTGGAGACACTGACACAAGTAGACCCCTTCAAATGACTGGGTCTGTGCACAGGTCAGTGTGTTTCCACAGACCATGCGTCCGTGGGCAAAACACGCTGACATGTCTGGTTTTTACCCGCTGCACAGTCCGCAAAACATCCCACACTGATGACACACGGATGACATCCATGTGTCATCCGATTGACATGTACCGGTGCCTGGGAATCTGTATACAGTTAGCGCTGATCCCAAGTGCCGGGTGCTGAATGCTGCCCTCATCATTGTCCCCTGCCGGCGTTGCAATCAGCACTAACAAGGGACAATGTTGAGAGTTGTATTCTGCTGCCAATGTCTTCAAAAGCTGTAAAAAAAGAATAAAATAAAAAAATCCTTTTACACACCTGTCTTGAAGTGACCACACATGCCGGGGAGCTGGGGAGAATGACTTGCTGCAGCGAGCGGGCCCCGGACCTCTGCTGAGCTCTCTGAGTGACAGGACACCTCTCACTGAGCTCAGCACAGAAAAGGGGCCCGCAAGCGGTCAGATGGGTTACAGCGGGGGACACTTAGGACTGGTGAGTATAAGGATTTTTTTATTTTATTCTTACTATTACAAGAGGACACAGAGGGAGCAGAATACTACTCTCAACATTTCCTTTGCTCTCGCTGATTGCAGGGGACAATGATGAGGGCAGCATTCTACATCCGGCGCTTGGGAACAGAGCTATCTGTACCACTGATTCCCAAGCGCCGGTACGCGTGATCCTGATGTGGCACATGGTTGACACACGTATGCTACACAGGTGCACATGGACACACGGACACGGACATCTCCGCTACTGTTTTTTCTGGTACTGGAAATATCAGGACGCGTGAAACCGGCCTAAGGGAGTGCAGATTTATGTAACCACATTATTGTAGTTTTTTTTATTTTTCCACCCGGAAAAAATTCAGTTTGTTTCTCACTGGATATGTACAGATTATGGATTATATAAAAGGGGGAAAAAATTGCTAAAATGATTCTTCTTGGTAAGATTTTTTTTTTTTTACATGACAAAAACCTGGCATTTTAATACGGGTGTGTAGACTTTTTATATCTATTGTATATAGAAGGGGTACTTGTCGGGATGATCTTACTATTGAAATTGTTATTCCTGGAGAACAGCGGAATCTGGAGAAAAATGACAGAGAAGAAAAGGAGGAGCCTAAAAGAGGAGGACAAGGACAAAGAAGACTGGAGAAGGAGGACGGAGGAGCCTGGAGAAGGAGGACGGAGGAGCCTGGAGGAGGAGGAGGACAGAGTAGCCTGGAGAAGGAGGAGGACAGAGGAGCCTGGAGGAGGAGGACAGATGAGCCTGGAGGAGGAGGAGGACAGAGGAGCCTGGAGGAGGAGGACAGAGGAGCCTGGAGAAGGAGGAGGACAGAGGAGCCTGGAGGAGGAGGAGGACAGAGGAGCCTGGAGGAGGAGCACAGAGAAGTCTTTAAGCAGCTCTCGTAGAGAGCACATGAATGCTCCTGTGTATGGGGAGTCGGGGGTATGAATGATCGTTCATGTATGTAATGTGTATGGGGACCGGACCTCTTCTCTGCCTCTCCCTTGTTATCACAGTAAGATTAATGCATGAGGATAAAAACAAATCGCTCTTCTGACAAACAGGAAAAAAATCCAAAAATAAGCAGAATTATTTATTGGTTTTGTGTTTATAGAGCAGATCATCAGACCAGAAAATAAAGGGCATGCGAACAGCAAGAATTTACAGTAAAAAAAACCCTAAGATCAGGTATTTGCTGAAAACCATAAAGCTGTCCATAAACATCAGAGATCCGTCAGCTCTCTCCTGAACCATAGCGGGCATATGTTCTTAATGGGGTGAAGGGAGTATGGGCTGATGGCAATCTCCCCCTATTCCTCCATACACAGGAATGCTTGACCTCCTCTTATCTCCAGAGGGAACAGAAGCATCTGCCATTGGAATTCCAACATGTCGACCCTCCTCTCATTGTGCTGATCCAGATGATATTAGGAGTTCCCCATACACATTAGACTGTTGGTCAATCTGCGGGTTCAGACTGATTTAATCCAATGTAAATGAGGGCCTTAAGGCACTGCTAGAACACCACGTCCTGTTCAGACTCCTCTGTCCCCTCTAGACACACCTGTCTCTTCCAGACACCTCTGTTCTCTTCTGTCCTACTTCAGACACCTCTGTCCTCATTTTCTGGACTCTTCTGTCTTCATCCAGACACCTCAGAACTTCCCCAGCCATCCCTAACATCCTCCAGGCTCCTCAGTACTCCTATAATCAAGCTTGTGCTCCTCCATATTCCTTGGCCCCCTCTAGACCGCACTGTCTCCTCCAGACTCCTTTGTCATCTTCGTTCAGACCCTTTTGTCCTCCTCCTCTAAACCCCTCTGTTCCCTCCTCCAGAATACACTGTCTTCCTCCTGCAGCCTTCTCTATCCTCCTCCACACTCCTCTGTCCTCCTTCCTCAGACTCCACAGTCTTCCTCCAGACCCCTCTCTCCTCTTCAGAATTCCCTCTTCCCCTCCAGATATCTCCAGCAGCTACTTATCTCCCCTGAGAACAATAGGATTGGGCATTGAAATTCAACATGCCCATTCCTCCTTCTTTCTCCAACATAATCTATTTGTGGATAGTCAGGAGGCCCCCCCTTACATATCGGGTGGTTGGTGGGTGCTGGTGAAGGTATCAGGTTTGTCAGACATTAATCTGGTGTGTATGGCCACCTTACTAATAGTATCCAATGTAAGTCACAATAAATCCATATAATGATAAAGTGAATGGATGATACAAACCGATACACGGAATCATAAATAAACACATCAATAAATAATTAGGTGTGATTTTATAATGATGGCGGTAAAGAATAAACCACAGGAAACATCATAAAATAGATGATAGGTAGAGCTAATAAGTGTAAAGGCAAATAAAGCGATGACTGCAAAAAAAATGCAAATAAAACCACAACTATTAACTCTGTGACCCCACTGTACAAATTACCAATTGCATTCTTAGTAGTTATAGTTTTATTTGGTTTTACGCTTACTACGACCCATCGTGCATTTTATCTATTTTCACTGACCTTATGAAATCACATCTAATTATTTCCTTCTGTATTTATGACTCTTGGTATCATCCGTTCACTAGGATTTGACATTGTATCTACATTGGATACTATCGCTACACACGGGGTCTGCACTCTGCACTTTGACAGACAAAGTCCTCGATTCATTAAGGTGTTTTTCATGCAAGTATTAATGGAAGAATCGCTGGAGTATGATGAACATACACAGGACACAGGAACTATCACTCATGAAATCATCACCGACGTCCGTGTCTTTATCAATTGATCTGATAAATTAAAGAAAAAGAATTCTGGTGATCTGGATTTTGTCCCTGGTCATCGGTAGCGCCCCCTCTGGCTGCTATGACCTGCCGCTCCTCTGGCTGTTATGACCTACTGCCGCATCTGTGTAAGGCAATGATCTTATCCTTCACCAAACGTACAAAAGTGCAAAGCCTGAGAAGAAAGGCAACACTCTGCAAGAATAGTTACTTTTAGGAGTCAATAAAATCACAAATCCAATTGATAAGATGACAAATATTCTTCAGACTCGGCAGACAAACTTTTTGGACCACTCTCTTGACAACCTAAGAATATTAGTGACCTGGAGGCCATTGTCCATGAGGAATGGGCTAAGATTCTTCATGAACACTGCCAGAAGTTGGTGTCTGGCTATGCATTATGCAGCAGGTTATAACAGCTAGAGGGGCTCTTCACAGTAGTTTATAACAGCTAGAGGGGCTCTTCACAGTTGTAAAGACACTGGTCGTCAGGATATGAATAATTTTAATTGCAACTGTATCTGTGCTGTGACCCTGAGATAATCATCTACACTCCTGACCGTATTTTTCAGACGCATGTAACATATTGTGTATCAGCCATTTTTAGACGGTGTCATGTAGTCACCCCCATTGCACCGAACCTGCTTTGTTCTCCTTCATTATCTCAGGTTTACACTGCATTGCCTGATCTATGACATTCGGGAGGGAAAAGCTCCATGGAGTTTATAGCAATAACTGGAAATCCAAGATCATTTGAGGACTAACCTGCCAGAAGCTCGCTGAGTATTTTGCATGTAAACAATCAGCGAGTAATAAACATTTTATCAAATTCCTGCGCTGCCGGAGATGTCAGTGACACATCTCCACGGTAATAATCTGCTGCGATGTTCTGCATAACGCGACCCTTTGTTTTCTGCGCTTGACCCATTATGACCGCTGCTCGTTCAGTGTCAAGTGAAGTTCATGTTTTTGTTTTTACATCAGTAACCTTCCTCCTGGTTGTGCGAGTTTCCTTTATAAGTGTGATGCACTTTATAACTTGTATTATTCTCCACTAAAGGACAGTTTCACACATTTTTTGGATATCAATGACAAATCCTCAATAGTGATGAGCGAACGCGCTCGCCACTACTCGGTACTCGCCCGAGCATCATGATGCTCGACCAGCTCGGCGAGTATTTCCAGGGTTGCTCAGCGGGAACTCGGGTCCCCTCCCTGCATGTTTGGCGCTCTTTAGAGAGCCAATGAACATGCAGGGATTGCCTGCCATGCACTGTAATGCCGTAGCCATGTTGGTTGTGGGCATTACAGTGATTGGCTGGCCGCACAGCGTCATCAGGTCTATATCAGACCTGGCGCCGCCATGCTCGTCACAGTCACTCCGGATCAGACAGTGTAGGGAGAGCTGCTGCTGTGTCAGGGAGAGATTTGCTTGTGTATTAGGTAGTGTAGGGAGAAAAAACGTACATTACACATATCCATCTTAACAAACAGTCCTTCTGAGGACTAATCCATCTGCAGAGATATCAGGCAGGCAGTGTATATAGGCAGGCAGTGTATATAGGTAGGCAGTGTATATAGCAGACTGCAGTGCATATAGCACAAGAGGCTCCATTCCAATTCTGCCTTCTGCTGCTGTTAGATATTTCTATACAAAGGCCCAGGTCTCAGGGACGAGGAATACTTTTCTTTGGATCTTAATCCTCATTATTTGCTTATAAAGCAATCCAGAGAACACCGTTTTCCTGCGCCATTTGCTTGTTGGCACTGCAGAATACAGCCAGGTCCTTTCCATATTACAGCACTAGAAATCCAGCTATTTAAAACTGTGTTTTCTCCGTCACACGGATCACATATATGTTGTCAGAAAACACTGCCATTTCTGGCCTCCGTTAAAAATTTCTTTCAGTGTGTCAGTGAAGCAATTCACAGCAGTTTGCTGCTCAAACTACTTACCTACAGGCCAGGTATTCAAAACTCTGTTTTCTCTATCACATGGATCACATATAAATTCGCTCCAAACTCAGTCATTTGTAGTGAGCGTCGAAGATACTATCCTCCATTTAAAATGGGTAAGGCACATGGCAAGGGACGTGATGGTAATGGTGCATGCAGAGGCCGAGGACAAGGCCGTGGGCAAGCCGAAATTGTGCCACAACAAACACCCACATCTTCTCGCCTGACCTTCCTGTCCCAATTTCTAGGGGACCGCAGCACACCACTATTGAACCCAGAGCAGTGTCAAAAGGTTGTTGGTTGGATAGCGGATAATGCTTCCAGTCACTTAGCCACCACCACCACCACCCTGTCTTCCACACGGTCAAGTCTCAGTAGCCGTGAGTCTGGACCGCATATTCCTCACCCTGATCCTCCTTCCTCCCACCATGCCGAGTGCCCGGAGACAACTGATCCCACACTTGGACACTCTGAAGAGCTGTTCACTTTTCCATTTGTAGATTCGGGCCTCTCGCTCGGTCCACTTGAAGCGGGGCAAGAGGAGATCGCGTGTAGCAATGCCCAAATATTTGAGCAGCCACGATCACACGAAGGCAACGGTGGGAAAGTGTCACAAGAGGTGGACGATGATGAGACACAATTGCCAGAAAGTCAGGAGGAGGACCAGGGTGCGGAAGTGGAAGACGAGGTGGTGGATGATATAGTAACTGACCGTACCTGGCAGGAGGACATGCAGAGCGAGGACAGCAGCACACAGGGGGAGGGAGGCAGAGCACCACCACAGGCAGGAAGAAGCAGTGTGGTGGCCGCAGACTGAAGGCAGGCAACCGTTTCCCATAACACCAACACGAAGGAAGTTGCCAGTACAACTGTTAGGTCTTCCCAAGTCTGGTTGTTTTTTAAAGACTCCGCCAATAACCCCAAAAAGGCCATTTGCAACATCGGCCAGGCCAGCATCAGCAGGGGTGGCAAAACGACCAGACTGACCACCACCAGAATGATCAGGCACATGGCAGCAAAGCACCTGACTTTGTGGGCCGAACCCCAGGGTCCAGGAACAGTGTCTGCGGGTGGCACCATTGCTTCTTCCGCTGTTGTGCATGCAAGCCAATCCCCTGTCCATTGTGCATGCGAAGATGCCTCCTGCCCTGTGTAACATCCCTGGCGGCGTGCTTGCATAGTGCACCCCCTCCCACTATGCAAGACCGCAATCTGACCTGTCAGTCCAGCCTACAAACCTTGCTCCAGTTCATGCTGTGTGCATGTCTCTTGACTGACTGCTTAGGGCGGCGGCCCGATTACTTCCTGATTCTTATAGCTGCTGTGGGCACACCACTAATGCGTCTCCAGCCTATTGCTGTGAGTCACTGAATATTTAAACCCCCCCCCACCCAGAAGGAGGTGCCTCAGCAACACCTTCACTCAGTTTGTCTTTTCAACTGTATTGCCAGGTCCTGTTCTGTTTCTAGTCTGTTTCCGCCACTCTGGGGGCTGTATACCCAGGCCTGTTACCTGTAACTTCTAGTCTGTTTCCGCCACTATGGGGGCTGTATACCCAGGCTTGTTCTTGTATCTCATTGCAGTAGCAGTTCCTGTCTGAACTGTATCCTAGCCTGTTACCTGTTTGTCTCTATGTCCGTACCTTCCCTTTTCCTGCAGTATCTGAACCTGCACCTAAACTCCAACTCGTTGTCTCTGTACTTCTGTTTGTGAGTTTTGTGTCCACTCGCTACTTCATAGGAAGTACCTTGTGTGTATCTGGTTCTGCTTGTCCCTTTTCCCTTCCTCCGTATCTTCCTCCTATGTTCTAGCCTTCTTCCTGTATTTTCCAGTCTGTTCCATGTGAACAGAGCCCTGTCCTCTCTGCCTTGTCCACCGCACCTGCGGTTTCGCTCCGCTCTGTCTTGCCCACCGCTCCGGCGGTTTCTCTCTGCTCTGACTTGCCCACCGCTCCGGCGGCTTCCCTCTGCTCTACCTTACCCATCGCTCCGGCGGTTTCGCTCCGCTCGGTCTTGCCCACCACTCCGGCTGTTTCTCTCTGCTCTGACTTGCCCACCGCTCCGGCGGCTTCCCTCTGCTCTACCTTACCCATCGCTCCGGCGGTTTCGCTCTGCTCTGTCTTGCCCACCACTCCGGCTGTTTCTCTCTGCTCTGACTTGCCCACCGCTCCGGCGGCTTCCCTCTGCTCTGCCTTACCCACCGCTCCGGCGGTTTCTCTCTGCTCTGACTTGCCCACCGCTCCGGCGGCTTCCCTCTGCTCTACCTTGCCTACCGCTCCGGCGGATTCTCTCTGCTCTGACTTGCCCACCGCTCCGGTGGCTTCTCTCTGCTCTGCCTTGCCCACCGCTCCGGCGGTTCCACTCTGCTCTGCCTTGTCCACTGCACCTGTGGTTTCTCTCTGCTCTGCCTTGTCCACCGCTCCGGCGGTACTGCTCTGCTCTGCCTTGCCCACCGCACCTGCGGTTTTCGCTCCCCTCTGCTTGCTCACCGCACCAGCAGTTCCTCTCTGCTCTGCCTTGTCCTCCGCTCCAGCGGGTTCGCTTTACTCTGCTTGTCTACCGCATCTGCGGCTCTGTACCTGTCTCCCAGTCTGTACTGGACCCTATCAAGCCTGCGCTCCAACCTGCTAGTACCTCCCTGTCTGCACTCCAGCCGTGCTTGCCAGTATCTCCCTGTCTGCACCCCAGCCGTGCTTGCCAGTGCCCATCTGTCTGCATACCAGCCGTGCTTGCCAGTGCCCACCTGTCTGCATACCAGCCGTGCTTGCTAGTGCCCACCTGTCTGCATACCAGCCATGCTTGCCAGTGCCCACCTGTCTGCATAACAGCCGTACTTGCCAGTGCCCACCTGTCTGCATAACAGCTGTACTTGCCAATACCCACCTGCCTGTATGCCAGTCTAACCTGCCTGTTCCTGCATTCCCCAGTGTGGGTCAACAACTGTGACCGGGATCTGACCTGGTGTAGCACCTGGTCCCTCTGCTCGGTTCCTCCTTGGTTCACGGAGTCGACTAAGCCGCCGTGCGACCTTGGTCGGATTGGGTTGATACTTAGTTACGCCCCTCCAGGCACTCCTTGGTTCATGGTACAGTGGGATCACTAATCACGCTCACGCCAATCAGTCCGGGCGCGAGCATAACAGTTTGCTCAGGCCATGGTTCCCGTTGAGCCCCACGGCCTTTCGCTCTCAGAGACATTTTGAATCCTTGTCTGGCGTGCACCAAGAAAAAAATTTTTCTCAAGCTATGGCCCAGGCGATTTACGCACCAGCCCAAATGGATCTATCTGCACTCGTTCCTGCAGATCCACCACGGTACTATGGGGATTCAAAACTAAGCCGTGCATTTGTGGAGCAATGTATGCTGCATTTCAAGTTCTATGCTCACTATTTTCCTACCGATCGGGTTAAAGTGGCATTTATGATGTCCTACCTAGCGGGTGACGCCTTGAAATGGATCACCCCCCTATGGGAAGCTTTGGATCCTATCGTCTTTGACCAGCAGGCCTTCCTGGTGGCCTTTCTAATGGTCTTCGATGACCCTAATCCTGAAGCTTCTGCTAAAGCTTCCCTTCCCAATATCCCGGAGCAGCCCCAATGGGTAATGTGTGTAGGTAGCCTACCAGTCCTCCAGCCCGAAGAGACTGCTGCCCACCCAGAATCCACACAGGATGGATATGCTCCACAGAATACTTCTCTTCCCAACCTCAAGAGGCAGTCCAGACGTGCAAGGCTTAGAGGTAAACCGTCACGCCAGGTTCTGTCCTCCCAAAGACCTCCTGTTCCCCAGCCTGTAGAGGCAGCTTTCCGCACAGAATCCATGAAGGATGACTATGTTCATCAGGCAAAGCAGAAGCCAGTAACAAAATCGGATTGCGATCCCGCTGCGGTGGTCTGGGACCCCCTGACGGTCTTTGTCCAGCGAAGGTTGGAGAATCCCAAGACATTAGGCCTGTAGGAGAGGCTGCCCTTGGCGTTAGTGTTTCCTCTCCACAGATGACCATGACTGTCTCTGTGGCAAGTGAAGGCCTCGGATTAACCGGAAGTTTTGGGCTTAAAGCCTTGAAGAGTCGGTGTCCGATTCCCGATCGACAACTCCAGATGCCGGTGAGGGCATTGTCAGCAGAAGGACGAGCCATACTCAGAAATAGTCAAAATATGTCTGCACAAATTAAGCTCCAGATTGGAGCATTACATATGAAGAAGTTCCAGGTGCCGCTTGGCCGAGGCAGTGCTGCAGTGCTTCCTGCTTGTGACTGATGTGGTCATTTCGGAGATGGAGGCTGAAGAGGAGGAGGAGGCTGAGGAGGATGAGGTGCAAGAGCTGTAGACCGCGGGGGCAACCCTGATTGACCTAGGGCCCGCAATCCAGGTGCTGACTGGCTTACCCACAGGTCGTCCAGAGCCGAGAGATCTAGTGCCCGCTCAGGTTTGGAGATCCTGCATGGTGTTTCCCGGGGGACTACTAAGGTAGAAGGGGTGTCCAGTCCCCATATCTTCTGGACAGTCAGCAGTTTCTTCTTCTTCTTCACCAGATCTGCTAGTCGCTGACTCGCTGTGCGCTGAAGTCTCCGAAGGAAGAGAAGCGGAGGCGATGTCCCCACACAGTCTCGACGATTGTACCAATGATCTGGCTTCAGGTACCGTCCCACCTTACAGACATGTCATCTCTGAAACCAGTCTGAAGATGGTCCTAAAACAAGGACCCTCCGTCTCTAATAAATCTGGTCTTGCGTCCATCAAGGCAGTGCTTACCCCTGAGTCTCTGCACCCCTCCAACCAGGCAGAGGACCTCCAGTTGTCTTCTGAATCCTCCGGGGTGCTACCTGATAACAAAGGGATAGAGACTTTCCGACACCCTGTCCCTGGTACGCAGCCCACTTCATCCAGTAAGCTTGGCAAAGTGTACTTCGAAGCAGTGATTACTCCCGAGTCTCTGCACCCCTCCAACCAGGTGGAGGACCTCCAGTTGTCTCCTGAATTCCCCGGGGTGCTTGCCCACCGCTCCGGCGGTTCCGCTCTGCTCTGCCTTGTCCACTGCACCTGCGGTTACTCTCTGCTCTGCCTTGTCCACCACTCCGGCGGTTCCGCTCTGCTCTGCCTTGCCCACCGCACCTGCGGTTTTCACTCCACTCTGCTTGCTCACCGCACCAGCAGTTCCTCTCTCCTCTGCCTTGTCCTCCGCTCCAGCGGGTTCGCTTTACTCTGCTTGTCTACCGCATCTGCGGCTCTGTACCTGTCTCCCAGTCTGTACTGGACACTATCCAGCCTGCGCTCCAACCTGCTAGTACCTCCCTGTCTGAACTCCAGCCGTACTTGCCAGTATCTCCCTGTCTGCACCCCAGCCGTGCTTGCCAGTGCCCACCTGTCTGCATACCAGCCGTGCTTGCCAGTGCCCACCTGTCTGCATACCAGCCGTGCTTGCCAGTGCCCACCTGTCTGCATACCAGCCGTACTTGCCAATACCCACCTGCCTGTATGCCAGTCTAACCTGCCTGTTCCTGCATTCCCCAGTGTGGGTCAACAACTGTGACCGGGGTCTGACCTGGTGTAGCACCTGGTCCCTCTGCTTGGTTCCTCCTTGGTTCACGGAGTCGAATAAGCCGCCGTGCGACCTTGGTCGGATCGGGTTGATACTTAGTTACACCCCTCCAGGCACTCCTCGGTTCATGGTACAGTGGGATCACTAATCACGCTCACGCCAGTCAGTCCGGGCGCGAGCTTAACACCCTGCACCTGTCCTTGCACACTCTCAAGTAGCAGCATCAGGAAGCACGTCCATGTCCATGTCCCAGCGCAGTGTTCAGTTGTCCATACACCAGTCCTTGGAACGCAAGCGCAAATATGCAGCCAACGCCCCACAGGCCACACTACTAAATTCTCACATTTCACGACTGCTTGCGTTCGAAATGTTGCCTTTTAGGCTCGTGGAGACAAAAGCATTCCGCAACCTGATGGCGGCGGCCGTCCCTCGTTACTCGGTCCCCAGCTGCCACTATTTCTCCCAGTGTGCCGTCCCCGCATTACACAAGCACGTGTCCCAAAACATTAGCCGTGCTCTCAACAACATAGTTACCGGCAAAGTCCACCTAACCACGGACACGTGGACAAGTGCTTGTGGGCAGGGACGGTACATCTCGCTGACGGTACACTGGGTTAACATAATGGAAGCCGGGACCCAGTTGGACCTTGGGACGGAACACGTCCTCCCGACACCAAGGCTTGCGGGCCCTAGGTCAATCAGGGTTGCCCCCGCGGTCTACAGCTCTTGCACCTCAGCCTCCTCCTCCTCTTCAGCCTCCATCTCCGAAATGACCACATCAGTCACAAGCAGGAAGCACTGCAGCACTGCCTCGGCCAAGTGGCAACAGGCTGTGCTGAAGCTAATATGCTTAGGTGAAAAACCACACAATGCTGAAAAGTTGTGGACAGCTCTGAAAGAGCAGGCAGATCTATGGCTCACACCGCTGAACCTACAGCCAGGCATGGTCGTGTGTGACAATGGCCAGAACCTGGTGGCGGCTCTGAGGCGAGGCGAGCTCACACACGTACCATTCCTGGCCCATGTGCTTAACCTCGTGGTTCAGCAGTTTCTCAAATCCTACCCAGATCTGCTTGTTAAAGTACGCCGCCTGTGTGCCCATTTTAGAAAGTCAGCTACAGCTTCCGCCGTCCTTGCAGTGTTTCAGCAGCATTTGTAGCTTCTGGCTCACAGACTGGTGTGTGATGTCCCCACGCATTGGAACTCTACACTGCAGATGTTGGGAAGGATTTGTGAGCAGAAGAGGGCAGTTGTTGAGTACCAGCATCAACAAGGCCGTCGGTATTCAGTTCAGACTCCACACATATGGCAGACATATGTACTATCCTCCAAAACTTTGAGGACTCCACCAAGATGGTGAGCGGCGATGACGCCATAATTAGCGTCACCATCCCGCTTCTCTGTCTTCTGAAACACTCTCTGCTCACAATCAAAGAGGATGCATTGCAGGCGGAGCACGATGATATGGAGCAAGGAACCATACAGGGTGATTACACACAGCCAAGCCTCATCTCATCCCAACGTGGATTGGGTGACAATGAGGAGGAGGAGGAGGAAGGACAGGAGCTAGTTTCATGCACTATAGACGGTACTACCTTCACAGCTGTCATACCGTCTGTTCAGCGTGGATGGCCAGAGGACAGAGAGGAGGAGGAGGAGAGCATGGTCAGTCATCCTCTTGGTGAGGGCACGGAAGTCTTGCCTGTTAGTAGTCTGGCACGCATGGCCGAGTTTATGTTACGCTGCCTTTCCCATGACCCTCGCGTTCTCAAAATTTTGGGTGACAGTCATTACTGGTTGGTGACACTTCTAGACCCACGCTACAAGGAGAACTTTATATCTCTTATTCCTGAGGCGGACAGGTCTACAAAAATAGGGCTGTACCAGAATGCCCTTGTTGCGGAAGTATTAAAAAAAATTCCCATCTTAAAATGCTGGCGGCAGAGGGCACACTTCGTTGGACAACCAAGGAGTACAGGCAAGAGAGACACAACTTCAATCCAGCAGAGGCAGGGGAACACTGTCAAAGTTCTGGGAGAGTTTTCTCAGACCCTCCCATCGCACAGACCCTGAGGCGCGGGGTACTCTCCCAAGGAGTGCACAGTTTGGGAATATACTGAGGGAGTACCTTGCCGACCGTACCAACGTCCTCCGTGATTCCGCTGTGCCTTATAATTATTGGGTATCCAAGGTGGATATGTGGAATGAACTGGCTCTCTACGCCTTGGAGGTCCTGGCCTGCCCTGCCGCCAGCATTTTATCAGAGCAGGTTTTTAGTGCCGCTGGTGGAATTATAACTGATCATCGCATCCGCCTGTCAACTGAAAATGCTGACAGGCTGACTCTTATAAAAATGAGCAAGGGCTGGATTGGGCCAGACTTCTCAACACCACCGAATGATAGCAGCGTAACATAAACTCAAATCCAGTGTCTTTTCTTGGGAGGTGTATTCCCATGCACCTTTTCACACCCACACATGGGTATACGCTTCCTGATTTTGGCTATTTGCTCTTGTCCTCCTCCTTCTCCTCATCCTCCACCACCATATCACCAGGGTGACCGTGGTCAGTGATGTAACACCCACCTAATTTTTTAAAGGGTGTTTATGATGCCCGTAAAAAAAATTTTTTATACAGTATGTTCATGTATACCCCCCAGGGGTAAATGTTTGTCAGCCCATACACTTAGTGCATGGGCATTACAAGTATAGGAGGCCCGCTCCTTTCTAATGGGAACATTTTTTTAATGAGGCCTTCCTCCACGTCTCTTCCAAGAGGCATTGAAGTGCCTCCAAATTTTTGGCAGCCCTTGCATTCACTGCATATGTGGCACCCCAGGAGTCCGGTTGCCACAGTGGCATTGCCTCCCTCACAAGGGGGTGATGCCATGACTGGAAGCAAGAAGGGGTCCCCTAATCAGGTTTTGCTAGCATGCAACACTTTCCTGGCTCCCGACCAGCAAGGGGAGCTCCTCCCCTTAGCAACTGGGATCTGGAGGCGGGGTTAGTTAGTGTGAAGAGAGCAGAGAGGAGTTGAAGTCAGGATGTCGACGAGGAAAGACCTAGGGAGTGGAGCTGCACGGCAGTTCACCCTAGAGGAGAGAAGCGCAGAAGAACCGGACACTGGAGTCCGAGGTTGTGGGGCACTGAAGGCCCAGCAGCAGAAACCAGAGGGCAGGAGACTGCAGGTCTCCTGGTCCCATCAGACGCCCGGAGGCTCAGCAGCACATAGGGCCCAGCACCGCCACGTGGGAGCGACACCCCAGGAAGGCCCGAGCTTCCTGCCATACGGGTGAGCACAAAGACGTTTTACTCAGGGACGAGGGCCACAGCATAGCTACAAGCAGCAGGGCCAAAGAGATTAGCGCAAAGGGAAGGCCTCCAACTTCACCTGGCGAGGTGGATTGCCAACTTGCTTCCATGCCTCCCGGACCTCTACTACCAGCTAGTAACCATGCCCCGGTTTGCCTAACCACCGCAAGTAAAGATAAGAGGAAACCGCCATTAAGTTGTGGACTGATTATTAACTGCGCCATTTTCTGCACTACACCGCACAGCAAAATCTATCACATCGCCACTTCCTGCCCTGGAGCTAAGCTCTGCCTGTGGAGAGCTGAACCAACTCTGCTGCGCCATCATCAGCTCCAGAGGATCTGCACTGCAGCGACGGCCCCATATAGCCGCATGCCACAGGTGGCGTCATAAACATTATATAAAAACTATAATCCCCTTTCTCAAATTCCCCTTTTATTGACTGCCCTGGGTCACGGACCAGGTCACCGCCACTGTGACATCCCCCAGAATCGACGGGCCCGGCTACCGAGTACCCCACAGCCCAGGGGGTGCGTCACATAGGCAAACACTATGGGAGACTCTCTCCTTTCTAATGGGAATTTGTCGTTACTGTGGCCCTGCTCTATGTGTCTTTAAATTCTTAGTGGGGGTTTTCCAAAAATTGGTCAGCCGTTGGACTCACTGCATACCCTATAACTGTATAGCAGACTCTCTCCTTTCTAATGGGAACATGTCGTACTTGTTACTGTGGCCCTACTCCGTGTGTCTTTAAATTCTTAGTGGTGTTTTTCCTAAAATTGTCAGCCGTTGGACTCACTGCATACCCTATAACTGTATAGCAGACCCACTCATTTCTAATGGGAACATGTCGTACCTTGTTACTGTGGCCCTGCTCTATGTGTCTTTAAATTCTTAGTGGGGTTTTTCCCAAATTTTGGCAGGCCTTGCAGTCACAGCATGGGCATTACCACTATAGGAGACCTGCTACTTTATAATGGGAACATTTTTTTTACTGAGACCCTCCTCTATGTCTCTTCAAAGGGGTATTGGGTTGCGTCCAAATTTTTGGCAGCCCTAGCAGTCACTGGATACGCAATAACAGTATAGGAGACCCACTTGTTAATAATGGGAACAACAAAGCATAGCCAGCTAATGGCTCTCTAACAATAGCTAGGGCCGACTGCTGGCCTTTTAAGAATAGTAAGGGCCGTCTGATGTCCCTATAAAAATAGGCTTTAGGACTTTCAGAGTCCCTCCATCATAAATAAAACAGGATGTGTCTGATGATGTGTCACACACCACATTGCCAGATAAGGTTGTAAAATGTTAAAATTACATTTCCCGGTGAATGCATTTTGTCGTAAAAAAACAAAACAATAGGATATTTCTTTAGTATAAAAAACAGCGTCACCAATTTAACAACAATGTAATCACATTGTTCAGCTCCTGCACCTCCTCCTCCATCTCCGAAATGACCACATCAATCACAAGCTGACAGCACTGCAGCACTGCCTTGGCCAAGCGGCAACAGGCTGTGCTGAAGATAACATGCTTAATGCTTAATTGACAAACCGCCCAGAGCTGCAGAGTTGATGAAAGCTGTAACACAGCAGCCTGATCTGTGGCTCTCACCGCTGAACATACAGCCAGGCATGGTCGTGTGTGACAATGAGCGGAACCTGGTGACGGAGAAATGACAGCCGGGGCAGATACGGTTTCCCTCTATGCCAGTCCTTTCACCGAGCTAAAGAATATGGCTGTGGTGAAATACAACTCCCACTGAGAAGCTGTTTCAGATTGAAAAACATTGTGCCCACCAGAGGCTTTGATTCTGAGGGCTAACCTTTCTCACCCGCTCAAGAGCCCCATAGCAGCTGCAAAGTTAGCGCTATCATGAACTCTCCTCAGGTAGAAGCCAAGCCAAACCAGAGGATTCTCTGGTGGGACCGCTTAACCATGCCGAGAAGCAGTCCTGGCTAAGAAAAGTGTATGGGAAGGTTCCCGGACACTCTATGGCTGCTTTTTTACTGAGGAGGAAACACATGCAAACACGAGGAGAGCCTACAAAGTGCTTGCAGATGTTGTCCTTGCTGGGATTTGAACCCAGGATCCCAGCGCTGCAAGTCTTCAGTGCTAACCACTGATCCAATGTGCTGCTGTTCACCCTCTAATACCTAACAGGCTGGAGAAACTTGCACCTACTGCTGCTCTATCTTCAGCTCCTTTGTGAGAAAATGTATTTGGCCAGCCACTCAGTCTACCAAATAAAATTCCTTAGAAGGAAATTGGGAATGGCTTCGCTACTGGTACTGGGGGCAGTGCTAATACCATGGCGTCATACCATAGTTTGCTGGAAATATTCCAGGCTGGTAGGAGGCAAGAAAATTCCCACAGAAAAGTACCAGCAGTAATGTTCAGGGATCCGCGCTTGTAGAAGACGGAGACCACACCGGGAGAAATAGTGACGGCTGAGGACCGAGTATGGACACGAGGCATGAGGCATGTGGTTGTGAAAAGCTTCCGCCTCCACGAGCCTAAAAGGCCACATTTCAAGTGAAAGCAGCTTTAGAGGACTTCCTGGGAGAAATGACACGCAGGCTGGATAGGGTTTCCCTCTATGCCAGTCCTTTCACCGAGCTAAATACAACGGTCAGCAAAAAAAAGTTGTGGACTGGCTCCGTACTGTCCCTGGCCACATTCACCTGTCCACGTGTTTGTGGTTAGGCGGTCCTTCCCAGTAAGTGCACGGGTAATGTTGTGGGACCCGTGCTTGTGGAAGGCGGAGGCGATACCGGGAAATATAGTGGCGGCTCTGGACTGAGTATGGACACCCGGCCGCCGCCGGCATGAAGTTGTGAAAAGCTTCCGCCTCCACAAGCTTAAAAGGCCATATTTCAAGTGCAAAAAGCTGCCCAGAAATCTGGCAGTTTAGTGTTGCGGCCTGTGGGTGGGTGGGTGGCTGGCTGCATACTTGCACTTGCATTCCAAGTAACAGAAAACTAAGCAGATGGTGGTCTCTATCATCATCATAGCCTCACCTCGGCACTATGAACTCTCCTGAAGGAGAAGCCAGGACCCGCCGGAGGAGTCTCCGGTTCTCTGGTGGGCCCGTCCAACCCTGCCGAAAAGCAGCCCTGGCTAAGAAAAGTGTGGGGGAAGGTTCCCGGACACTCTATGGCTGCTATTTTAATGTGGATCGGCCATGCTTATGCATGTTATTTCTCAAAACGCATTACAGATCAGGCCATTGCCCAACTCTGTATTCAAGAAATGAAATGCGCAAAGAAAGATGTTTGTGTGTCAAAGCACCACCGATAAGTGCGAGTTGATGTTGGACGGGCTGCCATTGCTTCTGCAACAAGCTGCATTACAGGACTTCCTGTGAGAAATGACACGCAGGGTAGATAAGGTTTCCCTCTATGCCAGTCCTATCACCGAGCTAAATACAACTGTCAGCAAAAAAAGTTGTGGACTGGCTCCGTACTGTCACTGGCCACATTCACCTGTCCATGTGTTTGTGGTTAGGCGGTCCTTCCCAGTAAGTGCACTGGGGAGGGCACGGGTAATGTTGTGGGACCCGTGCTTGTGGAAGGCGGAGGCGATACCGGGAAATATAGTGGGGGCTGGGGACCGAGTATGGACACCCGGCCGCCGCCGGCATGAGGTTATGAAAAGCTTCCGCCTCCACAGGCCTAAAAGGCCACATTTCAAGTGCAAGCAGCTGTCAAAATTTTGGCAGTATAGTACTGCAGCCTGTGGGTGGGTGGGTGGCTGGCTGGCTGCATACTTGCGCTTGCATTCCAAGGAATGGGGTAGGGACAACTGAACGCTGCACTGGGACAAGGACGTGAACGGTGATTGTTGCAAGTCTGCAGCGACAGGTGCATGGCGGGAGGCATCTTTGCATGCGCCAAGGATCACTTCTGATGGGACCACTTTTAGACAGTGACCTGGGTGTCAGAGATGCTTCCAGGGGTCTTCCCCATGCTGTTCCCATGTCTTTTCAGCACTGTATGCATGTGTCCGATGATGTGTCACACACCACATGGCCAGATAAGGTTGTAAAATGTTAAAATGAAATTTCCTGGTAAATGCATTTGTCTTGGTTGAAAGCAATGCAAAAGTGCAAAAACGCATCAAAAACGCTATGTGTGAACATAGCCCATGGTGTGGAGGAGTATTTTTGTTTTTGGTTATTTATTTTGCTTTATATACATTGTACATGTCATGGAAAGGATGTTCCTTAACATATTTCCCAGGAAAATCCATTTTGGTTTTGTTTTGGTATGTTTTATGGTGAGTCCGTAAAAGTGGCGTAATACTCTGACCACGTTGCTGACAGCAGTGATCTGGGAGTCAGAGATGCTTCCAGGGGTCTTCCCCATGCTGTCCCCATGTCATTTGAGCACTGTTCCCATCGATTTGGGCAATTTTTAGGCCCTCTGCAGACAGCCGGGCGGAGCCGCCTGAAAGATGCTCGAGTTTCCCATAGACTTACATTGGGCTCGTTGCTCGGGTCGAGCACCCGAGTATTCCAATTTGCTCGACCTGAGCAACGAGTACCCGATCATTTTAGTGCTCGCTCATCACTAATCCTCAATCCTCAGGATATGTCATCAATATCAGATCGGTGGGAATGCGACACCATCATTGATCAGCCGATACCAGCTCCGGCCGCACAGCTACATGCACTGTGTAGTGTTCGCTCCCGGGTTCTGCAGATCAGCTTGTGATGGTGTGGTATGGTATGTGGGGTATCATTTTGTCTATATTTATATTTTACTGATTTTCAGTGTGATGGCTTGTTGCGCTGTGTCCTGTGTATTCCCTCTGATGACACAGCATTTAGTCTTAATTAGGCCATCGCCCCACTATCAGTATTCGGTCAGTATTTTTTCTTAGGAGTGGGAGCCAAAACCAGGAGTGGGTGATAAATGCAGAATTGGTGACTTGTTTCTATTAGACCTTTTCTCTGATTGTTCCTCACCTGGTTTTGGCTCCCACTCCTGAGAAAAAATACTGACTAAATACTGATAGTGGGGCCGTGGCCTTATCGAGATGTCTGTTTTCAGTAGACCAGGAGAAATATACTATTATCTTTATGTTGACTTTTGAATAGATGTGTTTTTCTTTGGGTGGTCATGAGGCACAGAATATTATTTGTTATCTTTGGAGGACAGCGACTCAGGGTCATGAAACAATGATGTTTGCTATTAGGCTAATTACATATTGAACCAGACCAGCTAGTTTGTTGATTTGCAGAGCAATGGAAGACCAACAATGCAAATTGATTAAATACCCAAATAATGAGACCTGACCCCGGCAACATTCTCCCACTGCCCTGTGAATGAGAGGGGCTTTTAAAAATCACAGCCAAGAGAGACGAGCATGGTAGATCCTGTGTGGGACGATGATATGAAGGACAGCAGTTCAGACAGAATTGGAGAAACCTGGATTGCCCTGGAAATACTGCTGGAGGAATATAGAAGCATCTGGACTATTTTATCCTCTGTCTGCTGGATTGTTTGACTTTCATCTCCTAGGGCATTTATCCCTTTACTGGACTGCATTGGTGTTTCAGGACTATTTTATCTTCTGTGTGGTGGATTGTTTATGAACCTTTCAGTTTTGCATGTAATAAATGTCTTGGGATTGTTCCCTCTTCTCTCGCTTTGTTGATTGTGTGATACTGGAGAAGGACCCCGTGACAAGCTCCTATTCATTTTAATTAGTTGTGAAGATAGGCATGATATTTAAAGGCATCATCTAAGCTTAGATCAAGAGGGGGATGACTAACCCCAAGATGGAGCCAAGCCAAGAAATTTTGAGCACTTCATTAAGAAACTGGATACCCAAAACAAGACAGGACCATCTGGTCATATGGTCACCAAGAATCAAACATTTGGTAGTGCCATGAATTACAGAGAGGCCTGGTGTAACGTGCCCGGAGCAGTGGTCAGTAGATCTATTAGAGATCTAAAGAACATCTCTAAGGCAAAGACTTGTAGTTATTAATTTTGGGACCATAAATTTTAGGCTGTCCGTGGAGATATCCCACCAATATTGAAAAATGTGCACAATGCTCAGAGACAGACTGTAAATAGATAAAATAAAAAACCTAAGAACCTAATTTTGGCCGAAGAGTCTGAAGAACATTTGGTATCTTATCAATTGGACTTCGCTATTTTGTATGTTTGATGAAGGATATGACCTAAACTTTAGCCAAAATATAAAGCCCACCTATGTCTTCTCAACCATGATCTGGAGGACTGGACACTTGTTCATGGACCCCACCATCTTCTTCCCAAGCTTGGCATCACCATCGGGTTTATTTTATCCTTTTTGCAGGGACTGTGGTGATAGAGCTCTACTTACATTGGGTGATGACATCTGTCTCCCGAGACGACATAGCCACCATATCAGCTGCCACTATGATTTGTTGCCCCTTGGGGATAAATTACTTTTGGTCATGACAATTGGACTAAACCATTATGTGCTTCCAGTTGTTGAGGAGCCTTGGTCTCGACGCTTCTGGATATTCTTCATTTTTCTACCACTTAAGGTTTTGAGTCTATCTTGGTGGCACAGATATTCTTATATGCCTCAAATTATATGTTTATGGTTTAACGGTATGGATCGGAAATTTCCAAGTATGTCTCTGGTTTTATCAAGATGAGATGTTGCCTACATCGGTATATGTTGCCCACACATGTAGACATTGTGTGCCAAGTGGTTCACAGATGGAGTTTTAACACAATTTGCCACAGTTTCAATGTGTTTCATCTGCCCAAACTGCGCAGTCAGAAATAGAACTGTATTAGGCTGAAAGCCACCTGGCACCACCGCATCATGTAGGGCACCGAAGTGGAACTGAAGGGAAATTAGACAAATGTGGGATTTTGCCCTTTTCCAGCACCTGATGCCGTGTACCTCTTGCGCTTTCACTTTACATCCTCTATAATCTCCCTCATTGACTTCTGCTATTGTAACTAAGAATCTAATGATTTACATACAGTGATGAGCGCTCATTAGCGCCCCCTACATGGCATGAATGCTCAATGGGACAGAAATATGTAACAAGGGTTAAGTACCATATACCCGAGGAAAAGATCACAGCGTCACGGTATAAAATGTGTGAAATATCACAATAAAGTTTGCTATAGTTAGATAGATAATAGATAGATAATAGATGATAGATAGATAATAGATAGATAATAGATGATTGATAGATAATAGATGATAGATAGATAATAGATAGATGATAGATAGATAATAGATAAATAGATAGATAATAGATAGATGATAGATAGATAATAGATAGATAATAGATAGATAATAGATAGATAATAGATAGATGATAGATAGATAATAGATGATTGATAGATGATAGATAATAGATAGATAATAGATAGATAATAGATGATAGATAGATAATAGATAATAGATAGATAATAGATAGATGATAGATAGATAATAGATAGATAATAGATAGATGATAGATAGATAATAGATGATTGATAGATGATAGATAATAGATAGATAATAGATAGATAATAGATGATAGATAGATAATAGATAATAGATAGATAATAGATAGATGATAGATAGATAGATAATAGATGATTGATAGATAATAGATGATAGATAATAGATAGATGATAGATAGATAATAGATAGATAATAGATAGATAATAGATAGATGATAGATAATAGATAGATAATAGATAATAGATAGATAATAGATGATAGATAGATAATAGATGATAGATGATAGATAATAGATAGATAATAGATGATAGATAGATAATAGATAGATGATAGATGATTGATAGATGATAGATAATAGATAGATAATAGATAGATGATAGATAGATGATAGATAATAGATGATAGATAGATAATAGATGATAGATGATAGATAATAGATAGATAATAGATGATAGATAGATAATAGATAGATGATAGATAATAGATAGATGATAGATAATAGATAGATGATGTATAATAGAAAATAGATAAATAATAGATAGATAGGTATCTGCCAATATCAGCCTGACACATCAAAGTGATTGTGACGTTTGACACTTCACTCTCGGAAGAGATACAAAGAGGAACAGAAGACACAAGGTTAATGTTGATTAAGATCTTGGCTCAGTTATCGACCTGATACATTGTAACAGCCGATCCCTGCGGGGGAGGGGTGCTGGCAGTGACATGGTTAACCCTGGCTATGGATGGGCTCTGGTTTGCATTAAATGCAACCAGATCTGGGAAATGTCAACAATATGACGTCAGTGACTGCAGATAACCGATCTGATGAGGGAAACCTCCAGCTAAGGTGACATTAATCTGTCCAGGGCCATTTATAATGTACGGGGGAGGGGGGCTTCCCCTGTAAGGAAACTCCCATAAAAATATATGTTTCACAAATGTTTTTGTTCTGTACAGACTTCACAGCAAAAATCTTACATCATTCCCTGGATTTTTAGAGCATGCATTCAGCTTCTGCCAGTAAATTTATTCTGGGAGGTGCCCAAACTTGTTTCCAATAGTAACCAGCAGAACAGTGAGTGCAGCTCTGGAGTATAATACAGGATGTAACTCAGGATCAGTAATGTAATGTATGTACACAGTGACTGCACCAGCAGAATAGTGAGTGCAGCTCTGGAGTATAATACAGGATGTAACTCAGGATCAGTAATGTAATGTATGTACACAGTGACTGCACCAGCAGAATAGTGAGTGCTGCTCAGGGGTATAATACAGGAGGTAACTCAGGATCAGTAATGTAATGTATGTATACAGTGACTGCACCAGCAGAATAGTGAGTGCAGCTCTGGAGTATAATACAGGAGGTAACTCAGGATCAGTAATGTAATGTATGTACACAGTGACTGCACCAGTAGAATAGTGAGTGCAGCTCTGGAGTATAATACAGGATGTAACTCAGGATCAGTAATGTAATGTATGTATACAGTGACTGCACCAGCAGAATAGTGAGTGCAGCTCTGGAGTATAATACAGGATGTAACTCAGGATCAGTAATGTAATGTATGTACACAGTGACTGCACCAGCAGAATAGTGAGTGCTGCTCAGGGGTATAATACAGGAGGTAACTCAGGATCAGTAATGTAATGTATGTATACAGTGACTGCACCAGCAGAATAGTGAGTGCAGCTCTGGAGTATAATACAGGATGTAACTCAGGATCAGTAATGTAATGTATGTATACAGTGACTGCACCAGCAGAATAGTGAGTGCAGCTCTGGAGTATAATACAGGAGGTAACTCAGGATCAGTAATGTAATGTATGTACACAGTGACTGCACCAGTAGAATAGTGAGTGCAGCTCTGGAGTATAATACAGGATGTAACTCAGGATCAGTAATGTAATGTATGTATACAGTGACTGCACCAGCAGAATAGTGAGTGCAGCTCTGGAGTATAATACAGGATGTAACTCAGGATCAGTAATGTAATGTATGTACACAGTGACTGCACCAGCAGAATAGTGAGTGCAGCTCTGGAGTATAATACAGGATGTAACTCAGGATCAGTAATGTAATGTATGTACACAGTGACTGCACCAGTAGAATAGTGAGTGCAGCTCTGTAGTATAATACAGGATGTAACTCAGGATCAGTAATGTAATGTATGTACACAGTGACTGCACCAGCAGAATAGTGAGTGCAGCTCTGGAGTATAATACAGGATATAACTCAGGATCAGTAATGTAATGTATGTACACAGTGACTCCACCAGCAGCATACTGGGTGCAGCTCTGATCAGCTGCTAGTCAGCGTGGTGATTACGGGTGTGGTGGCTGCAGATCCTGCTGTGAGCTCCTGATCTCTGAGAACCAACACCTCTCCACCTGGGGACCTGCTCTCTCTCTTTCCCGGAGGGAGAGCTGGTTTCTGGGATGAGTGAAGGAGCCAAGTCCCAGGCTTCTGCTTCCCGAACCAGGCCGGCGGGGGGCAGAAGAAACCAGCAACCAGCCTGCACATCAGAGGACTCGGGGGTGAGACGCTGCACCAGGAGTCGCAGCAATGTGGCTCCTACTCCTCCCGGGATTGTGGAGACCCCTAGAAGCCGCAAGGCTTCCAGCATGGAGGTAAAGCCTGACAGCGGCGTGCAAGATGGTGCTCCTTCCGGAGGAAAGCGGAGTGCTCACGGAGGTGAGGCCGACCTCCCTGAGGGGGGTTGGGCGCTGCAGGGACCCCGGGAGTCTGTGTCCACCTATGCCTCCCGGGTCATGATCCGCCTCCGTGAGTATGAAGATGCCAGTAAGCTCATCAGGAGGCTCCGGGAGGAGCTGCGCTGCACAAGCGCCAAAGCTGCGGGGGCCTCCAAACAGAGCAAGGCTAAACTCCAGGCCGAGGTAAAGCGACTGACCAGCGAGATTCACCTGCTGGAACTGAGGAAAGCTGACATCAGGGAGCAGAGTGGTCATTTCAAAGAAAAACTAATAAATGAAGACCGCTTTAGAGAAATGGCTGATACCAGAGAGCAAAGGCAGATGGGGCTGCAGCCTGAGAGCCAGGTGGATGATGAGAGTGATGATGACCAGCAGGAAGCCCCACCTGGCAGCCTGCAAAGTCACCCGCAGGCCACGTGCAGCGAGCTCCCTGCAGGACAGGCGACAGTGATATCCGGTCGCAGTTCTGCCGGCTCTGGGGAGGACAGTGACAGCAGCGGCCAGGGAGGGGCGCTAATGGTGGAGATTAAGCTCCTGGAGTCCCCAGTGTGCCTCCAAAACTTCCATCTTGGTGACGATCTACCAGAAGAGGCACCTGGGGGCCACAAAAAGGCAAAGAAGACCAAGCCAAAGCTGCAGGAGGCGGTAAGATACGTATATGCCCCCCTCCCTGTACCCCCTGAGTCGGCGGCAGGCTCAGCTCGCTGTATAAGCCCCATTGCCCAGCCCAGCCCGGGTTCTGCTGTGGATCCGGTGCAAAGGCGCGGGGAGATTACAGAGCGCGGTAGTGAGGCGCAGAGCTCCGTCTCTGCTTGTAGTAGCGGGGACGCAGCAGGAGGTGCATCAGCCGAGAGGCTGGACAGTGAGGGCGGCCCGGCGGCGGGCGTTCCATCAGGCCACGATGCTGTGGTGCGCTCCTCAGTGGGAGGGGGGAGCAGCCCGGTGTCGGGGGCAGCTCCGGTAGCCTCGGCACCTCTGAATGCTGTTGCCGCTGATCACTTAGTTGAGAAGCGACGGCAGTGTGAGGGAGCTGTCGGGGCTGAGCGTTCCGGTCCTCCCACGAAAGTGCTATTTTGTGTTGGCGTCGCTGGTCCGGAAGATCCTGATGCTAAAGATCAGCGGCGCCTAACAGCATCTAAAGATCAGCGGCACATTATTCCAAATGCCAAACAGCGGAAATTACCGACCAGTGATGTGGAGGGCACACATAAGACCGGGGGTGAGGTCGCCTCCAGTTCTATGGAGGTGACTGAGCCCCTTGTGCCTGATGCAGAGGTCAAAATGTCATCCGCCATTGTTACTGGTCCAGCAGGAATGAATGTGGTGGTGGGGGTGAATGAGGCTAATTCATTGTCTAGTGGTGTGGTTGCTGGTTTGGTGGAGGGTGAGATGGAGGTGGGTAATGGTGTTGCTGTTCGGGCTGATGTGGTCACTGGTCCGGTTGCCCCCCCGGGGGTGGCAACACCTGTCCAGAGTTATGCCAGTGTCACCTCCGGGGCAAATAGGGCATCCTCCTTGTCTCCGGGCTTTGGGGACGGCATGTTGCAACGGCGCCTTCTGGAGGCTCTAAAGAAGGGGGAGAGATCACTAATGGTAGAGGGTCGAGAGGTTGATCTATCCTTCTGGATAGAGAGGCATGGCCTCGGGGCCTTCCGAGAGCAAAAAGGGGGGGATACAGTGTGGTCCCTCCCAACAGCCGGGCCAGGCAGTGTGCGTAGGAATGTGGTCCGTCTTCGGTGGAGGGGCAGTGATGCATGTCCTCCAAGGTCTAAAGTTGTGGAGCTCCTGCTGAGGATGGGCTTCAAGGCGATTGACATCTACGCCTTGATACATCCCTATTCCACGCCTGAGTTTGATATCAGCTTTGTTCGGCCGGAGGGGCTTGAGCTCTTCTGGGCGAATTATGAGCTGGCAAAAAATGAGCCCGGCTGGCGAGACTTTGCCGTTCAGGCAGTGTCTCGCCAAAACCAGATCAAGAAAGTGACCGTGATGACTCGTAACGAGTCGCTTTCTTGCTATGACATCATGACGTGGCTTGGTCAGTATGGAGAGGTGGTGGAGATGCCAAAGAAAAACCGCAACGAGTTTGGTATCTGGTCAGGGGCCTGGACGTTTATGGTAAAACTTAAGCGTTCAGGTGGTACGGTTGCCCACATTCCATCGTCTGCCTTCCTGGGTAGGGATCGTATCCTGGTCTTCTACCAGGGGCAACCGAAGCTCTGTCACAGGTGCGGCGACCCCACACACTTCAGTGCAAACTGCACCGTGCAGAAATGTGCGTTGTGTGGGGGTGTCGGCCATCTTGCCGCCTCTTGTGTGGAGATTAGGTGCCACCTGTGTGGTGAGTTAGGTCACCCATTCAGCCGTTGTCCTCGCTCCTTCGCTAATGCAGTCGAGACCCCGGTGGGAGTAAGCCGTGAGGCCGATTCTGCTGGGGAGGGGACTAGCAGGGGTGGGGGAGCCGAGGGGCCAGGGAAGAAAAGCAATAAAAAGACGCCTGCCCAGCTGAGGCGTCTAGACAAGCGCAGACAGGAGAGGGAGCGGGGCGAGCCCCAGACTACCGGCGCAGCCCCTGTCCTGGATGCCAGTCTTGCTGCTGAGGCCCCGAGGGATGATGAGTTGGATGAGGAGGTCAGGAGGATCCACAGGGAGGAAACCGCCTCTGCCTCAGAATCCTCCCATTATGAAAGTATGGATGAGGATAATAAGCGGTGGCTAGAGAACAAGCGTAAGCTCGGCACCAAAAAGAAGAAAAAGAAGGGAGATAAAACATCTTCTCCCGCTCTGACCAAGGTACCTAAGGAAGGTAAAACTGACTCCCCTCTGGTTGGTCTTTCTAACCGGTTCCAAGCCCTTGATAACATCTCTTCCTCTGAGGAGGAGGCCGAGGGTGAGGTTCCGGCTTCAGCGGAGCTTACAGGGGGCGCCGAGTCTCCTTCTCCTGGGGATGCAAGGTCCTTGGGGGGAGGGACTGGCCCAGAGTCCGGAGACGAGGACGAGAAAAGAAGGAAAAATGTGGGAATGGACACCTCTGTGTCATTAAAGAGGGGGAAGGATTCCTCCTCTGAGGCAGAGGGTAAGGGGAGTGGGAAGAAGAAAGCCATCTAACTCAATCACCAATGATGGCGGTACCCACTCCGTTGACGCTGGCTTCCATTAATGTCGCCAGCATTAAGTCAAATATGGCTAGATTTGCGGCCTTTGATTTTCTCAGCCGGGTTGAAGCTGACATTTTCTTTTTGCAAGAGACCAGGCTGCCAAATATGGCAGAGGTGTTTATAGCTAAGAGGGAGTGGAGACTCGGGCCCTCCTATTGGTCTCTTGCGGCCGAGCCGTATAGCGGAGTGGCGGTCCTTTTTACCGCACCAGTAGAATGCCGACGGGTTATTGAGTTAGAAATGGGGAGGTGCCTGATATTAGATGTCCTCATGAAGGGACAGGAGCTTCGGCTCATTAACATTTATGGTCCCCAATCTAAGTGGGACCGGAAGTGTCTCTTTACGAGGATCAAGCCCTACCTTTTTACGAGTCGGCAGGTCGTCTTTGGAGGGGACTTCAACACTGTCACGAGGCCCCGGGATAGAGGAGGTTCCAGAGACAAGCTGACTTATGATAGCGTCGCCCTTAATAGTATAGCTAGTGAGGCTCGCCTGGTGGATGTCCACATCCGGCACACCCCAGGCCACGAGGGGTTCACCTATCATAGAGGTAACTGTAGGTCCAGGATAGACAGGTTTTATTTAAAGGAGGAAGCCGTCTCTTCAGCAGTATCTGTTGTTGAGGTGTTCTCCGATCACTGTATGATTTTGTTTTCCCTGAATGTTACAGAGACCCCCCGGATGGGAAGAGGCTTTTGGAGGCTCAATTCGTCTCTCTTGGAAGAAGCGGAGATAAGACAGTCCTTTGAGGATTTTCTTCAGAGCCAGGTACCCTTACTGGATCTTTGTAGTAGTAAGTCAGAGTGGTGGGAGATGTTCAAGAAAAGGGTGGCGAGATTCTTCCGCCAGCTCTCGAGCCTCAGGAGCCTGGACAGGTATCGCCTGTATCAGGGCCTGAGGAGGAAACTCGAGCATCTTGTCTCAACTGGAGGTAGCCGCGAGGAGATCTCCAGAGTGAAATCTTTGCTAATGAGGTGTCAGTATGATAGACACGCATCTTTGGTTTTTGAGAGGGATTACGGGAAGTACCGCTCGCCCGACCCTTACAGAAACTGCAAGATGTCAGTGAATAGTAAAGTTGTTACAGGACTGGTTGACACTGCGGGGTCCCTGAAAAGATCCAGATCGGGGTTCCTGGAGGTCGTCAGATCCTTCTGCTCGCACCTCTTGGGGAAGAGGGATCTGGATTGGGATGAGATGTCGGCTTTTCTGGCTGAAGCCGTCCCCGAACCAGGGGTAGACCCCTCTCTTGGCGTTTTGACAGAGATGATCAGGGAAGAGGAAGTTTAGTTGGCGATTGAAGGGCTTGCCCTGAAGAAATCTCCCGGTCCGGATGGCTTAACATCTGAATTCTATAAGACCTTTAAGGATGCCTTGTTTCCCCTCTTGACTGAGGTATTCAATGAGTATCTTTCCTCGGGCACTCTGCCAAAGTCAATGAGGAGGTCTGCCCTGATCATCTGGTCAAAGGGTAAGGACCCATCTTGCATTGAGAATTGGCGTCCCATAGCGCTTCTCAATGCAGACAGGAAGGTTTTGGCAAAGGTGCTGTATAATTGGCTGGTGAAATTTGCACCCCAGCTCCTTTCGGGGGCCCAGCATTGCTCTGTTCCGGGCCGCAGTACAATTAGTGCTGTACTCTGTGTCCGAGAGGCGGTGGAGCAGGGTAGGGCTGGCCACTGGAAGGGGTACATGCTGTCATTGGACCAGGCAAAAGCGTTTGATCGGGTTAATCATGAGTACCTCTGGTCTGTCCTTCTGAGGTATGGCCTGCCGGGGGGGTTCGTTGATTGGCTTAAGACCTTGTACGCTGGGGCAGAGAGTTTCCCGCTTGTGAACGGTTGGGTTGGCAGCTCTTTTGAGGTTGGGTGTGGTGTTCGCCAGGGTTGTCCCTTGAGCCCGCTACTGTACGCGTTTTCGATTGACCCACTTCTTAGGAGGGTGGAGCGTGGACCGTTAGCTGGGATCGGGATGGACCGGGCAGCACCGGAAGCCACTCTGAGAGTGGTGGCGTATGCCGATGACGTCACCATTTTTGTTTCCTCTGATGGGGAGGCAGAATGGCTGATGTCAGAGGTAAATCGCTACTCGGAGGCATCCGGGTCTAAGATCAACCGGGATAAGTGTGAGAGTCTCTGGCTGGGAGGAGGAGATCCTGGTTTTGATCTCCCGGACACCCTTCCAGAACCCAAAGTCTCTGCAAAAGTTCTTGGCATCGAATTTGGCCAGGGGGATTACCCCAAACAAAATTGGGACAGCAGGCTAGAGATCGCCACTCAGAAGGTGAACTAATGGAAGGGTCGGTCTTTGACCCAAAGGGAAAGGGTAAACCTGATCAAAACTTACCTGCTCCCTTTGCTGATCTATCTGGGCAGTGTGTGCATCTTGCCAGAGCCTCTCTGGACTCGGGTCTACAGTTTGTTCTTTCAACTGTTATGGGGGAATAGACTGAACCTGGTCAAGAGGGAGGTTACTTACCGTACGAGGAGACTAGGAGGGTTGGGTATGGTCAACCCTGTGGTATTCCTTGTGAATACCTTCATTAAGATCAATATTGCAAACCTCTGGAAAGAGAGGGCTCCTCCGTGGGTATTCTCCTGTAAGGGATGGTTTCAGCCTTTCTTCCAGGAATGGGAGACAGGAGGGCAAGTGAAGGATCTCCGCACACCGCATGGACATCTCCCGGCTTACGCTACCGTGGTTCTGAAGGTAATTCGCCGGTGGGGTCTGGGAATGTGGGAGGTCAGGACTCTGCCAAGGAAGCTCCTTGACAAAAGGGTTCTGTTGACCCATTTTCAGAGGCCTCTGGCGCTCAGGGATTGCCCAAGTCAGGATCTTAGGGTGGGTCTGCATCTTTTGAATTCTATCAGGATCCCCTCGAAGGTTTGGGACTTGGCTTGGCGCTGCTTCCATGGGAAACTGTGTGTGAGGGACAATCTGAAGTGTAGGAGCTCTGAGGACAGGAACTGTCCTCGGGAGCATTGTGGTACCATGCTTGAAAGCATGGACCACTTCCTGCTTTGTTGTCCCTTTAACACAGAGGTGTACAACAGGGTGGGCGCCTCCATTGGCTGGCCCCGGCTGGCCGGTCTCTCTTATGCGGAATGGGCCTATGGAGCATTCGGGGACCTGGGTGGTCGGGACCGCTGCACCTTATTTCTAGTTAGCGCAGTGGTTAGGTATCACACGTGGAACGCACGGTGCTTAGTATCGACGCAGCGGAAAATCCTCCCAGTGGACGATGTGTTTAGGACCATACTCGGTGACCTGGTGAAGGTGCGTTCTCTGGAGTATGAGAGACTGGGTACACGGAGGGCCGCTCTCCTCTGGAGGGGCTTTTCTGTTAGTGTGCCCTAGTCTGGTCGTCTCCTCTCCTGGTGGTGGGCTGCTGCTGACACCATAGATTTTTGTTTTATTGATCAGTAGACAGTGATGTAGGGCTGCAGGCGCCGAACTTGGGCTTTGTCAGTTGTGGTTATTGTATTGTTTGTTTCTGTATATATTGTATATATGGGTTTGGGTGTAGGTGTTAGGTTGGGTGGAGGGAAAAGGGGGGAGGTGGGTTCATCTTGTGGGACACTGGTTATTTGGGTGAAAAACTGGCACTGCCTGATCTGGCCTATGGACGTTGGACATGGACTGAGGCATGAGACGCAGGACCAGCTCTCAGGTCAGTGCCGGGGAGGGACTGGTGGGCTCGAGTGTGGGGGGTTTTGTTTTGTCTTGTATATATTTGTATAGTTAGCATTTATTTTATTTATTTAAAAAAAAAAAAAAAGAATGTATATATTAGTTTGTATATAATTTGTCGGTAATTGTTTATTATATCGTTATTTTTTTGTTTGGTAACCGGACCAGATGTCATGGTGTAGGTAATTATTATTGTGTATATATGTATAATATGTGTGTGAGGAGAGAGGGAGCGGCTGGACCAGTTCATTACACTGTTTATTTTCTGGTTATTAATTTTGTTATGTTTTTCATTTTTATAATAAAAGATCTACAGGATGTAACTCAGGATCAGTAATGTAATGTATGTACACAGTGACTGCACCAGCAGAATAGTGAGTGCAGCTCTGGAGTATAATACAGGATGTAACTCAGGATCAGTAATGTAATGTGTGTACACAGTGACTGCACCAGCAGAATAGTGAGTGCAGCTCTGGAGTATAATACAGGATGTAACTCAGGATCAGTAATGTAATGTATGTACACAGTGACTGCACCAGCAGAATAGTGAGTGCAGCTCTGGAGTATAATACAGGATGTAACTCAGGATCAGTAATGTAATGTATGTACACAGTGACTGCACCAGCAGAATAGTGAGTGCAGCTCTGGAGTATAATACAGGATGTAACTCAGGATCAGTAATGTAATGTATGTACACAGTGACTGCACCAGCAGAATAGTGAGTGCAGCTCTGGAGTATAGCGCAGAATTAAAGTTTTCATTGCTCAGGTTAGAGCTGTACTATTTTGCTTCCTGCAAATGAATCTTTGAGAAGTGTATCCAGTGTGTCCAGAGCCGTGTGATCCGGTTGATGGTGATATCCATGTTCAGTCCATATTCTGCATGTCGTACAGTGGGAGGTGATGGGACACATTCAGCCAGATCCAATTATCAGTAACATTTTAATTGCCGCTGGTTTGTTCTGTGTGAAGCGCTCGTGATGTCTGATGGGTGATGTGAGTTCATTTGGAAAAAAAAAAAAAATATGTAAAGTAGGAGAACGTTGGTGAAAGAACGTGGAGTCATATGTACAAGCCGCGGCCGCTGAGCCAGTCACTCGTGACTCCGCGTGGAGCGAAGATATATTTGTAGCCTCATTAACCTCAATACAAAACACCAAAACTTGGTGACGGCAAATCTAATGAAATATCTGGATTCCGCTGCCGGGAGAGATGGGATGAAGCGTTCACCAGGCTTCTGCTTCTGTGGCTCCGGTTCCTCTTTTCGACGGCGACTACCAGACTTTTATAATTATGTAAATCATCCCTGAAGTCGCAGCTTCACCCCTTTTTTATTACCATCATCAGGAATTTAATTACCGATTATGTCCAGTTTGACAACCATTTATTTTAAATGTTCTAATCCATCTGTTTATATTCTCCCCGCAGTCTGATTCTGCACTTGTGCCGCTATATCATACATTTAGTAAGTAACCATCAGAAAGGAACAAACAGAAGAGAGGGCGACTGCGGAAGCTTTGTTTGTAGTCTGTTACCATGGTTACACTTGGGTCTGTATGGGAGCTGTAGTCACAAAACGGTAGATTTTTCATCAAGATTTTTCACAAAGTTGCTTTTTTTTTTAATTTTATTTTAGATGCATTAATTGTTGCAAAAGTGACCATAGCCTTTAAAACTAAAACCTCAATGTAGGTAGAGCAATAGCTTATATCACTTTATTGCTTACTGTTATCAGCCATTTCAGACTGGAAGAACTTTTACTACAGTATTCTTCAATGGGATCGGGCAGAGTGACAGGAAGAGAGAAACCTGCCCGCCCCGTGAGCAGATACAGCCGTGCGTGAGTGACAGCCACCGCTGCTCTTAAAGGGCTCCTGTACTTTTATAAAAGATATAATTATATATATATTTTATTTAAAGAGACATGAATAAAAAGTTACAATATGGGGACCAACGTAAAAAATGGCGCAAGTGTAAATTAGACAAGGCCTGCGACTTTGTGTGAATTGGGTCAAAGAAACCGTATAAAGAGTTTACCCAATAGCTATATGAACGATGAGGGTCAGGAATGGGGTCGCACTGGCCCCCTAGAGGAATGGGGGGTGCTCCGGTCAGCCAAGACTTAACATAACAATGGGTCCAATCCACAATAAGGCCCCTGAGAGCCAGCACTTAGAGGGTCATCTCCTGTTCTGTATAGGGTGGGCTTTCACAATCTGCTCTGTGGGGCTTAATGAAGACCAGTCTGGAGACCCACATGTAGAAAATTCAAGATTTTGCCACATAGAACTGTATAATCCACAGTGATTGGTACATGGAGCCCAAGAAAGGCAGAAACCGTCCGACCTCCTGGGTTCTGACAAACTGAGACTGGGCCCCTTCTGTCTTCGGGCCCCACAGCTGCCCCATGGGCTGTCACTAGGGCCAGTCCATCCTGGGTGAAGTTCACATGTCCAGTAATTATCTCTTAGAACGGATCCAGCAGTAATCTGTTAACAAAAAAAGTTCTGCAGACGCAACTTTTTGGTCTGATTAAAAAAATGGATTTCAACTGGATCCTTTTTTTTTTTTTTTTTTTTTTTTTTTTTAAGTCTATGGAGAACGGATCCATTAATCAGCGATCGGCTTTTCTTTCATTTGAAAATGATCCGATTTTTGTTTACTGGATCCATTTCAAATGGAAGAAAATGGATGTCTAATTAATGGATCTGTTTTCCATAGACTTCAATGTTAAAATAACGGATCCAGCTGAAATCAGTATTTTATAAAACGTACAAGAAAGTTGTCTGCACAACTTTTTTTTGCCAATGGATTGCAGCTGGATCTGTTCTGATGGATGATTACTGAACGTGTGAACATCGCCTAAGAAGGACTTACCCTAGTCACATCACAGATTGTAGTTTCCAGTCCTACAGTCACCTCCCCCAGTAATGGCTGATAACAGGGAGCAATAGATTGTAGTCTCCTGTCCTACAGTCACCTCCCCCAGTAATGGCTGATAACAGGGAGCAATAGATTGTAGTCTCCTGTCCTACAGTCACCTCCCCCAGTAATGGCTGATAACAGAGGAACAGCAAATGAGTAGAAGGCAGATTTTAGGCTTTGCGCCCCTTTAATGAGGGATTTGAGGGCAGTTTATATGTCAGGTGCAGCTGATAATGAGCCGCACATGGACAACACCTTCATTATAATGGGGATAATTACAGACTTGGCAGCAAGAGCAGAAATTGTGCGGCCATAAAGGTCTGGGGTCACTTTTAGGCCCTTTAGTCTGCGCTTCGGAGTCACAGCGAGCACACTGTCCACCTCCACTCTGTCTGTAGCAATGATGGCGGCACATAAGGGTTCTCTGATTTTCATCTTAAAGAGGTTGTCCACTACTTTTACATTGATGGTCTATCCTTAGGATGGGTCATCAATGTCTGATCGGCTGGGTCCGACACCCAGCACCCCCACAGATCAGCTGTTACTGGTGGCGGTGGTCGCAAGTACTCGCTTGCAGAGCTGCTCCGCCTACTTGTTGTGGCTGCCACAGGGTACTGCACATCCGCCTCCTATCAATCTGAATCAGGATCATCAAAGTAAAAGTAGTGGACAACCTCTTTAACCATTATGTAATGAAAAGTGAAACTTTCTGCATCAACTCTCCACCATTTTCTAGATCTCTGCTTGCTGTCAGTGACACTGAAATACATTTTTATAGGCACGAATAGTGTTAAAATCATAAATTGAGCCATACCCAAATTCCAGCACATGCTACTCTGGAGGTCTACACTGACTCCCAAAGAAATGTCTGCTCTGTTCAGAAGTCAGAACCACTGCAGCCAATCACAGGCCATTCATTTTAAAGTAAAATGTATTTCAGGTGGGTAGAAGAGCATGTCATCAGATGTTTCTCTTCTAGATACCTGACTGCTGCAGCCAATCACAGGCTGCAGCGCTTCTGGGGATTTAGGAACGGAGGAGAAATTGCTTCTGGTGCCGATGCTTCCACGCCTAGAAAAATGTTTTTTTTTTCTTTCAGTGTTAGACAACCCCTTTAAGGGTTTGTTACATTGTATCCACTATGGACAATCATCTGTGAGCTAAACATCCTGCACTCCAGACTGATACATTGTAACAAACGACCAGAACAGAGATTTGTCTCCTTCATGAATTTCAATGTCAGAGTTGCTCTCTTTCACTGACAGCTAGCAGAGATATTGAATAATGTAAAGAATTAGTGACAAATGTTTATATTTTACTTATACAAAGATTACTCCTTATCAACCATTATAATGACCCTACGTCCCCCCCCCCCCAGAGGGCGCACAGCCCTAAAGTGGCGTCACGAGGCCTCGCCCGCTGCTGCATCGCCCTCTTCATCTCACAGTTAATGCAGAAATTGTTCTTTACCCTGAATATCCCGTGATTATCGTTAGACAAAATGATGAATTAATTCACTTACGGAGAGTGGAGGCCGCGATTATCCTGTCTCAGCGGATGATGATGATGATGACTATGGCTTCCTTCCTGCATTAGAAAATAAGGATTGTCCTGTGTAACAACAAAGCAAGAAAGTCTCTACCTAAGAGCTACCATGCGGCTGGGGGTGGGAAATACTCAAGGGGGTCTCCTCCTCTACCCCAGAATATGTCACACTAAGGGGTCCTGTAAGTAGAAGCCCCTGCACCCGGGAACTGGTCTAATCAGTCAGAAAGTGCCAATAAGAAGCTGATGGAGCCTCTAAATAGTGACCCAGTTACATATATTCATGTTCCCATGTTGTGATATCAGGCATCGAGGGACATATGTATAAAGAAATAAATATGCAATTAAGGAGTTTAGCCATGGAAAATAATTCACCAACACCCTGCATCAGAGACACTTTTAGACATAGCACCTAGTTGTCTGCCCAAAGCTAAGTCCACCTCTAAACACTATATTACTGCATTCATATAAAGAAGGAAACTACATAAAAAGCCACTTTCTGAATAAATTGCAATTAATCCTGTATTATACTCCAGAGCTGCACTCACTATTCTGCTGGTGCAGTCACTGTGTACATACATTACATTACTGATCCTGTACTAATCCTGAGTTACCTCCTGTATTATACCCCAGAGCTGCACTCACTATTCTGCTGGTGCAGTCACTGTGTACATACATTACATTACTGATCCTGAGTTACCTCCTGTATTATACTCCAGAGCTGCACTCACTATTCTGCTGGTGCAGTCACTGTGTACATACATTACTGATCCTGTACCGATCCTGAGTTACATCCTGTATTATACTCCAGAGCTGCACTCACTATTCTGCTGGTGCAGTCACTGTGTACATACATTACATTACTGATCGTGAGTTATATCCTGTTTTATACTCCAGAGCTGCACTCACTATTCTGCTGCTGCAGTCACTGTGTACATACATTACATTACTGATCCTGAGTTACATCCTGTATTATACTCCAGAGCTGCACTCACTATTCTGCTGGTGCAGTCACTGTGTACATACATTACATTACATTACTGATCCTGAGTTACATCCTGTATTATACTCCAGAGCTGCACTCACTATTCTGCTGGTGGAGTCACTGTGTACATACATTACATTACTGATCCTGAGTTACCTCCTGTATTATACTCCAGAGCTGCACTCACTATTCTGCTGGTGGAGTCACTGTGTATTTTACACTATTTAAAGGATCAGTACAGGATCAGTAATGTAATGTATGTACACAGTGACTGCACCAGCAGAATAGTGAGTGCAGCTCTGGAGTATAATACAGGAGGTAACTCAGGATCAGTACAGGATCAGTAATGTAATGTCTGTACACAGTGACTGCACCAGCAGAATAGTGAGTGCAGCTCTGGAGTATAATACACGCGGTAACTTAGGACAAGTACAGGATGTCATGTCAAGTATTCATAATATGACTTAATGGCCTCTGTGAAGGTGTATAATTAATGAAAAACATTTTGTTAAAGATGAAATATATAGGATGAATCTCTGAAATAGGATTAGACTGTAGCCCCAAAATCTGTGGCACAGTCCTCTATGGCAGAGGGGCTTTCTCCTCCAGAACAAGGACCCAGGGGCAGCTACAATTCTCACACTCATTACAGCAGTCATCCCCAAGGTCAGGTTTCCTACAGGGGGGATGCAGAGTGGAGACCACTGTGCAGTTTACATTTATGCCAATGGATGACCAGTCTCGCTGTTCCTTTTTCTCATCACCTTTATTGCCCTGTGCAATATGCTCTTGATAGACAATACTAACACCTTCTGGCTTCATGTAGTTTTACAGTAACAATAAGACCTACCGTCTCCTTCCACAGTACCCTGTAGATTGAAGGTCCTCTCTCCCCATCAGTTTCTTTAATTTTATGTATGTAAACCCTTTTCAAATGTACAGCACTGTGTAATTAATGGAGCCTTAAAATTAAATTAGTATTATCAATCTGCTGTTTGTGACTTTTGTTTTTTTGTAAAACAACAAATATCTGCAAGTCATCCAGGATGCACCATGTTGGGAGTTGTAGTTTCACAACAGGTTGCACCTTCCTCCACCTTAGGTTTCCAGAAGATGCAGCCTCACATGCAGACTATGGAGATATTGACTGGACTACTAAAGATGTAGCAGCAGCATTTTACAACAATCCTCTCCAATAATGATTGAGTCACTAAACCTGAAAGTCACCAAAAATGCACATGAATACTATAATCAACCTCTGACAGAACAGAAGTGGCTGATAACAGGGAACAATAGATTGTAAACGGAACAGTCATTGGAGAAATGAATCATTTTAGTTTCAGAGTAATCAGTTGCATTAAGTGACTAGTGAGCTCATACACCCAGCAGCCCACCCCTACCCCCCCCCTGGTCCATGTCTAGAGGGTCTGTAGGTCCCTAAATAGCAGCATGCATGTTTTTGCAGATGTTCAGTGCAGATCCACAATGCAACATAGTAATGCTGGAAATAATGGTGCAGCTACAAAATAACAAGATGCGCAGCAGCAGCAGCAGAGGAGGGGGCTTCACTGTGTGTTTACCCAGCAGAAGAGGGGGTCCAGATGTCAGGTACGCCCCATTTTACACCCCAAACCACCTCTGTGCATAGCAACGTTAACCAGTTCAGTGCTGAAAACACTTCACACACAGTGGCTGCAGATTTGGTTGCAGAAGGGTTAACACCAGACCTTTAGCAAAATCAAGTAATGATAGAATGAGACTCTACAATGTAACAAGAGGAGTCAATATTGTAACAAAAGGGGCAACAAAACTGTGAACAATAAACAAGTGGCTGCTGAGGGTCCAATAATCACAGAGGGGTCGTTTTAGTAGTAAAAAATATATTTAAGCATTCATCATAATATCATCATCATCATCATCACTTACAGCGGCATGCCTTACAAAATGAAGACAGGCTGCTCCCACTCCAGTCCTTACTGTATGACACATGAGGTGGGCACAGGGGGCTTCATTGTGTCTATTAAGTAAAGTCCCCCACCCCCCAACAGGTATCCATACAAAATGCTGCAACGGTAGGAAAGGGTTAAGGGGGGGGGGGTCTCACACAATCCTTTTCCTATCCCCCTTGCACAGGATCTTCTTGAAGGATCTCCTGAAGTCATGGTTGAAGATGGTGTAGATGACAGGGTTCAGGGAACTGTTGCAATAACCAAACCAGAAGAAGAACTTGAAGAGAGTCTCCGGGACACTGCAGCTCTTGTTACAGATGGCAATGAGGCAGTAAGTGAAGAAAAAGGGGAACCAGCACACAACGAAGACCCCAATGACCACAGCCAGGACGAAGGTGAACCTCTTCTCCCTGTTCTGCCGCCCTCTCCACCTGGAGGCTTTGGCACTCCTCTCCTCCTCTCTCCTTGGAAGGCTGTCCCCGGGTTTGATCTGGCTCAGTTTGGTCTTGCCCTTGCCCCTTGCTGCCTTGTCTTGCTTCTTCTTGGAGGAATACTGGAGGTCTTCCCTATTCTCAGAAGATGATGAGTCCTCCATGTCCACTCCATTGGCCTCTGCTTCTCTGTGCTGCTCCTCTCCAGAGCCTCCAGCCTTCTCTCCATTCAGCTTGACTGGCAGCTCCTTGTCTGCACAACCATTCTGCTTCTTCTCAGGGTCCCCGTTGCTCCTTTTACTGGGGGGGTTCCTCGTCCTCTTCTTGGCGATCTGGTAGATCCTGATGTAGACTAGGACCATGATGACACAAGGGGCGAAGAAGGAGCCGATGCAGGAGGAGATGATGTACCATTTCTCCTCGTTGATCTTGCACTTGGGCTCCTCTATTTTGCCACTCTCCTTCTCAATGGTGATGAGTGGTGGGAATGAGATGACAGCTGAGATCACCCAGACGATGAAGATGATGCACTTGATCCTACGAGGGGTCCTCTTCAGGTTGTACTCAATGGCTTGTGTGATGGACCAGTAGCGATCCAGGCTGATGGCGCAGAGATGGACTATGGATGAGGTGCAGAAGAGAACATCTAATGCAAGGTAGATCTCACACCAGACCTTGCCAAAGTACCAGTACCCCATCACCTCGTTGGCCAAGGAAAATGGTATGACCAAGGTGGCCACAAGAATGTCAGCCGATGCCAGCGACACCAGGAACAAGTTCTGGGGGGCTTTGAGGGCCCTACTAGTGAAGACAGAGATGACAACCAGGACATTGCCAAACACGGTGAAGAGCATGAGTATGCCCACCAGGGAGATGAGGGCCAGTGTGACCTGCAGGGAGTAGGGGGGTCCAGACACGTCTGAGTTAGTTCCATTGTGCTCGGTGCTGTTGGAGCAGTCTCTCAGGCACTCCATGGCAGAGATGCCCCCCCTGTCGGCGACCGAGGTCTCAAAATTAATCATGAAATATCGAGGAGGTCTTCCCTGGGCGCAGCAGACTTGTGGGGGTGTAATACTGAGCCATGCCAGGGTGAGGACCCCACTCAGGGGCACCCTACAGCCTCCATGCCCTCCTGACACTCCTCACAGGTGTAATGTCCAGAGCAGTCATGCAAGACTTCCCCTGCTGCTCTCTGCCCTGCTGTTTGCTGAGTGATCCGTCCACACTCTTACCTGCCCGGACACCTGGCCTCTCTGCTGCTCCAGTCCTGCGCCGGCTCAGGGTGGAGGGGGCTGCAAGGGTTAAGCGCACAGTTTATAAGGACACAGGTCATTGCAGCCACAAACTTTCCAGACAGTAACTGGGATCCATAGTGTGGAAGAGTCTCAGGTGGGTGCTGCCAGGCTGCTATATGGTCAGTGCTCAGAGTCCTGTGGGTGCTGCCAGGCTGCTGTATGGTCAGAGCTCAGAGTCCTGTGGGTGCTGCCAGGCTTCTATATGGTCAGTGCTCAGGGTCCTGTGGGTGCTGCCAGGCTGCTATATGGTCAGTGCTCAGGGTCCTGTGGGTGCTGCCAGGCTGCTGTATGGTCAGAGCTCAGAGTCCTGTGGGTGCTGCCAGGCTGCTGTATGGTCAGTGCTCAGGGTCCTGTGGGTGCTGCCAGGCTGCTGTATGGTCAGAGCTCAGAGTCCTGTGGGTGCTGCCAGGCTGCTGTATGGTCAGTGCTCAGGGTCCTGTGGGTGCTGCCAGGCTTCTATATGGTCAGTGCTCAGGGTCCTGTGGGTGCTGCCAGGCTGCTATATGGTCAGTGCTCAGGGTCCTGTGGGTGCTGCCAGGCTGCTTTATGGTCGGAGCTCAGAGGAGTCCTGTGGGTGCTGCCAGGCTGCTGTATGGTCAGAGCTCAGAGTCCTGTGGGTGCTGCCAGGCTGCTGTATGGTCAGAGCTCAGGGTCCTGTGGGTGCTGCCAGGCTGCTGTATGGTCAGAGCTCAGAGTCCTGTGGGTGCTGCCAGGCTGCTGTATGGTCAGAGCTCAGAGTCCTGTGGGTGCTGCCAGGCTGCTGTATGGTCAGAGCTCAGGGTCCTGTGGGTGCTGCCAGGCTGCTGTATGGTCAGAGCTCAGAGTCCTGTGGGTGCTGCCAGGCTGCTGTATGGTCAGAGCTCAGAGTCCTGTGGGTGCTGCCAGGCTGCTGTATGGTCAGTGCTCAGGGTCCTGTGGGTGCTGCCAGGCTGCTGTATGGTCAGAGCTCAGGGTCCTGTGGGTGCTGCCAGGCTGCTGTATGGTCAGAGCTCAGGGTCCTGTGAGTGCTGCCAGGCATCTGTATGGTCAGAGCTCAGGGTCCTGTGGGTGCTGCCAGGCATCTGTATGGTCAGAGCTCAGGGTCCTGTGGGTGCTGCCAGGCATCTGTATGGTCAGAGCTCAGGGTCCTGTGGGTGATGGCAGGCTCTGGGTGAATCAGCGCTTTGTATGAGCTGGGTGCTGCCAGGTGCTGCTTGTAGGAAGGGCAGGTAATATCAGTAATATGGGCTGGGACAAGCTATAAAGATTCAGAGCTCAGGGGGAGCTGGGTGCTGCAGTTTCGGTGGGCTCTGCCAGGCTGTAGTAGGGTGATCGGGGCGCTTTCAGGCTTTATAAAAAGCAAAGCTCAGAGGCAGTTGGGTGTTTGGGTACAGATTCCGCATTTTCTGCCAAGCTACAAAAGTGCTTTGAGTTTTCTGGGTCTGGGTGCAGTTTTGTTGGTGCTGCCAGGTTCTGGGTGCAGTTTTGTTGGTGCTGCCAGGTTCTGGGTTCAGTTTTGTTGGTGCTGCCAGAGTCTGGGGGCAGTTTTGTTGGTGCTGCCAGGTTCTGGGTGCAGTTTTGTTGGTGCTGCCTGGTTCTGGGTGCAGTTTTCTTGGTGCTGCCTGGTTCTGGGTGCAGTTTTCTTGGTGCTGCCTGGTTCTGGGTGTAGTTTTCTTGGCGCTGCCAGGGTCTGGGGCAGTTTTCTGGGTGCAGCTTGCTGGGTGCTGTCAGGGTCTGGGTGCAGTTTCCTTGGTGCTGCCAGAGTCTGGGGGCAGTTTGCTGGGTGCTGCCAGGGTCTGGGGCAGTTTTCTGGGTGCAGCTTTCTGGGTGCTGTCAGGGTCTGGGTGCAGTTTACACTGGCTGTAGTCCCGTAGGTCAGTGCTCAGGTTGTGTGAGGGGTCTGCCCAGTAGAGGTGGCAGCAGGCTCAGGCTGTGCAGGGTGATGTGCTCTTGCAGATGGGTGCTGTGTCATCTGCTGCCTCTGCTTGTCTGATCGCAGGGAGAGGACAGATCTGCTTGTGTTGTACGAGCTCCCAGCACTGGACATTTATAGCTGCACAATCAGCGCTGAACCAGAGAACAGGCAACGTCAGCCCCCCCACGTGGGAATCTGCCATCTCTACACCCTACACACCCTCATCCTTCCAGCTTGAGCGCAGCACTCAGGAGTGCAGCTGGGGAGGGTGCAGCACCCAGAGCTCAGGCGGCTGCCTGCTGTGCCTAGGACAACACTCTGCACTGACCCCAGGCTGCTCCCCTGACCCAACAGACAGGGCTCAGCCATAAAGCAGCTCCAGCAGCTGTGCAAAGGCTTCATACCCAGCAACAGACTGCACTATACTGCAAACCAGGCTGGAATGGGCAAGCAAAGCAGGCAGCTATGGGCACCAGTGCACTGTGTGGTGCCTGCTCTATAGCTGGAAACCTGCACTGTATACCTAGAATATAGCCTGGATATAACACCTACAGTATACAGAGACTGTACAGCCACATACCTAGAATATAGCCTGGATATAACACCTACAGTATACAGAGACTGTAATGCCACATACCTAGAATATAGCCTGTATATAACACCTACAGTATACAGAGACTGTACAGCCAGATACCTAGAATATAGCCTGTATATAACACCTACATTATACAGAGACTGTACAGCCAGATACCTAGAATATAGCCTGGATATAACACCTACAGTATACAGAGACTGTACAGCCAGATACCTAGAATATAGCCTGTATATAACACCTACAGTATACAGAGACTGTACAGCCAGATACCTAGAATATAGCCTGTATATAACACCTACAGTATACAGAGACTGTACAGTCATATACCTAGAATATAGCCTGGATATAACACCTACAGTATACAGAGACTGTACAGCCAGATACCTAGAATATAGCCTGGATATAACACCTACAGTATACAGAGACTGTACAGCCACATGCCTAGAATATAGCCTGGATATAACACCTACAGTATACAGAGACTGTACAGCCAGATACCTAGAATATAGCCTGGATATAACACCTACAGTATACAGAGACTGTGCAGTCATATACCTAGAATATACCCTGGATATAACACCTACAGTATACAGAGACTGTGCAGCCACATACCTAGAATATAGCCTGGATATAACACCTACAGTATACAGAGACTGTGCAGCCACATACCTAGAATATAGCCTGGATATAACACCTACAGTATACAGAGACTGTACAGCCAGATACCTAGAATATAGCCTGGATATAACACCTACAGTATACAGAGACTGTACAGCCAGATACCTAGAATATACCCTGGATATAACACCTACAGTATACAGAGACTGTACAGCCACATACCTAGAATATACCCTGGATATAACACCTACAGTATACAGAGACTGTACAGCCAGATACCTAGAATATAGCCTGGATATAACACCTACAGTATACAGAGACTGTGCAGCCAGATACCTAGAATATAGCCTGGATATAACACCTACAGTATACAGAGACTGTACAGCCAGATACCTAGAATATAGCCTGGATATAACACCTACAGTATACAGAGACTGTACAGCCACATACCTAGAATATAGCCTGGATATAACACCTACAGTATACAGAGACTGTACAGCCAGATACCTAGAATATAGCCTGGATATAACACCTACAGTATACAGAGACTGTACAGCCAGATACCTAGAATATAGCCTGGATATAACACCTACAGTATACAGAGACTGTACAGCCACATACCTAGAATATAGCCTGTATATAACACCTACAGTATACAGAGACTGTACAGCCACATACCTAGAATATAGCCTGGATATAACACCTACAGTATACAGAGACTGTACAGCCAGATACCTAGAATATAGCCTGGATATAACACCTACAGTATACAGAGACTGTACAGCCACATACCTAGAATATACCCTGGATATAACACCTACAGTATACAGAGACTGTACAACCACATACCTAGAATATAGCCTGGATATAACACCTACAGTATACAGAGACTGTACAGCCAGATACCTAGAATATAGCCTGTATATAACACCTACAGTATACAGAGACTGTACAGCCACATGCCTAGAATATAGCCTGGATATAACACCTACAGTATACAGAGACTGTACAGCCACCTACCTAGAATATACCCTGGATATAACACCTACAGTATACAGAGACTGTGCAGCCACATACCTAGAATATAGCCTGGATATAACACCTACAGTATACAGAGACTGTACAGCCAGATACCTAGAATATACCCTGGATATAACACCTACAGTATACAGAGACTGTGCAGCCAGATACCTAGAATATAGCCTGGATATAACACCTACAGTATACAGAGACTGTACAGCCAGATACCTAGAATATACCCTGGATATAACACCTACAGTATACAGAGACTGTGCAGCCAGATACCTAGAATATACCCTGGATATAACACCTACAGTATACAGAGACTGTACAGCCAGATACCTAGAATATAGCCTGGATATAACACCTACAGTATACAGAGACTGTGCAGCCAGATACCTAGAATATACCCTGGATATAACACCTACAGTATACAGAGACTGTGCAGCCACATACCTAGAATATACCCTGGATATAACACCTACAGTATACAGAGACTGTACAGCCAGATACCTAGAATGTACCCTGGATATAACACCTACAGTATACAGAGACTGTACTGCCACATACCTAGAATATACCCTGGATATAACACCTACAGTATACAGAGACTGTACAGCCACATACCTAGAATATAACCAGGATATAACACCTACAGTATACAGAGACTGTACAGCCAGATACCTAGAATATAGCCTGGATATAACACCTACAGTATACAGAGACTGTACAGCCACATACCTAGAATATAGCCTGGATATAACACCTACAGTATACAGAGACTGTACAGCCAGATACCTAGAATATAGCCTGGATATAACACCTACAGTATACAGAGACTGTGCAGCCACATACCTAGAATATAGCCTGGATATAACACCTACAGTATACAGAGACTGTACAGCCACCTACCTAGAATATACCCTGGATATAACACGTACAGTATACAGAGACTGTACAGCCACATACCTAGAATATACCCTGGATATAACACCTACAGTATACAGAGACTGTACAGCCAGATACCTAGAATATACCCTGGATATAACACCTACAGTATACAGAGACTGTACAGCCAGATGCCTAGAATATACCCTGGATGTAACACCTACAGTATACAGAGACTGTGCAGCCAGATACCTAGAATATAGCCTGGATATAACACCTACAGTATACAGAGACTGTACAGCCAGATACCTAGAATATACCCTGGATATAACACCTACAGTATACAGAGACTGTGCAGCCAGATACCTAGAATATAGCCTGGATGTAACACCTACAGTATACAGAGATTGTGCAGCCAGATACCTAGAATATACCCTGGATATAACACCTACAGTATACAGAGACTGTACAGCCAGATGCCTAGAATATACCCTGGATGTAACACCTACAGTATACAGAGACTGTGCAGCCAGATACCTAGAATATAGCCTGGATATAACACCTACAGTATACAGAGACTGTACAGCCAGATACCTAGAATATACCCTGGATATAACACCTACAGTATACAGAGACTGTACAGCCAGATACCTAGAATATACCCTGGATATAACACCTACAGTATACAGAGACTGTACAGCCAGATACCTAGAATATAGCCTGGATATAACACCTACAGTATACAGAGACTGTACAGCCAGATACCTAGAATATACCCTGGATATAACACCTACAGTATACAGAGACAGTACAGCCACATACCTAGAATATAGCCTGGATATAACACCTACAGTATACAGAGACTGTACAGCCACATACCTAGAATATAGCCTGGATATAACACCTACAGTATACAGAGACTGTACAGCCAGATACCTAGAATATAGCCTGTATATAACACTTACAGTATACAGAGACTGTACAGCCACATACCTAGAATATAACCTGGATATAACACCTACAGTATACAGAGACTGTACAGCCACATACCTAGAATATAGCCTGGATATAACACCTAAAGTATACAGAGACTGTGCAGCCACATACCTAGAATATAACCTGGATATAACACCTACAGTATACAGAGACTGTACAGCCACATACCTAGAATATAGCCTGGATATAACACCTACAGTATACAGAGACTGTACAGCCACATACCTAGAATATAGCCTGGATATAACACCTACAGTATACAGAGACTGTACAGCCAGATACCTAGAATATACCCTGGATATAACACCTACAGTATACAGAGACTGTACAGCCACATACCTAGAATATACCCTGGATATAACACCTACAGTATACAGAGACTGTACAGCCAGATACCTAGAATATACCCTGGATATAACACCTACAGTATACAGAGACTGTACAGCCATATACCTAGAATATAGCCTGGATATAACACCTACAGTATACAGAGACTGTACAGCCAGATACCTAGAATATACCCTGGATATAACACCTACAGTATACAGAGACTGTACAGCCAGATACCTAGAATATACCCTGGATATAACACCTACAGTATACAGAGACTGTACAGCCACATACCTAGAATATAGCCTGGATATAACACCTACAGTATACAGAGACTGTGCAGCCAGATACCTAGAATATAGCCTGGATATAACACCTACAGTATACAGAGACTGTACAGCCAGATACCTAGAATATAACCAGGATATAACACCTACAGTATACAGAGACTGTACAGCCACATACCTAGAATATAGCCTGGATATAACACCTACAGTATACAGAGACTGTACAGCCAGATACCTAGAATATAGCCTGGATATAACACCTACAGTATACAGAGACTGTACAGCCACATACCTAGAATATAGCCTGGATATAACACCTACAGTATACAGAGACTGTACAGCCACATACCTAGAATATAGCCTGGATATAACACCTACAGTATACAGAGACTGTACAGCCACATACCTAGAATATAGCCTGTATATAACACCTACAGTATACAGAGACTGTGCAGCCACATACCTAGAATATACCCTGGATATAACACCTACAGTATACAGAGACTGTACAGCCAGATACCTAGAATATACCCTGGATATAACACCTACAGTATACAGAGACTGTACAGCCACATACCTAGAATATACCCTGGATATAACACCTACAGTATACAGAGACTGTACAGCCACATACCTAGAATATAGCCTGGATATAACACCTACAGTATACAGAGACTGTACAGCCACATACCTAGAATATAGCCTGGATATAACACCTACAGTATACAGAGACTGTACAGCCACATACCTAGAATATAGCCTGGATATAACACCTACAGTATACAGAGACTGTACAGCCACATACCTAGAATATAGCCTGGATATAACACCTACAGTATACAGAGACTGTACAGCCACATACCTAGAATATAGCCTGGATATAACACCTACAGTATACAGAGACTGTACAGCCACATACCTAGAATATAGCCTGTATATAACACCTACAGTATACAGAGACTGTGCAGCCACATACCTAGAATATACCCTGGATATAACACCTACAGTATACAGAGACTGTACAGCCACATACCTAGAATATACCCTGGATATAACACCTACAGTATACAGAGACTGTACAGCCACATACCTAGAATATACCCTGGATATAACACCTACAGTATACAGAGACTGTACAGCCACATACCTAGAATATACCCTGGATATAACACCTACAGTATACAGAGACTGCACAGCCACATACCTAGAATATAGCCTGGATATAACACCTACAGTATACAGAGACTGTACAGCCACATACCTAGAATATAGCCTGGATATAACACCTACAGTATACAGAGACTGTACAGCCACATACCTAGAATATAGCCTGTATATAACACCTACAGTATACAGAGACTGTGCAGCCACATACCTAGAATATACCCTGGATATAACACCTACAGTATACAGAGACTGTACAGCCACATACCTAGAATATACCCTGGATATAACACCTACAGTATACAGAGACTGTACAGCCACATACCTAGAATATACCCTGGATATAACACCTACAGTATACAGAGACTGTACAGCCACATACCTAGAATATAGCCTGGATATAACACCTACAGTATACAGAGACTGTACAGCTACATACCTAGAATATAGCCTGGATATAACACCTACAGTATACAGAGACTGTACAGCCACATACCTAGAATATACCCTGGATATAACACCTACAGTATACAGAGACTGTACAGCTACATACCTAGAATATAGCCTGGATATAACACCTACAGTATACAGAGACTGTACAGCCACATACCTAGAATATAGCCTGGATATAACACCTACAGTATACAGAGACTGAAGAACAGTGAGACTCAGAAGTTGGACTGGTGTGTAGAAGCTTTTATTATATATAAATATAATATAGTCATGTAAGTGCGCTAAGGTAAAAATAATGAAAGTACAACAACAAGAGACCGTGAAAGGGCCCAGAGCTGTAAGAACATGTCCTCCAAAACTCCATCCACCTAAAGTGCAGGTAGACGGACAGTTGGTTTTGTATAAATGCAGAAAATACTAATATCATCGGACAGTGCCATCATAATCTTTAAGCATATCAACCTGAGCACAACATGTAGAGATGTAACAGCTGATGGAAGGGGATAGATAACAGCCTGGGGCTGTTGTACTTTCATTATTTTTACCTTAGCGCACTTACATGACTATATTGTGTTTATATATAATAAAAGCTTCTACACACCAGTCCAACTTCTGAGTCTCGCTGTTTTTCAACTATTGTTTAGGAGTCGGTATTTTTAGGTGCACTCTGGCATCACTCAGTACTAAGTACACCGTCAGAACATCATGTTACTGGCCTATACACTGTGTGCAGAATTATTAGGCCAGTTGTATTTTAGAGGATTATTTTTATTATTGATGACCAACTATGTTCTCAATCAACCCAAAAGACTCATAAATATCCAAGCTTAATATTTTTGGAAATTGGAGTGTTTTTTTTTTTTTAGATTTGGCATTCTTAGTAGGATATCTGTTTGTGCAGGTATCTATTATTGTGCAGAATTATTAGGCAACTTAATAAAAACCAAATATAATCCCATCTCACTTGTTTATTTTCACCAGGTAAACCAATATTAGTGCATAAAATTTAGAAATAAACATTTCTGACATGCAAAAACAAAAACCAAAAAAATTAGTGATGACTATACACACCTTTCTTAATGATGGCACTCAGCAGCCTCCATCCAGAGATTCTGTCAGTTGCTTGATCTGTTTTCGATCAACATTGCGTGCAGCAGCCACCACAGCCTCCCAGACACTGCTCCGAGAGGTGTACTGTTTTCCCTCCCTGTAGATCTCACATTTTATGATGGACCACAGGTTCTCTATGGGGTTTAGATCAGGTGAATAAGGGGGCCATGTCATTATTTTTTCTTCTTTTAGACCTTTACTGGCCAGCCACGCTGTGGAGTAGTTGGATGCATGTGATGGAGCATTGTCCTGCATGAAAATCATGTTTTTCTTGAACGATACCGACTTCATCCTGTACCACTGCTTGAAGAAGTTGTCTTCCAGAAACTGGCAGTAGGTCTGGGAGTTGAGCTTCACTCCATCCTCAACCTGAAAAGGTCCCACAAGTTCATCTTTGATGATACCAGCCCATACCAGTACCCTACCTCCACCTTGCTGGCGTCTGAGTCGGAGTGGCGCTCTCTGCCCTTTACTGATCCAGCCTCTGGCCCATCCATCTGGCCCATCAAGAGTCACGCTCATTTCATCAGTCCATAAAACCTTTGAAAAATCAGTCTTAAGATACTTCTTGGCCCATTCTTGACGATTTATCTTATGTTTCTTGTTCATAGGTGGTGGTTTTTCAGCCTTGCTTACCTTGGCCATGTCCCTGAGTATCGCACACCTTGTGCTTTTTGACACTCCAGTAACGTTGCAGCTCTGAAATATGGTAAAACTGGTGGCGAATGGCATCTTGGCAGCTTCACGCTTGATTTTCCTCAATTCATGGGCAGTTATTTTGCGCCTTTTTTGGCCAACACGCTTCTTACGACCTTGTTGGCTGTTTGCCATGAAACGCTTGATTGTTCGGTGATCACGCTTCAAAAGTTTGGAAATTTCAAGACTGCTGCCTCCCTCTGCAAGACATCTCACAATATTGGACTCTTCAGAGCCGTCAAATCTCTCTTCTGACCCATTTTGCCAAAGGAAAGGAAGTTGCCTAATAATTAAGCGCACCTTATATAGGGTGTTGATGTCATTAGTCAGCACCCCTCCTCATTACAGAGATGCACATCACCAGATTTACTTAATTGGTAGTTGGCTCTCAAGACTATGCAGCTTGGAGTAGGACAACATGAATAAAAAGCATCATGTGATCAAAATACTCATTTGCCTAATAATTCTGCACACAGTGTAATGTGCTAAGTATACAGAGACTGTACAGCCAGATACCTAGAATAAAGTCTGGAAATAACACCTACAGTATACAGAGACTGTACAGCCAGATACCTAGAATATAGCCTGGATATAACACCTACAGTATACAGAGACTGTACAGCCAGATACCTAGAATAAAGTCTGGAAATAACACCTACAGTATACAGAGACTGTACAGCCAGATACCTAGAATATAACCTGGATATAACACCTACAGTATACAGAGACTGTACAGCCACATACCTAGAATATAGCCTGGATATAACACCTACAGTATACAGAGACTGCACAGCCACATACCTAGAATATAGCCTGGATATAACACCTACAGTATACAGAGACTGTACAGCCACATACCTAGAATATACCCTGGATATAACACCTACATTATACAGAGACTGTACAGCCACATACCTAGAATATACCCTGGATATAACACCTACAGTATACAGAGACTGTACAGCCAGATACCTAGAATATAGCCTGGATATAACACCTACAGTATACAGAGACTGTACAGCCAGATACCTAGAATATAGCCTGGATATAACACCTACAGTATACAGAGACTGTACAGCCAGATACCTAGAATATAGCCTGGATATAACACCTACAGTATACAGAGACTGTACAGCCACATACCTAGAATATAGCCTGGATATAACACCTACAGTATACAGAGACTGTACAGCCAGATACCTAGAATATACCCTGGATATAACACCTACAGTATACAGAGACTGTACAGCCAGATACCTAGAATATAGCCTGGATATAACACCTACAGTATACAGAGACTGTACAGCCACATACCTAGAATATAACCTTGATATAACACCTACAGTATACAGAGACTGTACAGCCAGATACCTAGAATAAAGTCTGGATATAACACCTACAGTATACAGAGACTGTACAGCCACATACCTAGAATATAGCCTGGATATAACACCTACAGTATACAGAGACTGTACAGCCAGATACCTAGAATATAGCCTGGATATAACACCTACAGTATACAGAGACTGTACAGCCACATACCTAGAATATAACCTGGATATAACACCTACAGTATACAGAGACTGTACAGCCAGATACCTAGAATATAGCCTGGATATAACACCTACAGTATACAGAGACTGTACAGCCAGATATCTAGAATATAGCCTGGATATAACACCTACAGTATACAGAGACTGTACAGCCAGATACCTAGAATATAGCCTGGATATAACACCTACAGTATACAGAGACTGTGCAGCCACATACCTAGAATATAGCCTGGATATAACACCTACAGTATACAGAGACTGTACAGCCAGATACCTAGAATATACACTGGATATAACACCTACAGTATACAGAGACTGTACAGCCAGATACCTAGAATAAAGTCTGGATATAACACCTACAGTATACAGAGACTGTACAGCCAGATATCTAGAATATACCCTGGATATAACACCTACAGTATACAGAGACTGTACAGCCAGATACCTAGAATATACCCTGGATATAACACCTACAGTATACAGAGACTGTACAGCCACATACCTAGAATATAGGCTGGATATAACACCTACAGTATACAGAGACTGTGCAGTCACATACCTAGAATATACCCTGGATATAACACCTACAGTATACAGAGACTGTGCAGTCACATACCTAGAATATAGGCTGGATATAACACCTACAGTATACAGAGACTGTGCAGTCACATACCTAGAATATAGGCTGGATATAACACCTACAGTATACAGAGACTGTGCAGTCACATACCTAGAATATAGCCTGGATATAACACCTACAGTATACAGAGACTGTACAGCCAGATACCTAGAATATACCCTGGATATAACACCTACAGTATACAGAGACTGTACAGCCAGATACCTAGAATAAAGTCTGGATATAACACCTACAGTATACAGAGACTGTACAGCCAGATACCTAGAATATAGCCTGGATATAACACCTACAGTATACAGAGACTGTACAGCCAGATACCTAGAATATAGCCTGGATATAACACCTACAGTATACAGAGACTGTACAGCCAGATACCTAGAATAAAGTCTGGATATAACACCTACAGTATACAGAGACTGTACAGCCAGATACCTAGAATATAGCCTGGATATAACACCTACAGTATACAGAGACTGTACAGCCACATACCTAGAATATAACCTGGATATAACACCTACAGTATACAGAGACTGTACAGCCAGATACCTAGAATATAACCTGGATATAACACCTACAGTATACAGAGACTGTACAGCCACATACCTAGAATATAACCTGGATATAACATCTACAGTATACAGAGGCTGTACAGCCACATACCTAGAATATAGCCTGGATATAACACCTACAGTATACAGAGACTGTACAGCCAGATACCTAGAATATAGCCTGGATATAACACCTACAGTATACAGAGACTGTACAGCCAGATACCTAGAATAAAGCCTGTATATAACACCTACAGTATACAGAGACTGTACAGCCAGATACCTAGAATATAGCCTGTATATAACACCTACAGTATACAGAGACTGTACAGCCACATACCTAGAATATAGCCTGGATATAACACCTACAGTATACAGAGACTGTACAGCCAGATACCTAGAATATAACCTGGATATAACACCTACAGTATACAGAGACTGTACAGCCACATACCTAGAATATAGCCTGGATATAACACCTACAGTATACAGAGACTGTACAGCCAGATACCTAGAATACAGCCGGGATATAACACCTACAGTATACAGAGACTGTACAGCCAGATACCTAGAATATAGCCTGGATATAACACCTAAAGTGTACAGAGACTGTACAGCCACATACCTAGAATATAGCCTGGATATAACATCTACAGTATACAGAGACTGTACAGCCAGATACCTAGAATATAGCCTGGATATAACACCTACAGTATACAGAGACTGTACAGCCAGATACCTAGAATATAGCCTGGATATAACACCTACAGTATACAGAGACTGTACAGCCAGATACCTAGAATAAAGCCTGTATATAACACCTACAGTATACAGAGACTGTACAGCCAGATACCTAGAATATAGCCTGGATATAACACCTACAGTATACAGAGACTGTACAGCCAGATACCTAGAATATAGCCTGGATATAACACCTACAGTATACAGAGACTGCACAGCCACATACCTAGAATATAGCCTGGATATAACATCTAGAGTATACAGAGACTGTACAGCCAGATACCTAGAATATAGCCTGGATATAACACCTACAGTATACAGAGACTGTACAGCCAGATACCTAGAATATAGCCGGGATATAACACCTACAGTATACAGAGACTGTACAGCCAGATACCTAGAATATAGCCTGGATATAACACCTACAGTATACAGAGACTGTACAGCCAGATACCTAGAATATAGCCGGGATATAACACCTACAGTATACAGAGACTGTACAGCCAGATACCTAGAATATAGCCTGGATATAACACTTACAGTATACAGACACTGTACAGCCACATACCTAGAATATAACCTGGATATAACACCTACAGTATACAGAGACTGTACAGCCAGATACCTAGAATATAACCTGGATATAACACCTACAGTATACAGAGACTGTACAGCCAGATACCTAGAATATAGCCTGGATATAACACTTACAGTATACAGACACTGTACAGCCACATACCTAGAATATAACCTGGATATAACACCTACAGTATACAGAGACTGTACAGCCAGATACCTAGAATATAACCAGGATATAACACCTACAGTATACAGAGACTGTACAGCCACATACCTAGAATATAGCCTGGATATAACACCTACAGTATACAGAGACTGTACAGCCACATACCTAGAATATAGCCTGGATATAACACCTACAGTATACAGAGACTGTACAGCCAGATACCTAGAATAAAGCCTGTATATAACACCTACAGTATACAGAGACTGTACAGCCAGATACCTAGAATATAGCCTGGATATAACACCTACAGTATACAGAGACTGTACAGCCACATACCTAGAATATAGCCTGGATATAACACCTACAGTATACAGAGACTGTACAGCCACATACCTAGAATATAGCCTGGATATAACACCTAAAGTATACAGAGACTGTACAGCCACATACCTAGAATATAGCCTGGATATAACACCTACAGTATACAGAGACTGTACAGCCAGATACCTAGAATATAGCCTGGATATAACACCTACAGTATACAGAGACTGTGCAGCCACATACCTAGAATATAGCCTGGATATAACACCTACAGTATACAAAGACTGTGCAGCCAGATACCTAGAATATAACCTGGATATAACACCTACAGTATACAGAGACTGTACAGCCAGATACCTAGAATATAGCCTGTATATAACACCTACAGTATACAGAGAATGTACAGCCACATACCTAGAATATAACCTGGATATAACACCTACAGTATACAGAGACTGTACAGCCACATACCTAGAATATAGCCTGGATATAACACCTACAGTATACAAAGACTGTACAGCCACATACCTAGAATATAGCCTGGATATAACACCTACAGTATACAAAGACTGTACAGCCACATACCTAGAATATAACCTGGATATAACACCTACAGTATACAGAGACTGTACAGCCACATACCTAGAATATAGCCTGGATATAACACCTACAGTATACAAAGACTGTACAGCCACATACCTAGAATATAGCCTGGATATAACACCTACAGTATACAGAGACTGTACAGCCACATACCTAGAATATAACCTGGATATAACACCTACAGTATACAGAGACTGTACAGCCAGATACCTAGAATATAGCCTGTATATAACACCTACAGTATACAGAGACTGTACAGCCACATACCTAGAATATAGCCTGGATATAACACCAACAGTATACAGAGACTGTACAGCCACATACCTAGAATATAGCCTGGATATAACACCTACAGTATACAGAGACTGTACAGCCACATACCTAGAATATAGCCTGGATATAACACCTACAGTATACAGAGACTGTACAGCCAGATACCTAGAATATAGCCTGGATATAACACCTACAGTATACAGAGACTGTACAGCCAGATACCTAGAATATAGCCTGGATATAACACCTACAGTATACAGAGACTGTACAGCCACATACCTAGAATATAGCCTGGATATAACACTTACAGTATACAGAGACTGTACAGCCAGATACCTAGAATATAGCCTGTATATAACACCTACAGTATACAGAGACTGTACAGCCAGATACCTAGAATATAGCCTGTATATAACACTTACAGTATACAGAGACTGTACAGCCACATACCTAGAATATAGCCTGGATATAACACCTACAGTATACAGAGACTGTACAGCCAGATACCTAGAATATAGCCTGGATATAACACCTACAGTATACAGAGACTGTACAGCCACATACCTAGAATATAGCCTGGATATAACACCTACAGTATACAGAGACTGTACAGTCAGATACCTAGAATATAACCTGGATATAACACCTACAGTATACAGAGACTGTACAGCCAGATACCTAGAATATAGCCTGGATATAACACCTACAGTATACAGAGATTGTACAGCCACATACCTAGAATATACCCTGGATATAACACCTACAGTATACAGAGACTGTACAGCCACATACCTAGAATATACCCTGGATATAACACCTACAGTATACAGAGACTGTACAGCCACATACCTAGAATATAACCTGGATATAACACCTACAGTATACAGAGACTGTACAGCCAGATACCTAGAATATAGCCTGGATATAACACCTACAGTATACAGAGACTGTACAGCCAGATACCTAGAATATAACCTGGATATAACACCTACAGTATACAGAGACTGTACAGCCAGATACCTAGAATATAGCCTGGATATAACACCTACAGTATACAGAGACTGTACAGCCAGATACCTAGAATATAGCCTGGATATAACACCTACAGTATACAGAGACTGTACAGCCACATACCTAGAATATACCCTGGATATAACACCTAAAGTATACAGAGACTGTACAGCCACATACCTAGAATATAGCCTGGATATAACACCTACAGGATACAGAGACTGTACAGCCAGATACCTAGAATATAGCCTGGATATAACACCTAAAGTATACAGAGACTGTACAGCCACATACCTAGAATACAGCCGGGATATAACACCTACAGTATACAGAGACTGTACAGCCAAATACCTAGAATATAGCCGGGATATAACACCTACAGTATACAGAGACTGTACAGCCACATACCTAGAATAAAGCCTGTATATAACACCTACAGTATACAGAGACTGTACAGCCAGATACCTAGAATATAGCCTGGATATAACACCTACAGTATACAGAGATTGTACAGCCACATACCTAGAATATACCCTGGATATAACACCTAAAGTATACAGAGACTGTACAGCCACATACCTAGAATATAGCCTGGATATAACACCTACAGGATACAGAGACTGTACAGCCAGATACCTAGAATATAGCCTGGATATAACACCTAAAGTATACAGAGACTGTACAGCCACATACCTAGAATACAGCCGGGATATAACACCTACAGTATACAGAGACTGTACAGCCAAATACCTAGAATATAGCCGGGATATAACACCTACAGTATACAGAGACTGTACAGCCACATACCTAGAATAAAGCCTGTATATAACACCTACAGTATACAGAGACTGTACAGCCAGATACCTAGAATATAGCCTGGATATAACACCTAAAGTATACAGAGACTGTACAGCCACATACCTAGAATATAGCCTGGATAGAACACCTACAGTATACAGAGACTGTACAGCCAGATACCTAGAATATAGCCTGGATATAACACCTACAGTATACAGAGACTGTACAGCCAGATACCTAGAATAAAGCCTGTATATAACACCTACAGTATACAGAGACTGTACAGCCAGATACCTAGAATATAGCCTGGATATAACACCTACAGTATACAGAGACTGTACAGCCAGATACCTAGAATATAGCCTGGATATAACACCTACAGTATACAGAGACTGTACAGCCAGATACCTAGAATAAAGCCTGTATATAACACCTACAGTATACAGAGACTGTACAGCCACATACCTAGAATATAGCCTGGATATAACACCTACAGTATACAGAGACTGCACAGCCACATACCTAGAATATAGCCTGGATATAACACCTACAGTATACAGAGACTGTACAGCCAGATACCTAGAATAAAGCCTGTATATAACACATACAGTATACAGAGACTGTACAGCCAGATACCTAGAATATAGCCTGGATATAACACCTACAGTATACAGAGACTGTACAGCCAGATACCTAGAATATAGCCTGGATATAACACCTACAGTATACAGAGACTGTACAGCCAGATACCTAGAATAAAGCCTGTATATAACACCTACAGTATACAGAGACTGTACAGCCACATACCTAGAATATAGCCTGGATATAACACCTACAGTATACAGAGACTGCACAGCCACATACCTAGAATATAGCCTGGATATAACACCTACAGTATACAGAGACTGTACAGCCAGATACCTAGAATATAGCCTGGATATAACACCTACAGTATACAGAGACTGTACAGCCAGATACCTAGAATAAAGCCTGTATATAACACCTACAGTATACAGAGACTGTACAGCCACATACCTAGAATATAGCCTGGATATAACACCTACAGTATACAGAGACTGCACAGCCACATACCTAGAATATAGCCTGGATATAACACCTACAGTATACAGAGACTGCACAGCCACATACCTAGAATATAGCCTGGATATAACACCTACAGTATACAGAGACTGTACAGCCAGATACCTAGAATACAGCCGGGATATAACACCTACAGTATACAGAGACTGTACAGCCAGATACCTAGAATATAGCCGGGATATAACACCTACAGTATACAGAGACTGTACAGCCAGATACCTAGAATATAGCCTGGATATAACACTTACAGTATACAGAGACTGTACAGCCACATATCTAGAATATAGCCTGGATATAACACCTACAGTATACAGAGACTGTACAGCCAGATACCTAGAATAAAGCCTGTATATAACACCTACAGTATACAGAGACTGTACAGCCAGATACCTAGAATATAGCCTGGATATAACACCTAAAGTATACAGAGACTGTACAGCCACATACCTAGAATATAGCCTGGATATAACACCTACAGTATACAGAGACTGTACAGCCAGATACCTAGAATATAGCCTGGATATAACACCTACAGTATACAGAGACTGTGCAGCCACATACCTAGAATATAGCCTGGATATAACACCTACAGTATACAGAGACAGTACAGCCAGATACCTAGAATATAGCCTGGATATAACACCTACAGTATACAGAGACTGTACAGCCAGATACCTAGAATATAGCCTGGATATAACACCTACAGTATACAGAGACTGTGCAGCCACATACCTAGAATATAGCCTGGATATAACACCTACAGTATACAGAGACTGTACAGCCACATACCTAGAATATACCCTGGATATAACACCTACAGTATACAGAGACTGTACAGCCAGATACCTAGAATATAACCTGGATATAACACCTATAGTATACAGAGACTGTACAGCCAGATACCTAGAATATAGCCTGGATATAACACCTACAGTATACAGAGACTGTACAGCCACATACCTAGAATATAGCCTGGATATAACACCTAAAGTATACAGAGACTGTACAGCCAGATACCTAGAATATAGCCTGGATATAACACCTACAGTATACAGAGACTGTGCAGCCAGATACCTAGAATATAGCCTGTATATAACACCTACAGTATACAGAGACTGTACAGCCACATACCTAGAATATAGCCTGGATATAACACCTACAGTATACAGAGACTGTACAGCCACATACCTAGAATATAGCCTGGATATAACACCTACAGTATACAGAGACTGTACAGCCACATACCTAGAATATAGCCTGGATATAACACCTACAGTATACAGAGACTGTACAGCCACATACCTAGAATATAACCTGGATATAACACCTACAGTATACAGAGACTGTACAGCCACATACCTAGAATATAGCCTGGATATAACACTTACAGTATACAGAGACTGTACAGCCACATACCTAGAATATAACCTGGATATAACACCTACAGTATACAGAGACTGTACAGCCAGATACCTAGAATATACCCTGGATATAACACCTACAGTATACAGAGACTGTACAGCCACATACCTAGAATATACCCTGGATATAACACCTACAGTATACAGAGACTGTACAGCCACATACCTAGAATATAACCTGGATATAACACCTACAGTATACAGAGACTGTACAGCCAGATTCCTAGAATATAGCCTGGATATAACACCTACAGTATACAGAGACTGTACAGCCAGATACCTAGAATATAGCCTGGATATAACACCTACAGTATACAGAGACTGTACAGCCAGATACCTAGAATATAACCTGGATATAACACCTACAGTATACAGAGACTGTACAGCCAGATACCTAGAATATAGCCTGGATATAACACCTACAGTATACAGAGACTGTACAGCCAGATACCTAGAATATAGCCTGTATATAACACCTACAGTATACAGAGACTGTACAGCCAGATACCTAGAATATAGCCTGGATATAACACCTACAGTATACAGAGACTGTACAGCCAGATACCTAGAATATAACTTGGATATAACACCTACAGTATACAGAGACTGTACAGCCAGATACCTAGAATATAGCCTGGATATAACACCTACAGTATACAGAGACTGTACAGCCACATACCTAGAATATAGCCTGTATATAACACCTATAGTATACAGAGACTGTACAGCCTGATACCTAGAATATAGCCTGGATATAACACCTACAGTATACAGAGACTGTACAGCCACATACCTAGAATATAGCCTGGATATAACATCTACAGTATACAGAGACTGTACAGCCAGATACCTAGAATATAGCCTGGATATAACACCTACAGTATACAGAGACTGTACAGTCATATACCTAGAATATAGCCTGGATATAACACCTACAGTATACAGAGACTGTACAGCCAGATACCTAGAATATAGCCTGGATATAACACCTATAGTATACAGAGACTGTACAGCCACATACCTAGAATATAGCCTGGATATAACACCTACAGTATACAGAGACTGTACAGCCACATACCTAGAATATAGCCTGGATATAACACCTACAGTATACAGAGACTGTACAGTCATATACCTAGAATATAGCCTGGATATAACACCTACAGTATACAGAGACTGTACAGCCACATACCTAGAATATACCCTGGATATAACACCTACAGTATATAGAGACTGTACAGCCACATACCTAGAATATAGCCTGGATATAACACCTACAGTATACAGAGACTGTACAGCCAGATACCTAGAATATAACCTGGATATAACACCTACAGTATACAGAGACTGTACAGCCAGATACCTAGAATATAGCCTGGATATAACACCTACAGTATACAGAGACTGTGCAGCCAGATACCTAGAATATACCCTGGATATAACACCTACAGTATACAGAGACTGTACAGCCAGATACCTAGAATATAGCCTGGATATAACACCTACAGTATACAGAGACTGTACAGCCAGATACCTAGAATATACCCTGGATATAACACCTACAGTATACAGAGACTGTACAGCCAGATACCTAGAATATAACCTGGATATAACACCTACAGTATACAGAGACTGTACAGCCAGATACATAGAATATAGCCTGGATATAACACCTACAGTATACAGAGACTGTACAGCCACATACCTAGAATATAGCCTGGATATAACACCTACAGTATACAGAGACTGTACAGCCAAATACCTAGAATATACCCTGGATATAACACCTACAGTATACAGAGACTGTACAGCCACATACCTAGAATATAGCCTGGATATAACACCTACAGTATACAGAGACTGTACAGCCACATACCTAGAATATACCCTGGATATAACACCTACAGTATATAGAGACTGTACAGCCACATACCTAGAATATAGCCTGGATATAACACCTACAGTATACAGAGACTGTACAGCCAGATACCTAGAATATAACCTGGATATAACACCTACAGTATACAGAGACTGTACAGCCACATACCTAGAATATAACCTGGATATAACACCTACAGTATACAGAGACTGTACAGCCAGATACCTAGAATATACCCTGGATATAACACCTACAGTATACAGAGACTGTACAGCCACATACCTAGAATATAGCCTGGATATAACACCTACAGTATACAGAGACTGTACAGCCAGATACCTAGAATATACCCTGGATATAACACCTACAGTATACAGAGACTGTACAGCCACATACCTAGAATATAGCCTGGATATAACATCTACAGTATACAGAGACTGTACAGCCAGATACCTAGAATATACCCTGGATATAACACCTACAGTATACAGAGACTGTACAGCCACATACCTAGAATATAGCCTGGATATAACACCTACAGTGTACAGAGACTGTACAGCCACATACCTAGAATATAGCCTGGATATAACACCTACAGTATACAGAGACTGTACAGCCAGATACCTAGAATATAACCTGGATATAACACCTACAGTATATAGAGACTGTACAGCCACATACCTAGAATATACCCTGGATATAACACCTACAGTATACAGAGACTGTACAGCCACATACCTAGAATATAGCCTGGATATAACACCTACAGTATACAGAGACTGTACAGCCACATACCTAGAATATAGCCTGGATATAACACCTACAGTATACAGAGACTGTACAGCCACATACCTAGAATATACCCTGGATATAACACCTACAGTATATAGAGACTGTACAGCCACATACCTAGAATATACCCTGGATATAACACCTACAGTATACAGAGACTGTACAGCCACATACCTAGAATATAGCCTGGATATAACACCTACAGTATACAGAGACTGTACAGCCACATACCTAGAATATAACCTGGATATAACACCTACAGTATACAGAGACTGTACAGCCACATACCTAGAATATAGCCTGGATATAACATCTACAGTATACAGAGACTGTACAGCCAGATACCTAGAATATACCCTGGATATAACACCTACAGTATACAGAGACTGTACAGCCACATACCTAGAATATAGCCTGTATATAACACCTACAGTATACAGAGACTGTACAGCCACATACCTAGAATATAGCCTGGATATAACATCTACAGTATACAGAGACTGTACAGCCAGATACCTAGAATATAGCCTGGATATAACACCTACAGTATACAGAGACTGTACAGCCACATACCTAGAATATAGCCTGTATATAACACCTACAGTATACAGAGACTGTACAGCCACATACCTAGAATATAGCCTGGATATAACATCTACAGTATACAGAGACTGTACAGCCAGATACCTAGAATATAGCCTGGATATAACACCTACAATATACAAAGACTGTACAGCCACATACCTAGAATATAGCCTGGATATAACACCTACAGTATACAGAGACTGTACAGCCAGATACCTAGAATATAGCCTGGATATAACACCTACAGTATACAGAGACTGTACAGCCAGATACCTAGAATATAGCCTGGATATAACACCTACAGTATACAGAGACTGTACAGCCAGATACCTAGAATATAGCCTGGATATAACACCTACAGTATACAGAGACTGTACAGCCAGATACCTAGAATATAACCGGGATATAACACCTACAGTATACAGAGACTGTACAGCCAGATACCTAGAATATAGCCTGGATATAACACCTACAGTATACAGAGACTGTACAGCCAGATACCTAGAATATAACCGGGATATAACACCTACAGTATACAGAGACTGTACAGCCAGACACCTAGAATATAGCCTGGATATAACACCTACAGTATACAGAGACTGTACAGCCAGATACCTAGAATATAACCGGGATATAACACCTACAGTATACAGAGACTGTACAGTCAGATACCTAGAATATAGCCTGGATATAACACCTACAGTATACAGAGACTGTACAGTCAGATACCTAGAATAAAACCTGGATATAACACCTACAGTATACAAAGACTGTACAGCCACATACCTAGAATATAGCCTGGATATAACACCTACAGTATACAAAGACTGTACAGCCACATACCTAGAATATAGCCTGGATATAACATCTACAGTATACAGAGACTGTACAGCCAGATACATAGAATATAGCCTGGATATAACACCTACAGTATACAGAGACTGTACAGCCAGATACCTAGAATATAGCCTGGATATAACACCTACAGTATACAGAGACTGTACAGCCAGATACCTAGAATATAACCTGGATATAACACCTACAGTATACAGAGACTGTACAGCCAGATACCTAGAATATAGCCTGGATATAACACCTACAGTATACAGAGACTATACAGTCAGATACCTAGAATAAAACCTGGATATAACACCTACAGTATACAGAGACTGTACAGTCACATACCTAGAATATAGCCTGGATATAACACCTACAGTATACAGAGACTGTACAGCCAGATACCTAGAATATAGCCTGGATATAACACCTACAGTATACAGAGACTGTACAGCCACATACCTAGAATATAGCCTGGATATAACACCTACAGTATACAGAGACTGTACAGCAACATACCTAGAATATAGCCTATATATAACACCTACAGTATACAGAGACTGTACAGCCACATACCTAGAATATACCCTGGATATAACACCTACAGTATACAGAGACTGTACAGCCAGATACCTAGAATATAGCCTGGATATAACACCTACAGTATACAGAGACTGTACAGCCAGATACCTAGAATAAAACCTGGATATAACACCTACAGTATACAGAGACTGTACAGCCAGATACCTAGAATATAGCCTGGATGTAACACCTACAGTATACAGAGACTGTACAGCCACATACCTAGAATATAGCCTGGATATAACACCTACAGTATACAGAGACTGTACAGCCACATACCTAGAATATAACCTGGATATAACACCTACAGTATACAGAGACTGTACAGCCAGATACCTTGAATATAGCCTGGATATAACACCTACAGTATACAGAGACTGTACAGCCAGATACCTAGAATATAGCCTGGATATAACACCTACAGTATACAGAGACTGTACAGCCAGATACCTAGAATATAGCCTGTATATAACACCTACAGTATACAGAGACTGTACAGCCAGATACCTAAAATATACCCTGGATATAACACCTACAGTATACAGAGACTGTACAGCCAGATACCTAGAATATAGCCTGGATATAACACCTACAGTATACAGAGACTGTACAGCCACATACCTAGAATATAGCCTGGATATAACACCTACAGTATACAGAGACTGTACAGCCAGATACCTAGAATATAGCCTGGATATAACACCTACAGTATACAGAGACTGTACAGCCAGATACCTAGAATATAGCCTGGATATAACACCTACAGTATACAGAGACTGTACAGCCACATACCTAGAATATAACCTGGATATAACACCTACAGTATACAGACACTGTACAGCCAGATACCTAGAATATAGCCTGGATATAACACCTACAGTATACAGAGACTGTACAGCCACATACCTAGAATATAACCTGGATATAACACCTACAGTATACAGAGACTGTACAGCCAGATACCTTGAATATAGCCTGGATATAACACCTACAGTATACAGAGACTGTACAGCCACATACCTAGAATATAACCTGGATATAACACCTACAGTATACAGAGACTGTACAGCCAGATACCTAGAATATAGCCTGGATATAACACCTACAGTATACAGAGACTGTACAGCCAGATACCTAGAATATAGCCTGGATATAACACCTACAGTATATAGAGACTGTACAGCCAGATACCTAGAATATAGCCTGGATATAACACCTACAGTATACAGAGACTGTACAGCCACATACCTAAAATATAGCCTGGATATAACACCTACAGTATACAGAGACTGTGCAGCCAGATACCTTGAATATAGCCTGGATATAACACCTACAGTATACAGAGACTGTACAGCCACATACCTAGAATATAGCCTGGATATAACACCTACAGTATACAGAGACTGTACAGCCAGATACCTAGAATATAGCCTGTATATAACACCTACAGTAAACAGAGACTGTACAGCCAAATACCTAGAATATACCCTGGATATAACACCTACAGTATACAGAGACTGTACAGCCAGATACCTAGAATATAACCTGGATATAACACCTACAGTATACAGAGACTGTACAGCCACATACCTAGAATATAGCCTGGATATAACACCTACAGTATACAGAGACTGTACAGCCAGATACCTAGAATATAGCCTGGATATAACACCTACAGTATACAGAGACTGTACAGCCACATACCTAGAATATAGCCTGGATATAACACCTACAGTATACAGAGACTGTACAGCCAGATACCTAGAATATAGCCTGTATATAACACCTACAGTATACAGAGACTGTACAGCCAGATACCTAGAATATAACCTGGATATAACACCTACAGTAAACAGAGACTGTACAGCCACATACCTAGAATATAGCCTGGATATAACACCTACAGTATACAGAGACTGTACAGCCAGATACCTAGAATATAGCCTGGATAGAACACCTACAGTATACAAAGACTGTACAGCCACATACCTAGAATATAGCCTGGATATAACACCTACAGTATACAGAGACTGTACAGCCAGATACCTAGAATATAGCCTGTATATAACACCTACAGTATACAGAGACTGTACAGCCACATACCTAGAATATAGCCTGGATATAACACCTACAGTATACAGAGACTGTACAGCCAGATACCTAGAATATAGCCTGGATATAACACCTACAGTATACAGAGACTGTACAGCCAGATACCTAGAATATAGCCTGGATATAACACCTACAGTATACAGAGACTGTACAGCCAGATACCTAGAATATAACCTGGATATAACACCTACAGTATACAGAGACTGTACAGCCAGATACCTAGAATATACCCTGGATATAACACCTACAGTATACAGAGACTGTACAGCCACATACCTAGAATATAGCCTGTATATAACACCTACAGTATACAGAGACTGTACAGCCAGATACCTAGAATATAACCTGGATATAACACCTACAGTAAACAGAGACTGTACAGCCACATACCTAGAATATAGCCTGGATATAACACCTACAGTATACAGAGACTGTACAGCCAGATACCTAGAATATAGACTGGATATAACACCTACAGTATACAAAGACTGTACAGCCACATACCTAGAATATAGCCTGGATAGAACACCTACAGTATACAAAGACTGTACAGCCACATACCTAGAATATAGCCTGGATATAACACCTACAGTATACAGAGACTGTACAGCCAGATACCTAGAATATAGCCTGGATAGAACACCTACAGTATACAGAGACTGTACAGCCACATACCTAGAATATAGCCTGGATATAACACCTACAGTATACAGAGACTGTACAGTCAGATACCTATACTATAGCCTGGATATAACACCTACAGTATACAGAGACTGTACAGCCACATACCTAGAATATAGCCTGGATATAACACCTACAGTATACAGAGACTGTACAGCCACATACCTAGAATATAACCTGGATATAACACCTACAGTATACAGAGACTGTACAGTCAGATACCTATACTATAGCCTGGATATAACATCTACAGTATACAGAGACTGTACAGACAGATACCTAGAATATAGCCTGGATATAACACCTACAGTATACAGAGACTGTACAACCAGATACCTAGAATATAACCTGGATATAACACCTACAGTATACAGAGACTGTACAGCCAGATACCTAGAATATAACCTGGATATAACACCTACAGTATACAGAGACTGTACAGCCAGATACCTAGAATATAGCCTGGATATAACATCTACAGTATACAGAGACTGTACAGCCAGATACCTAGAATATAGCCTGGATATAACACCTACAGTATACAGAGACTCTACAGCCAGACACCTAGAATATAGCCTGGATATAACACCTACAGTATACAGAGACTGTACAGCCACATAACTAGAATATAACCTGGATATAACACCTACAGTATACAGAGACTGTACAGCCAGATACCTAGAATATAGCCTGTATATAACACCTACAGTATACAGAGACTGTACAGCCACATACCTAGAATATAGCCTGTATATAACACCTACAGTATACAGAGACTGTACAGCCACATACCTAGAATATAGCCTGGATATAACACCTACAGTATACAGAGACTGTACAGCCACATACCTAGAATATAGCCTGGATATAACACCTACAGTATACAGAGACTGTACAGCCACATACCTAGAATATAGCCTGGATATAACACCTACAGTATACAGAGACTGTACAGCCAGATACCTAGAATATACCCTGGATATAACACCTACAGTATACAGAGACTGTACAGCCAGATACTTAGAATATAACCTGGATATAACACCTACAGTATACAGAGACTGTACAGCCACATACCTAGAATATAGCCTGGATGTAACACCTACAGTATACAGAGACTGTACAGCCAGATACCTAGAATATAGCCTGGATATAAGACCTACAGTATACAGAGACTGTACAGCCAGATACGTAGAATATAGCCTGGATATAACATATACAGTATACAGAGACTGTACAGCCACATACCTAGAATATAGCCTGTATATAACACCTACAGTATACAGAGACTGTCCAGCCACATAACTAGAATATAACCTGGATATAACACCTACAGTATACAGAGACTGTACAGCCAGATACCTAGAATATAGCCTGTATATAACACCTACAGTATACAGAGACTGTACAGCCACATACCTAGAATATAACCTGGATATAACACCTACAGTATACAGAGACTGTACAGCCACATACCTAGAATATAGCCTGGATATAACACCTACAGTATACAGAGACTGTACAGCCAGATACCTAGAATATAACCTGGATATAACACCTACAGTATACAGAGACTGTACAGCCAGATACCTAGAATATAGCCTGTATATAACACCTACAGTATACAGAGACTGTACAGCCACATACCTAGAATATAACCTGGATATAACACCTACAGTATACAGAGACTGTACAGCCAGATACCTAGAATATAGCCTGGATATAACACCTACAGTATACAGAGACTGTACAGCCACATACCTAGAATATAGCCTGGATATAACACCTACAGTATACAGAGACTGTACAGCCAGATACCTAGAATATACCCTGGATATAACACCTACAGTATACAGAGACTGTACAGCCAGATACTTAGAATATAACCTGGATATAACACCTACAGTATACAGAGACTGTACAGCCAGATACCTAGAATATAGCCTGGATATAACACCTACAGTATACAGAGACTGTACAGCCACATACCTAGAATATAACCTGGATGTAACACCTACAGTATACAGAGACTGTACAGCCAGATACCTAGAATATAGCCTGGATATAAGACCTACAGTATACAGAGACTGTACAGCCAGATACGTAGAATATAGCCTGGATATAACATATACAGTATACAGAGACTGTACAGACAGATACCTAGAATATAGCCTGGATATAACACCTACAGTATACAGAGACTGTACAGCCAGATACCTAGAATATAACCTGGATATAACACCTACAGTATACAGAGACTGTACAGCCAGATACCTAGAATATAACCTGGATATAACACCTACAGTATACAGAGACTGTACAGCCACATACCTAGAATATAGCCTGGATATAACATCTACAGTATACAGAGACTGTACAGTCAGATACCTATACTATAGCCTGGATATAACACCTACAGTATACAGAGACTGTACAGCCAGATACCTAGAATATAACCTGGATATAACACCTACAGTATACAGAGACTGTACAGCCAGATACCTAGAATATAGCCTGGATATAACACCTACAGTATACAGAGACTGTACAGCCACATACCTAGAATATAGCCTGGATATAACACCTACAGTATACAGAGACTGTACAGCCAGATACCTAGAATATAGCCTGGATATAACACCTACAGTATACAGAGACTGTACAGCCACATACCTAGAATATAGCCTGTATATAACACCTACAGTATACAGAGACTGTACAGCCACATAACTAGAATATAACCTGGATATAACACCTACAGTATACAGAGACTGTACAGCCACATACCTAGAATATAGCCTGGATATAACACCTACAGTATACAGAGACTGTACAGCCAGATACCAAGAATATACCCTGGATATAACACCTACAGTATACAGAGACTGTGCAGCCAGATACCTAGAATATAGCCTGTATATAACACCTATAGTATACAGAGACTGTACAGCCAGATACCTAGAATATACCCTGGATATAACACCTACAGTATACAGAGACTGTACAGCCACATACCTAGAATATAGCCTGTATATAACACCTATAGTATACAGAGACTGTACAGCCAGATACCTAGAATATACCCTGGATATAAGACCTACAGTATACAGAGACTGTACAGCCAGATACGTAGAATATAGCCTGGATATAACACCTACAGTATACAGAGACTGTACAGACAGATACCTAGAATATAGCCTGGATATAACACCTACAGTATACAGAGACTGTACAACCAGATACCTAGAATATAACCTGGATATAACACCTACAGTATACAGAGACTGTACAGCCAGATACCTAGAATATAACCTGGATATAACACCTACAGTATACAGAGACTGTACAGCCAGATACCTAGAATATAGCCTGGATATAACATCTACAGTATACAGAGACTGTACAGCCAGATACCTAGAATATAGCCTGGATATAACACCTACAGTATACAGAGACTGTACAGCCAGATACCTAGAATATAACCTGGATATAACACCTACAGTATACAGAGACTGTACAGCCAGATACCTAGAATATAGCCTGGATATAACACCTACAGTATACAGAGACTGTACAGCCACATACCTAGAATATAGCCTGGATATAACACCTACAGTATACAGACACTGTACAGCCACATACCTAGAATATACCCTGGATATAACACCTACAGTATACAGAGACTGTACAGCCACATACCTAGAATATAACCTGGATATAACACCTACAGTATACAGAGACTGTACAGCCACATACCTAGAATATAACCTGGATATAACACCTACAGTATAGAGAGACTGTACAGCCACATACCTAGAATATAACCTGGATATAACACCTACAGTATACAGAGACTGTACAGCCAGATACCTAGAATATAGCCTGGATATAACACCTACAGTATACAGAGACTGTACAGCCACATACCTAGAATATAGCCTGGATATAACACCTACAGTATACAGAGACTGTACAGCCACATACCTAGAATATAGCCTGTATATAACACCTATAGTATACAGAGACTGTACAGCCAGATACCTAGAATATACCCTGGATATAACACCTACAGTATACAGAGACTGTACAGCCAGATACTTAGAATATAACCTGGATATAACACCTACAGTATACAGAGACTGTACAGCCACATACCTAGAATATAGCCTGGATATAACACCTACAGTATACAGAGACTGTACAGCCACATACCTAGAATATAGCCTGGATATAACACCTACATTATACAGAGACTGTACAGTCATATACCTAGAATATAGCCTGGATATAACACCTACAGTATACAGAGACTGTACAGCCACATACCTAGAATATAGCCTGGATATAACACCTACAGTATACAGAGACTGTACAGCCAGATACCTAGAATATAACCTGGATATAACACCTACAGTATACAGAGACTGTACAGCCAGATACCTAGAATATAGCCTGGATATAACAGCTACAGTATACAGAGACTGTACAGCCACATACCTAGAATATAGCCTGGATATAACACCTACAGTATACAGAGACTGTACAGCCAGATACCTAGAATATAGCCTGGATATAACACCTACAGTATACAGAGACTGTACAGCCACATACCTAGAATATAGCCTGTATATAACACCTACAGTATACAGAGACTGTACAGCCACATAACTAGAATATAACCTGGATATAACACCTACAGTATACAGAGACTGTACAGCCACATACCTAGAATATAGCCTGGATATAACACCTACAGTATACAGAGACTGTACAGCCAGATACCAAGAATATACCCTGGATATAACACCTACAGTATACAGAGACTGTGCAGCCAGATACCTAGAATATAGCCTGTATATAACACCTATAGTATACAGAGACTGTACAGCCAGATACCTAGAATATACCCTGGATATAACACCTACAGTATACAGAGACTGTACAGCCACATACCTAGAATATAGCCTGTATATAACACCTATAGTATACAGAGACTGTACAGCCAGATACCTAGAATATACCCTGGATATAAGACCTACAGTATACAGAGACTGTACAGCCAGATACGTAGAATATAGCCTGGATATAACACCTACAGTATACAGAGACTGTACAGACAGATACCTAGAATATAGCCTGGATATAACACCTACAGTATACAGAGACTGTACAACCAGATACCTAGAATATAACCTGGATATAACACCTACAGTATACAGAGACTGTACAGCCAGATACCTAGAATATAACCTGGATATAACACCTACAGTATACAGAGACTGTACAGCCAGATACCTAGAATATAGCCTGGATATAACATCTACAGTATACAGAGACTGTACAGCCAGATACCTAGAATATAGCCTGGATATAACACCTACAGTATACAGACACTGTACAGCCACATACCTAGAATATACCCTGGATATAACACCTACAGTATACAGAGACTGTACAGCCACATACCTAGAATATAACCTGGATATAACACCTACAGTATACAGAGACTGTACAGCCACATACCTAGAATATAACCTGGATATAACACCTACAGTATACAGAGACTGTACAGCCACATACCTAGAATATAACCTGGATATAACACCTACAGTATACAGAGACTGTACAGCCAGATACCTAGAATATAGCCTGGATATAACACCTACAGTATACAGAGACTGTACAGCCACATACCTAGAATATAGCCTGGATATAACACCTACAGTATACAGAGACTGTACAGCCACATACCTAGAATATAGCCTGTATATAACACCTATAGTATACAGAGACTGTACAGCCAGATACCTAGAATATACCCTGGATATAACACCTACAGTATACAGAGACTGTACAGCCAGATACTTAGAATATAACCTGGATATAACACCTACAGTATACAGAGACTGTACAGCCACATACCTAGAATATAGCCTGGATATAACACCTACAGTATACAGAGACTGTACAGCCACATACCTAGAATATAGCCTGGATATAACACCTACATTATACAGAGACTGTACAGTCATATACCTAGAATATAGCCTGGATATAACACCTACAGTATACAGAGACTGTACAGCCACATACCTAGAATATAACCTGGATGTAACACCTACAGTATACAGAGACTGTACAGCCAGATACCTAGAATATAGCCTGGATATAACACCTACAGTATACAGAGACTGTACAACCAGATACCTAGAATATAACCTGGATATAACACCTACAGTATACAGAGACTGTACAGCCAGATACCTAGAATATAGCCTGGATATAACATCTACAGTATACAGAGACTGTACAGCCACATACCTAGAATATAGCCTGGATATAACACCTACAGTATACAGAGACTGTACAGCCAGATACCTAGAATATAACCTGGATATAACACCTACAGTATACAGAGACTGTACAGCCAGATACCTAGAATATAGCCTGGATATAACACCTACAGTATACAGAGACTGTACAGCCAGATACCTAGAATATAGCCTGGATATAACACCTACAGTATACAGAGACTCTACAGCCACATACCTAGAATATAGCCTGGATATAACACCTACAGTATACAGAGACTGTACAGCCACATACCTAGAATATAGCCTGGATATAACACCTACAGTATACAGAGACTGTACAGCCACATACCTAGAATATAACCTGGATATAACACCTACAGTATACAGAGACTGTACAGCCACATACCTAGAATCTAGCCTGGATATAACACCTACAGTATACAGAGACTCTACAGCCACATACCTAGAATATAACCTGGATATAACACCTACAGTATACAGAGACTGTACAGCCACATACCTAGAATATAGCCTGTATATAACACCTACAGTATACAGAGACTGTACAGCCACATACCTAGGATATAGCCTGGATATAACACCTACAGTATACAGAGACTCTACAGCCACATACCTAGAATATAGCCTGTATATAACACCTACAGTATACAGAGACTGTACAGCCACATAACTAGAATATAACCTGGATATAACACCTACAGTATACAGAGACTGTACAGCCAGATACCTAGAATCTAGCCTGGATATAACACCTACAGTATACAGAGACTCTACAGCCACATACCTAGAATATAGCCTGTATATAACACCTACAGTATACAGAGACTGTACAGCCACATACCTAGAATATAGCCTGGATATAACACCTACAGTATACAGAGACTGTACAGCCACATACCTAGAATATAACCTGGATATAACACCTACAGTATACAGAGACTGTACAGCCACATACCTAGAATCTAGCCTGGATATAACACCTACAGTATACAGAGACTGTACAGCCAGATACCTAGAATATAGCCTGTATATAACACCTACAGTATACAGAGACTGTACAGCCACATACCTAGAATATAGCCTGTATATAACACCTACAGTATACAGAGACTGTACAGCCACATACCTAGGATATAGCCTGGATATAACACCTACAGTATACAGAGACTCTACAGCCACATACCTAGAATATAGCCTGTATATAACACCTACAGTATACAGAGACTGTACAGCCACATACCTAGAATATAGCCTGTATATAACACCTACAGTATACAGAGACTCTACAGCCACATACCTAGAATATAGCCTGGATATAACACCTACAGTATACAGAGACTGTACAGCCACATACCTAGAATATAGCCTGGATATAACACCTACAGTATACAGAGACTCTACAGCCACATACCTAGAATATAGCCTGGATATAACACCTACAGTATACAGAGACTCTACAGCCACATACCTAGAATATAGCCTGGATATAACACCTACAGTATACAGAGACTCTACAGCCACATACCTAGAATATAGCCTGGATATAACACCTACAGTATACAGAGACTGTACAGCCACATAACTAGAATATAACCTGGATATAACACCTACAGTATACAGAGACTGTACAGCCACATACCTAGAATATAGCCTGGATATAACACCTACAGTATACAGAGACTGTACAGCCACATACCTAGGATATAGCCTGGATATAACACCTACAGTATACAGAGACTCTACAGCCACATACCTAGAATATAGCCTGGATATAACACCTACAGTATACAGAGACTGTACAGCCACATACCTAGGATATAGCCTGGATATAACACCTACAGTATACAGAGACTCTACAGCCACATACCTAGAATATAGCCTGTATATAACACCTACAGTATACAGAGACTGTACAGCCACATAACTAGAATATAACCTGGATATAACACCTACAGTATACAGAGACTGTACAGCCACATACCTAGAATATAGCCTGGATATAACACCTACAGTATACAGAGACTCTACAGCCACATACCTAGAATATAGCCTGTATATAACACCTACAGTATACAGAGACTGTACAGCCACATACCTAGAATATAGCCTGGATATAACACCTACAGTATACAGAGACTCTACAGCCACATACCTAGAATATAGCCTGTATATAACACCTACAGTATACAGAGACTGTACAGCCACATAACTAGAATATAACCTGGATATAACACCTACAGTATACAGAGACTGTACAGCCACATACCTAGAATATAGCCTGGATATAACACCTACAGTATACAGAGACTGTACAGCCACATACCTAGAATATAGCCTGGATATAACACCTACAGTATACAGAGACTGTACAGCCACATACCTAGAATATAGCCTGTATATAACACCTACAGTATACAGAGACTGTACAGCCACATAACTAGAATATAGCCTGGATATAACACCTACAGTATACAGAGACTGTACAGCCACATGCCTAGATTATAGCCTGGATATAACATCTACAGTATACAGAGACTGTACAGCCAGATACCTAGAATATAGCCTGTATATAACACCTACAGTATACAGAGACTGTACAGCCACATAACTAGAATATAGCCTGGATATAACACCTACAGTATACAGAGACTGTACAGCCAGATACCTAGAATATAACCTGGATATAACACCTACAGTATACAGAGACTGTACAGCCACATACCTAGAATCTAGCCTGGATATAACACCTACAGTATACAGAGACTGTACAGCCAGATACCTAGAATATAACCTGGATATAACACCTACAGTATACAGAGACTGTACAGCCACATACCTAGAATATAGCCTGGATATAACACCTACAGTATACAGAGACTCTACAGCCACATACCTAGAATATAGCCTGTATATAACACCTACAGTATACAGAGACTGTACAGCCACATACCTAGAATATAGCCTGGATATAACACCTACAGTATACAGAGACTCTACAGCCACATACCTAGAATATAGCCTGTATATAACACCTACAGTATACAGAGACTGTACAGCCACATAACTAGAATATAACCTGGATATAACACCTACAGTATACAGAGACTGTACAGCCACATACCTAGAATATAGCCTGGATATAACACCTACAGTATACAGAGACTGTACAGCCACATACCTAGAATATAGCCTGGATATAACACCTACAGTATACAGAGACTGTACAGCCACATACCTAGAATATAGCCTGTATATAACACCTACAGTATACAGAGACTGTACAGCCACATAACTAGAATATAGCCTGGATATAACACCTACAGTATACAGAGACTGTACAGCCACATGCCTAGATTATAGCCTGGATATAACATCTACAGTATACAGAGACTGTACAGCCAGATACCTAGAATATAGCCTGGATATAACACCTACAGTATACAGAGACTGTACAGCCAGATACCTAGAATATAACCTGGATATAACACCTACAGTATACAGAGACTGTACAGCCACATACCTAGAATCTAGCCTGGATATAACACCTACAGTATACAGAGACTGTACAGCCAGATACCTAGAATATAACCTGGATATAACACCTACAGTATACAGAGACTGTACAGCCAGATACCTAGAATATAACCTGGATATAACACCTACAGTATACAGAGACTGTACAGCCAGATACCTAGAATATAGCCTGGATATAACACCTACAGTATACAGAGACTCTACAGCCACATACCTAGAATATAGCCTGGATATAACACCTACAGTATACAGAGACTGTATAGCCACATACCTAGAATATAGCCTGGATATAACACCTACAGTATACAGAGACTGTACAGCCACATACCTAGAATATAACCTGGATATAACACCTACAGTATACAGAGACTGTACAGACAGATACCTAGAATATAACCTGGATATAACACCTACAGTATACAGAGACTGTACAGCCAGATACCTAGAATATAGCCTGGATATAACACCTACAGTATACAGAGACTGTACAGCCACATACCTAGAATATAGCCTGTATATAACACCTACAGTATACAGAGACTGTACAGCCACATAACTAGAATATAACCTGGATATAACACCTACAGTATACAGAGACTGTACAGCCAGATACCTAGAATCTAGCCTGGATATAACACCTACAGTATACAGAGACTCTACAGCCACATACCTAGAATCTAGCCTGGATATAACACCTACAGTATACAGAGACTCTACAGCCACATACCTAGAATATAGCCTGGATATAACACCTACAGTATACAGAGACTGTACAGCCACATACCTAGAATATAGCCTGTATATAACACCTACAGTATACAGAGACTGTACAGCCACATACCTAGAATCTAGCCTGGATATAACACCTACAGTATACAGAGACTGTACAGCCACATACCTAGAATATAGCCTGTATATAACACCTACAGTATACAGAGAGTGTACAGCCACATACCTAGAATATAGCCTGTATATAACACCTACAGTATACAGAGAGTGTACAGCCACATACCTAGGATATAGCCTGGATATAACACCTACAGTATACAGAGACTCTACAGCCACATACCTAGAATATAGCCTGTATATAACACCTACAGTATACAGAGACTGTACAGCCACATAACTAGAATATAACCTGGATATAACACCTACAGTATACAGAGACTGTACAGCCAGATACCTAGAATCTAGCCTGGATATAACACCTACAGTATACAGAGACTCTACAGCCACATACCTAGAATATAGCCTGTATATAACACCTACAGTATACAGAGACTGTACAGTCATATACCTAGAATATAGCCTGGATATAACACCTACAGTATACAGAGACTGTACAGCCACATACCTAGAATATAACCTGGATATAACACCTACAGTATACAGAGACTGTACAGCCACATACCTAGAATCTAGCCTGGATATAACACCTACAGTATACAGAGACTGTACAGCCACATACCTAGAATATAGCCTGGATATAACACCTACAGTATACAGAGACTGTACAGCCACATACCTAGAATATAACCTGGATATAACACCTACAGTATACAGAGACTGTACAGCCACATACCTAGAATCTAGCCTGGATATAACACCTACAGTATACAGAGACTCTACAGCCACATACCTAGAATATAGCCTGGATATAACACCTACAGTATACAGAGACTGTACAGCCACATACCTAGAATATAGCCTGTATATAACACCTACAGTATACAGAGACTGTACAGCCACATACCTAGGATATAGCCTGGATATAACACCTACAGTATACAGAGACTCTACAGCCACATACCTAGAATATAGCCTGTATATAACACCTACAGTATACAGAGACTGTACAGCCACATAACTAGAATATAACCTGGATATAACACCTACAGTATACAGAGACTGTACAGCCAGATACCTAGAATCTAGCCTGGATATAACACCTACAGTATACAGAGACTCTACAGCCACATACCTAGAATATAGCCTGTATATAACACCTACAGTATACAGAGACTGTACAGCCACATACCTAGAATATAGCCTGGATATAACACCTACAGTATACAGAGACTCTACAGCCACATACCTAGAATATAGCCTGTATATAACACCTACAGTATACAGAGACTGTACAGCCACATAACTAGAATATAACCTGGATATAACACCTACAGTATACAGAGACTGTACAGCCACATACCTAGAATATAGCCTGGATATAACACCTACAGTATACAGAGACTCTACAGCCACATACCTAGAATATAGCCTGGATATAACACCTACAGTATACAGAGACTGTACAGCCACATACCTAGAATATAGCCTGTATATAACACCTACAGTATACAGAGACTGTACAGCCACATACCTAGAATATAGCCTGGATATAACACCTACAGTATACAGAGACTGTACAGCCAGATACCTAGAATATAACCTGGATATAACACCTACAGTATACAGAGACTGTACAGCCACATACCTAGAATATAGCCTGTATATAACACCTACAGTATACAGAGACTGTACAGCCACATAACTAGAATATAGCCTGGATATAACACCTACAGTATACAGAGACTCTACAGCCACATACCTAGAATATAGCCTGGATATAACACCTACAGTATACAGAGACTCTACAGCCACATACCTAGAATATAGCCTGTATATAACACCTACAGTATACAGAGACTGTACAGCCACATAACTAGAATATAGCCTGGATATAACACCTACAGTATACAGAGACTGTACAGCCACATACCTAGAATATAGCCTGGATATAACACCTACAGTATACAGAGACTGTACAGCCACATACCTAGAATATAGCCTGTATATAACACCTACAGTATACAGAGACTGTACAGCCACATAACTAGAATATAGCCTGGATATAACACCTACAGTATACAGAGACTCTACAGCCACATACCTAGAATATAGCCTGGATATAACACCTACAGTATACAGAGACTGTACAGCCACATGCCTAGATTATAGCCTGGATATAACATCTACAGTATACAGAGACTGTACAGCCAGATACCTAGAATATAGCCTGGATATAACACCTACAGTATACAGAGACTGTACAGCCAGATACCTAGAATATAACCTGGATATAACACCTACAGTATACAGAGACTGTACAGCCACATACCTAGAATCTAGCCTGGATATAACACCTACAGTATACAGAGACTCTACAGCCACATACCTAGAATATAGCCTGGATATAACACCTACAGTATACAGAGACTGTACAGCCACATACCTAGAATATAGCCTGTATATAACACCTACAGTATACAGAGACTGTACAGCCACATACCTAGAATATAGCCTGTATATAACACCTACAGTATACAGAGACTGTACAGCCACATAACTAGAATATAACCTGGATATAACACCTACAGTATACAGAGGCTGTACAGCCACATACCTAGAATATAGCCTGGATATAACACCTATAGTATACAGAGACTGTACAGCCAGATACCTAGAATATAGCTTGGATATAACACCTACAGTATACAGAGACTGTACAGCCACATACCTAGAATATAGCCTGTATATAACACCTATAGTATACAGAGACTGTACAGCCAGATACCTAGAATATACCCTGGATATAACACCTACAGTATACAGAGACTGTGCAGCCACATACCTAGAATATACCCTGGATATAACACCTACAGTATACAGAGACTGTGCAGCCAGATACCTAGAATATAGCCTGGATATAACACCTACAGTATACAGAGACTGTACAGCTACATACCTAGAATATACCCTGGATATAACACCTACAGTATACAGAGACTGTGCAGCCAGATACCTAGAATATAACCTGGATATAACACCTACAGTATACAGAGACTGTACAGCCAGATACCTAGAATATAGCCTGGATATAACACCTACAGTATACAGAGACTGTACAGCCAGATACTTAGAATATAACCTGGATATAACACCTACAGTATACAGAGACTGTACAGCCACATACCTAGAATATAGCCTGGATATAACACCTACAATATACAGAGACTGTGCAGCCAGATACCTAGAATATAGCCTGGATATAACACCTACAGTATACAGAGACTGTACAGCCAGATACTTAGAATATAACCTGGATATAACACCTACAGTATACAGAGACTGTACAGCCACATACCTAGAATATAGCCTGGATATAACACCTACAGTATACAGAGACTGTACAGTCATATACCTAGAATATAGCCTGGATATAACACCTACAGTATACAGAGACTGTACAGCCACATACCTAGAATATAACCTGGACATAACTCCTACAGTATACAGAGACTGTACAGCCAGATACCTAGAATATAGCCTGGATATAACACCTACAGTATACAGAGACTGTACAGCCAGATACCTAGAATATACCCTGGATATAACACCTACAGTATACAGAGACTGTACAGCCAGATACCTAGAATATACCCTGGATATAACACCTACAGTATACAGAGACTGTACAGCCACATATCTAGAATATAACCTGGATATAACACCTACAGTATACAGAGACTGTACAGCCAGATACCTAGAATATAGCCTGGATATAACACCTACAGTATACAGAGACTGTACAGCCAGATACCTAGATTATCACCTGGATATAACACCTACAGTATACAGAGACTGTACAGCCAGATACCTAGAATATAGCCTGAATATAACACCTACAGTATACAGAGACTGTAATGCCACATACCTAGAATATAGCCTGTATATAACACCTACAGTATACAGAGACTGTACAGCCAGATACCTAGAATATAGCCTGGATATAACACCTACAGTATACAGAGACTGTACAGCCAGATACCTAGAATATAGCCTGTATATAACACCTACAGTATACAGAGACTGTACAGCCAGATACCTAGAATATAGCCTGTATATAACACCTACAGTATACAGAGACTGTACAGCCAGATACCTAGAATATAACCTGGATATAACACCTACAGTATACAGAGACTGTACAGCCACATACCTAGAATATAGCCTGGATATAACATCTACAGTATACAGAGACTGTACAGCCAGATACCTAGAATATAGCCTGGATATAACACCTACAGTATACAGAGACTGTACAGCCAGATACCTAGAATATAACCTGGATATAACACCTACAGTATACAGAGACTGTACAGCCAGATACCTAGAATATAGCCTGGATATAACACCTACAGTATACAGAGACTGTACAGCCAGATACCTAGAATATAGCCTGGATATAACATCTACAGTATACAGAGACTGTACAGCCAGATACCTAGAATATAGCCTGGATATAACACCTACAGTATACAGAGACTGTACAGCCACATACCTAGAATATAGCCTGGATATAACACCTACAGTATACAGAGACTGTACAGCCAGATACCTAGAATATAGCCTGGATATAACACCTACAGTATACAGAGACTGTACAGCCAGATACCTAGAATATAGCCTGGATATAACACCTACAGTATACAGAGACTGTACAGCCACATAACTAGAATATAACCTGGATATAACACCTACAGTATACAGAGACTGTACAGCCACATACCTAGAATATAGCCTGGATATAACACCTACAGTATACAGAGACTGTACAGCCAGATACCAAGAATATACCCTGGATATAACACCTACAGTATACAGAGACTGTGCAGCTAGATACCTAGAATATAGCCTGGATATAACACCTACAGTATACAGAGACTGTACAGCCAGATACCTAGAATATACCCTGGATATAAGACCTACAGTATACAGAGACTGTACAGCCAGATACGTAGAATATAGCCTGGATATAACATCTACAGTATAAAGAGACTGTACAGACAGATACCTAGAATATAGCCTGGATATAACACCTACAGTATACAGAGACTGTACAACCAGATACCTAGAATATAACCTGGATATAACACCTACAGTATACAGAGACTGTACAGCCAGATACCTAGAATATAACCTGGATATAACACCTACAGTATACAGAGACTGTACAGCCAGATACCTAGAATATAGCCTGGATATAACATCTACAGTATACAGAGACTGTACAGCCAGATACCTAGAATATACCCTGGATATAACACCTACAGTATACAGACACTGTACAGCCACATACCTAGAATATACCCTGGATATAACACCTACAGTATACAGAGACTGTACAGCCACATACCTAGAATATAACCTGGATATAACACCTACAGTATACAGAGACTGTACAGCCACATACCTAGAATATAGCCTGGATATAACACCTAGAGTATACAGAGACTGTACAGTCAGATACCTAGAATATAACCAGGATATAACACCTACAGTATACAGAGACTGTACAGCCACATACCTAGAATATAGCCTGGATATAACACCTACAGTATACAGAGACTGTACAGCCACATACCTAGAATATAGCCTGTATATAACACCTATAGTATACAGAGACTGTACAGCCACATACCTAGAATATAACCAGGATATAACACCTACAGTATACAGAGACTGTACAGCCACATACCTAGAATATAACCTGGATATAACACCTACAGTATACAGAGACTGTACAGCCAGATACCTAGAATATAGCCTGGATATAACACCTACAGTATACAGAGACTGTACAGCCACATACCTAGAATATAGCCTGTATATAACACCTATAGTATACAGAGACTGTACAGCCAGATACCTAGAATATACCCTGGATATAACACCTACAGTATACAGAGACTGTACAGCCAGATACTTAGAATATAACCTGGATATAACACCTACAGTATACAGAGACTGTACAGCCACATACCTAGAATATAGCCTGGATATAACACCTACAGTATACAGAGACTGTACAGCCAGATACCTAGAATATACCCTGGATATAACACCTACAGTATACAGAGACTGTACAGCCACATACCTAGAATATAACCTGGATATAACACCTACAGTATACAAAGACTGTACAGCCAGATACCTAGAATATAGCCTGTATATAACACCTACAGTATACAGAGACTGCACAGCCACGTACCTAGAATATAGCCTGGATATAACACCTACAGTATACAGAGACTGTACAGCCAGATACCTAGAATATACCCTGGATATAAAACCTACAGTATACAGAGACTGCACAGCCACATACCTAGAATATACCCTGGATATAACATCTACAGTATACAGAGACTGTACAGCCAGATACCTAGAATATACCCTGGATATAACACCTACAGTATACAGAGACTGTACAGCCACATACCTAGAATATAGCCTGGATATAACACCTACAGTATACAGAGACTGTGCAGCCACATACCTAGAATATAACCTGGATATAACACCTACAGTATACAGAGACGGTACAGCCACATACCTAGAATATAACCTGGATATAACACCTACAGTATACAGAGACTGTACAGCCACATACCTAGAATATAGCCTGGATATAACACCTACAGTATACAGAGACTGTACAGCCACATACCTAGAATATAGCCTGGATATAACACCTACAGTATACAGAGACTGTACAGCCACATACCTAGAATATAGCCTGGATATAACACCTACAGTATACATAGACAGTACAGCCACATACCTAGAATATAGCCTGGATATAACACCTACAGTATACAGAGACTGTACAGCCACATACCTAGAATATAGCCTGGATATAACACCTACAGTATACATAGACAGTACAGCCACATACCTAGAATATAGCCTGTATATAACACCTACAGTATACAGAGACTGTACAGCCAGATACCTAGAATATAGCCTGGATATAACACCTACAGTATACAGAGACTGTACAGCCACATACCTAGAATATAGCCTGGATATAACACCTACAGTATACAGAGACTGTACAGCCACATACCTAGAATATAGCCTGGATATAACAACTACAGTATACAGAGACTGTACAGCCACATACCTAGAATATAGCCTGGATATAACACCTACAGTATACAGAGACTGTACAGCCACATACCTAGAATATAACCTGGATATAACAACTACAGTATACAGAGACTGTACAGCCAGACACCTAGAATATAGCCTGGATATAACACCTACAGTATACAGAGACTGTACAGCCAGATACCTAGAATATAACCTGGATATAACACCTACAGTATACAGAGGCTGTACAGCCAGATACCTAGAATATAGCCTGGATATAACACCTACAGTATACAGAGACTGTACAGCCAGATACCTAGAATATACCCTGGATATAACACCTACAGTATACAGAGACTGTACAGCCACATACCTAGAATATAACCTGGATATAACACCTACAGTATACAAAGACTGTACAGCCAGATACCTAGAATATAGCCTGTATATAACACCTACAGTATACAGAGACTGCACAGCCACGTACCTAGAATATAGCCTGTATATAACACCTACAGTATACAGAGACTGTACAGCCAGATACCTAGAATATAGCCTGGATATAACACCTACAGTATACAGAGACTGTACAGCCACATACCTAGAATATAGCCTGGATATAACACCTACAGTATACATAGACAGTACAGCCACATACCTAGAATATAGCCTGTATATAACACCTACAGTATACAGAGACTGTACAGCCAGATACCTAGAATATAGCCTGGATATAACACCTACAGTATACAGAGACTGTACAGCCACATACCTAGAATATAGCCTGGATATAACACCTACAGTATACAGAGACTGTACAGCCACATACCTAGAATATAGCCTGGATATAACACCTACAGTATACAGAGACTGTACAGCCACATACCTAGAATATAGCCTGGATATAACACCTACAGTATACAGAGACTGTACAGCCACATACCTAGAATATAACCTGGATATAACAACTACAGTATACAGAGACTGTACAGCCAGACACCTAGAATATAGCCTGTATATAACACCTACAGTATACAGAGACTGTACAGCCAGATACCTAGAATATAACCTGGATATAACACCTACAGTATACAGAGACTGTACAGCCAGATACCTAGAATATAGCCTGGATATAACACCTACAGTATACAGAGACTGTACAGCCAGATACCTAGAATATACCCTGGATATAACACCTAGAGTATACAGAGACTGTACAGCCACATACCTAGAATATAACCTGGATATAACACCTACAGTATACAAAGACTGTACAGCCAGATACCTAGAATATAGCCTGGATATAACACCTACAGTATACAGAGACAGTACAGCCACATACCTAGAATATAGCCTGGATATAACACCTACAGTATACAGAGACTGTACAGCCACATACCTAGAATATAGCCTGGATATAACACCTACAGTATACAAATACTGTACAGCCAGATACCTAGAATATAACCTGGATATAACACCTACAGTATACAGAGACTGTACAGCCAGATACCTAGAATATAGCCTGGATATAACACCTACAGTATACAGAGACTGTACAGCCAGATACCTAGAATATAGCCTGGATATAACACCTACAGTATACAGAGACTGTACAGCCACATACCTAGAATATAGCCTGGATATAACACCTACAGTATACATAGACAGTACAGCCACATACCTAGAATATAGCCTGTATATAACACCTACAGTATACAGAGACTGTACAGCCAGATTCCTAGAATATAGCCTGGATATAACACCTACAGTATACAGAGACTGTACAGCCACATACCTAGAATATAACCTGGATATAACACCTACAGTATACAGAGACTGTACAGCCACATACCTAGAATATAGCCTGGATATAACACCTACAGTATACAGAGACTGTACAGCCACATACCTAGAATATAGCCTGGATATAACACCTACAGTATACAGAGACTGTACAGCCACATACCTAGAATATAACCTGGATATAACAACTACAGTATACAGAGACTGTACAGCCAGACACCTAGAATATAGCCTGGATATAACACCTACAGTATACAGAGACTGTACAGCCAGATACCTAGAATATAACCTGGATATAACACCTACAGTATACAGAGGCTGTACAGCCAGATACCTAGAATATAGCCTGGATATAACACCTACAGTATACAGAGACTGTACAGCCACATACCTAGAATATAACCTGGATATAACACCTACAGTATACAGAGGCTGTACAGCCAGATACCTAGAATATACCCTGGATATAACACCTACAGTATACAGAGGCTGTACAGCCAGATACCTAGAATATACCCTGGATATAACACCTACAGTATACAGAGACTGTACAGCCACATACCTAGAATATAACCTGGATATAACACCTACAGTATACAAAGACTGTACAGCCAGATACCTAGAATATAGCCTGTATATAACACCTACAGTATACAGAGACTGCACAGCCACGTACCTAGAATATAGCCTGGATATAACACCTACAGTATACAGAGACTGTACAGCCAGATACCTAGAATATACCCTGGATATAAAACCTACAGTATACAGAGACTGTACAGCCACATACCTAGAATATAACCTGGATATAACACCTACAGTATACAGACACTGTACAGCCACATACCTAGAATATAGCCTGGATATAACACCTACAGTATACAGAGACTGTGCAGCCACATACCTAGAATATAACCTGGATATAACACCTACAGTATACAGAGACTGTACAGCTACATACCTAGAATATACCCTGGATATAACATCTACAGTATACAGAGACTGTACAGCCAGATACCTAGAATATACCCTGGATATAACACCTACAGTATACAGAGACTGTACAGCCACATACCTAGAATATAGCCTGTATATAACACCTACAGTATACAGAGACTGTGCAGCCACATACCTAGAATATAACCTGGATATGACACCTACAGTATACAGAGACTGTACAGTCACATGCCTAGAATGTACCCTGGATATAACACCTACAGTATACAGAGACTGTACAGCTACATACCTAGAATATAACCTGGATATAACACCTACAGTATACAGAGACTGTACAGTCACATGCCTAGAATGTACCCTGGATATAACACCTACAGTATACAGAGACTGTACAGCTACATACCTAGAATATAACCTGGATATGACACCTACAGTATACAGAGACTGTACAGTCACATGCCTAGAATGTACCCTGGATATAACATCTACAGTATACAGAGACTGTACAGCCAGATACCTAGAATATACCCTGGATATAACATCTACAGTATACAGAGACTGTACAGCCAGATACCTAGAATATACCCTGGATATAACACCTACAGTATACAGAGACTGTACAGCTACATACCTAGAATATACCCTGGATATAACATCTACAGTATACAGAGACTGTACAGCCAGATACCTAGAATATACCCTGGATATAACACCTACAGTATACAGAGACTGTACATCCACATACCTAGAATATAGCCTGGATATAACACCTACAGTATACAGAGACTGTACAGCCACATACCTAGAATATAACCTGGATATGACACCTACAGTATACAGAGACTGTACAGTCACATGCCTAGAATGTACCCTGGATATAACACCTACAGTATACAGAGACTGTACAGCCACATACCTAGAATATAACCTGGATATAACACCTACAGTATACAAATACTGTACAGCCAGATACCTAGAATATAGCCTGGATATAACACCTACAGTATACAAATACTGTACAGCCAGATACCTAGAATATAACCTGGATATAACACCTACAGTATACAGAGACGGTACAGCCACATACCTAGAATATAACCTGGATATAACACCTACAGTATACAGAGACTGTACAGCCAGATACCTAGAATATAGCCTGGATATAACACCTACAGTATACAGAGACGGTACAGCCACATACCTAGAATATAGCCTGGATATAACACCTACAGTATACATAGACAGTACAGCCACATACCTAGAATATAGCCTGGATATAACACCTACAGTATACAGAGACTGTACAGCCACATACCTAGAATATAGCCTGGATATAACACCTACAGTATACAAATACTGTACAGCCAGATACCTAGAATATAACCTGGATATAACACCTACAGTATACAGAGACTGTACAGCCAGATACCTAGAATATAGCCTGGATATAACACCTACAGCATACAGAGACTGTACAGCCAGATACCTAGAATATAGCCTGGATATAACACCTACAGTATACAGAGACTGTACAGCCACATACCTAGAATATAGCCTGGATATAACACCTACAGTATACAGAGACTGTACAGCCACATACCTAGAATATAGCCTGGATATAACACCTACAGTATACATAGACAGTACAGCCACATACCTAGAATATAGCCTGTATATAACACCTACAGTATACAGAGACTGTACAGCCAGATACCTAGAATATAGCCTGGATATAACACCTACAGTATACAGAGACTGTACAGCCACATACCTAGAATATAGCCTGGATATAACACCTACAGTATACAGAGACTGTACAGCCAGATACCTAGAATATAACCTGGATATAACATCTACAGTATACAGAGACTGTACAGCCACATACCTAGAATATAGCCTGTATATAACACTTACAGTATACAGAGACTGTACAGCCACATACCTAGAATATAGCCTGGATATAACACCTACAGTATACAGAGACTGTACAGTCAGATGCCTAGAATATACCCTGGATATAACACCTACAGTATACAGAGACTGTACAGCCACATACCTAGAATATAGCCTGTATATAACACCTACAGTATACAGAGACTGTACAGCCAGATACCTAGAATATAGCCTGGATATAACACCTACAGTATACAGAGACTGTACAGCCACATACCTAGAATATAGCCTGGATATAACACCTACAGTATACAGAGACTGCACAGCCACATACCTAGAATATACCCTGGATATAACACCTACAGTATACAGAGACTGTACAGCCACATACCTAGAATATACCCTGGATATAACACCTACAGTATACAGAGACTGTACAGCCACATACCTAGAATATAGCCTGGATATAACACCTACAGTATACAGAGACTGTACAGCCAGATACCTAGAATATACCCTGGATATAACACCTACAGTATACAGAGACTGTACAGCCAGATACCTAGAATATACCCTGGATATAACACCTACAGTATACAGAGACTGTACAGCCAGATACCTAGAATATAACCTGGATATAACATCTACAGTATACAGAGACTGTACAGCCACATACCTAGAATATAGCCTGGATATAACACCTACAGTATACAGAGACTGTACAGTCAGATGCCTAGAATATACCCTGGATATAACACCTACAGTATACAGAGACTGTACAGCCACATACCTAGAATATAGCCTGTATATAACACCTACAGTATACAGAGACTGTACAGCCACATACCTAGAATATAGCCTGGATATAACACCTACAGTATACAGAGACTGTACAGCCACATACCTAGAATATAGCCTGGATATAACACCTACAGTATACAGAGACTGTACAGTCAGATGCCTAGAATATACCCTGGATATAACACCTACAGTATGCAGAGACTGTACAGCCACATACCTAGAATATAGCCTGTATATAACACCTACAGTATACAGAGACTGTACAGCCAGATACCTAGAATATAGCCTGGATATAACACCTACAGTATACAGAGACTGTACAGCCACATACCTAGAATATAGCCTGGATATAACACCTACAGTATACAGAGACTGCACAGCCACATACCTAGAATATACCCTGGATATAACACCTACAGTATACAGAGACTGTACAGCCACATACCTAGAATATACCCTGGATATAACACCTACAGTATACAGAGACTGTACAGCCACATACCTAGAATATAGCCTGGATATAACACCTACAGTATACTGAGACTGCACAGCCACATACCTAGAATATACCCTGGATATAACACCTACAGTATACAGAGACTGTGCAGCCACATACCTAGAATATAGCCTGGATATAACACCTACAGTATACAGAGACTGTACAGCCAGATACCTAGAATATAGCCTGTATATAACACCTACAGTATACAGAGACTGTGCAGCCACATACCTAGAATATACCCTGGATATAACACCTACAGTATACAGAGACTGTACAGCCACATACCTAGAATATAGCCTGGATATAACACCTACAGTATACAGAGACTGTACAGCCAGATACCTAGAATATACCCTGGATATAACACCTATAGTATACAGAGACTGTACAGCCAGATACCTAGAATATAGCCTGGATATAACACCTACAGTATACAGAGACTGTACAGCCATATACCTAGAATATAGCCTGTATATAACACCTACAGTATATGACGCGCCCCTGGGCCTGTGTCGCGCTGCGTTGCGCACGCGGGAGCTTACCCGGAGCCGGATCTGTTTAGGGTTGTAGTCTCGTGGCGGTGACCCGTTCCGTGCCCAGGGAGTCAAACTGGACGGCAGTCTGTTAGCGGTAGAAAATGGTTGATGACTACGCCACCCGTTGAATGCAGCCAGGGGGCTGCTGCTGCAGGGCAGACCGCTGAGGCCGGTGGAAGGATGGTGCAGCGTGATAGTATAACCCCCAACGGGAGGGGTATGGCCTCAGGGCAGCCGACGTGGATGATGGGGGTAGCAGGAACCACTCAGAGACGGTATGGTAGCGTTCAGGGTCTTTACTGGTAACAACGATAGACCCTCCCGGAGTACTTGCTAGCGAACGGGGCCTGGTCAGTCCTTGAGCAGATGGGATCTCCCCTGGCCAGGCGTAGTTGTAGGCCTCCCAAGCTGACTGTACTCTTCTGGCTACCTTGCTAGAAGCTGATGTAAGTAGCCCACGTCCCTGAGTGTACCGTGTGGTGCTCACCCGTATGGCCGGTGACTCGGGGCCTTCTAATGGCTTCCGCTCCACGATGGCGGTGCTGGTCCCACGCGTGTGACCGGGCCTTCGGGCTTCTGGGCCAGGGGACCTGAAATCCCCTGCCTGACGGATTCTGCTGCTGGGTAGAAGTTAGTCCCCACAGCCTCGGACTCCGGGTCCGGTAAAGAATCTTCTTAGTCAGGGCGAGCTCTTTAGCTGCCAGCCCCTGACTCCTTGTGACTCTGCTGCTTCCTATGCTGCTCTTGTCTCTACTCTTCCTGGACTCACTAACCCTGCCTCAGCCCCGGGTTTATACAGGGGAAGTTCTTCCCCTCCCAAGGCTGGGCAGGAGGTGTGGCATGCACAGGATCCCTGACCAAAGGACCTCCCACCTGCTCTCAGACGTAATATCTCTATCACTGTGACAACCAGACCCCTGGGGTGTCACACTCCCCCCTAGTGAAATTTAGTACTCCGGGACTAAACACTTTTTAGAAAAATATAACAAGGTATATCAAAGAACAATAAAATACAATAAGGAAACACAATAAGATGGTCACGGATGTCCGCAACCGGGTGCAGTCTTTGAAGAAAAGCAAAGGTGTCCATTTCACCAACACAGGGAGACGTAACCAGGTAGGGGTCTGTCCTACCCCGAGTCCTTAACAGTCTCTAGTCCATCCTGGGTTACGCTCCAACTATATACAAAGGATTCCCGGTAAATCCACCGAAGACTCCTAAAAACAACTAGAAACACAAAATTACACACAAGCAACAATAAACAGGTAAACATTGTAAAACAACTTAAACATTTAGATCCTCCAACGTGCGGGTAACTGGCCTCTAGTGGCCCTAGTGGACCTACGGAGCTGACTGTCTGGCCCTGAACTACAGGGTGTAGGAGCTGTCAAGGGTAAACTGGGCAGCTGTCTACCGGCTCTTTGTCTCACTAGGGGTACGGCAGGCTCACTATAAGCAGAGGGTGGATTCTCCTGTTCCGCTTGGGTGGAGTCTTCTGCCTCCTGGACCGGCTGCTCTTCCAGCTCTACCCGTTGCTCCGTAGGTTCTTGGGATGATGGTTGGAGGAAGGTGAGTACGGGTACCACACTGCACCATTGACTTGAGTCCAAGACCGAGGGAAGTCCCCGAGCACGGTACTAACCATATCTTCCCTTTCTTCCACGGGTCGATGGTCTTCCTGTTCCTCCTCAGGGTTCCTCAGTTGTTCGGGGCACTTCTTCAGGTGGTCCCGGGATACAATGGCTGTGGTTTCCCCTCCGTCTTTACTGATGGTACAGACCTTCGGGTTCTCGTGGCTTGAGGGCAGTACGGTGTACGGGTCCTTCTCCCACTGGTCGTCCAACTTGTGGAGCCGTCTCTTCCTCTTCAAGACCTGCTCTCCGGGTACCAGGGGAACAGCGGGAGCATACTGGTTGTAAGTCTTCTCTTGTCTTTCCCTAGCCTGACAGAGACTTCGCTCCACGCTCTCCTGTACTTTCCGGTACTGCTGCTGCCTCTCTGTGTCCCAGTCCGTTTCTGGTGAAGTGTCCTCGGGCGTCAGGACTCCCATTTCCAGGTCAACAGGTAACTTACCAGGTCTTGCCCTCATTAGGTAAGCCGGGGTACAGTTGGTGGAACCTACCGGGATGTGGTTGTATAGGTCCACCAGATCGGGCAACTTCTCAGGCCACAGACTGCGTTCTTCCAGGGGCAACGTTTTTAGAAGATCCATTACCACCTGGTTCATTTTCTCACAAAGCCCATTAGTTTGCGGATGGTAGGGTGTCGTCCTTATCTTCCGGCAGCCATACAGATTGCAGAATTCCTGGAAGACCTCCGCTTCAAAGGCAGGTCCCTGGTCCGTCAGCACTTGGTCCGGGTACCCGTGTGGACGGCAAAAGTGCTGCTGGAAGGCTCTAGCTGCTGTTCGAGCCGTTAAGTCCTTGACGGGGACGACAACCAGAAACCGGGAGTAATGATCCACGATGGTTAACGCGTAGACGTAGCCACTTCTGCTGGGGGTCAGTTTTACATGATCCAAGGCTACCAGTTCCAACGGTTGCCGGGTGACGATGGACTGCAGGGGAGTCTTCTGGCTGGCCCGGTCCTTCCTTCTCAGATTGCACGGGCCACAGTCTCTGCACCACTTCTCGATGGTTCCCCTCATGCCTACCCAGTGGAACCGCTCGCGCAGCAGGAACTCCAGCTTTTTCCACCCGAAGTGTCCAGCTCCGTCGTGGTATGCCTCCATCACCATGGCTGCGTCTCTTCGTGGCACCACTACTTGCCAGAGTAGTTCATGCGTCCTGGAGTTAACCATTCTGCGGCACAACTTCCCCTTGTAAAGGAACAGTCGACTCTTCTCTGCCCATAGTTGTTTGGCTTCCTCTGGAGCGTCTGATTCCAGGCTAGCCTCCGGGCGAGTCAGCATCTCCTTCACCAGTCGGACGGCAGGGTCGCTGTCTTGCGTTTCCGCCCAGTTGTAGTGAGGTAAGGGGTTCAACGTAGCAGCCTGCTTACTCCTTACCCGGTGGGAATACTGGATAGTCCCATGACGGTGGAACGCAGGGAGTTCAACTTCTTCCAGTCCCTCCGGATCTTCTCCTCCGTCCGGCAGGTTGGGCATCCTGGACAGGGCGTCCGCGTTGGTATTGGAGCGCCCTGCCCGGTATTAAATTGTGAACTCGTAGTTGGACAGACGGGCCATCCACCTCTGCTCCAGGGCACCGAGTCTTGCCGTGTCCAGGTGTGTCAGCGGGTTGTTATCCGTGTATACGGTGAACCGGGAAGAAGCGAGGTAATGCCTAAAGCGCTCGGTGACTGCCCATACCACGGCCAGGAACTCTAGCTTAAATGAGCTGTAATTTTCGGGGTTCCTTTCGGTGGGTCGCAGTTTTCGGCTGGCATAGGAGATTACTCGTTCTCTCCCCTGCTGAATCTGGGACAGTACGGCTCCTAGCCCGATGTTACTGGCGTCGGTGTAGAGGATGAAGGGCTGGCTATAGTCCGGGTACGCCAAGATTTCATCCCCCGTGAGGGCCATCTTCAGCTGGCGGAAGGACTCTTCTTCTAGCTTTTCCCATTTGAAGGGCGGCTTCTGGTTCTTGGCCTTCCGGGACTGGCCTATGAGGAGGTCCTGCATAGGTGCTGCCTTTTTGGTGAAACCGGGAATAAACCTTCGGTAGTAGCCTACCAACCCTAGGAACTGCCGCACTTCTTTTACGCTGGAGGGGCTTGGCCATCCCTTAATTGCGGTGATCTTATCGGGGTCGGGAGCCACTCCGTCAGCGCTCACCACGTGTCCCAGGTATTGCACCTTTGGTTTCAGGAGGTGACACTTGGAGGGTTTCACCTTTAGGCCGTAACTCGCCAGAGCTTCGAACACCTCCGCCAGGTGTTTCAGGTGGTCCTCATAAGTTTTGGAGTATACGATGACATCGTCCAGGTACAACAGGACCGTCTCGAAGTTTCTGTGGCCCAGACAGCACTCCATTAATCGTTGGAAGGTTCCTGGGGCGTTGCAGAGTCCGAACGGCATGCAGGTGAACTCGCTAAGTCCCATCGGGGTGGTGAATGCGGTCTTCTCCCGGTCCGCCTCTGCTACAGGAACCTGCCAGTACCCGCTAGTGAGATCCAAGGTAGAGAAGAAGTTAGCAGATCTTAAAGCAGCCAATGACTCCTCTATCCTTGGTAAGGGGTACGCATCCTTGTGTGTGATACGGTTGATTTTCCGGTAATCTACACACATCCTCATGGTGTTGTCTTTCTTTTTGACTAAAACTAGTGGGGCTGCCCAGGGGCTACAGCTATCCCGGATTACCCCAGCCTCCTTCATGTCTCTAAGCATCCCCTTGGCGTGTTGGTAATGTGCAGGGGGTACGGGTCGATACCTCTCTTTTATGGGAGGATGATCTCCCGTGGGGATGCGGTGTTCTACCCCCTTGACTCGCCCGAAGTCTAACGGGTGTTTACTAAACACTCTCTCATACTCTTGAACCACCCGATAGACTCCTTGTTTCTGGTGTGAGGGAGTGGAGTCAGTACCCAGATGTAGTTGCTGACACCAGTCCTCCATGTCTTTCTTAGAGCCGTTACCTTCCTCCGGGTAAGATGGAGGCAAGGGTTCCACAGATTGTATAGAATTTTGATTAGTGGTATATAATTTGGCTAGCGTGGCATACCGGGGCAGGTACACTTCCCTCTCCCCGATATTTATTATGCGAACGGGCACCCTCCCATGGCGTACATTGACCACCCCCCGTGCTGTCAAAATGGTGGGCCTACTGTCTGAGTAAACTGGTTCTACCATTGCCTGGTAATCTCTGCCTCTCAGACCAATAGCTGCCCGGCACCAAATCATCATTTCACTTTTTGGGGGCATGGCAATAGGAAAAGGGTCACACATTCTTACGCTACCAATCTCACCGCCGGAGAGTTCCACTTGTTGCCGTTGCATCAGTGCCCGGATCTCTTTCTGGAGCACCCGCTGCTCGCCGGAGCTGGCATTCTTGGCAACCTGCTGTAAAAGGAAAATCACCTCTGCAAGACAATTTTCAATTACATTAGTTCCTAGAGTTATTTTTGGGTGACTCTCATGTTTGTCAATATCTACAATGATCAGTCCCTGTGCGGCCAGTTCGACTCTACCAATTTTGATGGTCACCTCTTTAAATCCGATCTGTGGCACGGGCTGACCATTGCTGGCGATGATACTCAAGTCGTCGTCAGGGTAGCGGGTAATATCCGAGTCATTCCAGTACTGCTTGAAGAGCACGTACGGGATGGTGGTGACCTGTGACCCGGTGTCCAGTAGGGCACTCATGGGAATGCCATCCAGTACCACAGGCAAGACTGGACGTCCTCCCACATATCTGTCGCGCCAGTTCGATGGGCCTGGTGATCTTTTTCCTGGGGGTTGGCCCTCTACCCCAGGTTGTGCCCGTTTAAAGAACAGTACCTTTCCATATGTCCGGGTTGATTGCAGCGGCGGCAGATGGGTCGTCCGTCCTCGCTGTATCGGTCACTGGGTCTTCCTCTGGCCGGTGGGGTCCTCCTTGGTCGACGCCACGGGATGTCCTCCGGTCCGGATGCCAGCTGGATCTTCCCTGGAGTGGAAACCTGTAAAGACTGCACAGTTCGGGTTAGCGCAGCAACGCTTTTAGCTAGCTCTTGGACCTGATGGTGTAGGTCTGGAGCCGGGTCATTGTCCAAAGCCTGCGCATCAGCTCCCACAGGCCCTGCTGACAAGGGCGCCGCCTCCTGGTAGTAAGTGGTAGTGGGGCGTCTGTGGGTCACAACGCCACCTGGTGCCGGTTCTCGGAGCACCCGGATGGCTCTGTCCTTGAACTGTGCAAATTCTAGATGAGGGTCCTGTAAGGCCATTGCCCGCAACTGGGTGCGGTGGGCATTGCAATATAAACCCTCTATAAATTGTTCGGTCAACAGCCTGTCCTCGTTTCCCACTCCATTAGGGTCGGTCTGCTTAATGGCCCTCAGGGCCTCTTGTAGGTTGAGTGCATAGTCCCTTATACTCTCATGCGCTCGCTGCTTGCACCCGTAGAATCTAAGTTTAATCTCGGCTGAGGTGCGGGTATCAAAGGTGTCCTTCAGCCGGGTTAGTATCCCTGCGACAGTCTTCCTCCCAGGTGGCCAGGATTTTACTTCCCTTTTGGCTGCCCCAGTTAGTTGGGCCACCAGGATGCTCACTTTTTGCTCTTCTGTGAGGGGGTACACCTGGAAGAGGCTATCCAGCTTTTCTCTAAAGTCATGCAGGGTATGTGACTCCCCTGAGTACTGGGGTAGCCAAGCTGCTCCCGGGATATAGGGCATGGTGAAGGGCATAACTGCAACAGCGGTAGCGCTGGCGGGGGTTGAGGCAGTGGAGCTCTCCTCCGTATCCGACATCTTCCTCCCCCCTAGTGGACCGTGGCCTACCTTGCGATGATCCTGTTCCGTAGGCCGCGGCTCCGCAGTGGATCGTCAGGGTTGAGGACCTTCCGTCGCGCTCCTGTGACGTCGGCGTCTGCTGGGCTCCTTCCAGGACCTTACGCAACGTCCGGACGTGAGGCGGGGCTTCAGTTCTCGCGCGCTTTCGGAGTCCACGCCCCTCTTCTTCCCGCGCGGCGTCCTCAAGATGGCGTCCAATGGCGGGAAAACTCCACGGATGGCGGGAAGAAGGCTGAAGATGGCGCCGGATGGCGGGAAACTTCACCGATGGCGGGAAGAAGGCTGAAGATGGCGCCGGATGGCGGGAATCTTCACCGATGGCGGGAATCTTCACCACTGGTAAGTTTGAACAGTCTTTGCTTTTCAGGCACGCAGTACCCGGTGGTTGCGGGCACGTGATCCTGCCGACTACGCCAAAGTTGACGCGCCCCTGGGCCTGTGTCGCGCTGCGTTGCGCACGCGGGAGCTTACCCGGAGCCGGATCTGTTTAGGGTTGTAGTCTCGTGGCGGTGACCCGTTCCGTGCCCAGGGAGTCAAACTGGACGGCAGTCTGTTAGCGGTAGAAAATGGTTGATGACTACGCCACCCGTTGAATGCAGCCAGGGGGCTGCTGCTGCAGGGCAGACCGCTGAGGCCGGTGGAAGGATGGTGCAGCGTGATAGTATAACCCCCAACGGGAGGGGTATGGCCTCAGGGCAGCCGACGTGGATGATGGGGGTAGCAGGAACCACTCAGAGACGGTATGGTAGCGTTCAGGGTCTTTACTGGTAACAACGATAGACCCTCCCGGAGTACTTGCTAGCGAACGGGGCCTGGTCAGTCCTTGAGCAGATGGGATCTCCCCTGGCCAGGCGTAGTTGTAGGCCTCCCAAGCTGACTGTACTCTTCTGGCTACCTTGCTAGAAGCTGATGTAAGTAGCCCACGTCCCTGAGTGTACCGTGTGGTGCTCACCCGTATGGCCGGTGACTCGGGGCCTTCTAATGGCTTCCGCTCCACGATGGCGGTGCTGGTCCCACGCGTGTGACCGGGCCTTCGGGCTTCTGGGCCAGGGGACCTGAAATCCCCTGCCTGACGGATTCTGCTGCTGGGTAGAAGTTAGTCCCCACAGCCTCGGACTCCGGGTCCGGTAAAGAATCTTCTTAGTCAGGGCGAGCTCTTTAGCTGCCAGCCCCTGACTCCTTGTGACTCTGCTGCTTCCTATGCTGCTCTTGTCTCTACTCTTCCTGGACTCACTAACCCTGCCTCAGCCCCGGGTTTATACAGGGGAAGTTCTTCCCCTCCCAAGGCTGGGCAGGAGGTGTGGCATGCACAGGATCCCTGACCAAAGGACCTCCCACCTGCTCTCAGACCTAATATCTCTATCACTGTGACAACCAGACCCCTGGGGTGTCACATATACAGAGACTGTACAGCCAGATACCTAGAATATAGCCTGGATATAACACCTACAGTATACAGAGACTGTACAGCCAGATACCTAGAATATACCCTGGATATAACACCTACAGTATACAGAGACTGTACAGCCAGATACCTAGAATATAGCCTGGATATAACACCTACAGTATACAGAGACTGTACAGCCAGATACCTAGAATATACCCTGGATATAACACCTACAGTATACAGAGACTGTACAGCCACATACCTAGAATATAGCCTGGATATAACACCTACAGTATACAGAGACTGTACAGCCAGATACCTAGAATATACCCTGGATATAACACCTACAGTATACAGAGACTGTACAGCCAGATACCTAGAATATAACCTGGATATAACACCTACAGTATACAGAGACTGCACAGCCACATACCTAGAATATACCCTGGATATAACACCTACAGTATACAGAGACTGTACAGCCAGATACCTAGAATATAACCTGGATATAACACCTACAGTATACAGAGACTCTACAGCCAGATACCTAGAATATAACCTGGATATAACACCTACAGTATACAGAGACTGTACAGCCACATACCTAGAATATAGCCTGGATATAACACCTACAGTATACAGAGACTGTACAGCCACATACCTAGAATATAACCTGGATATAACACCTACAGTATACAGAGACTGTACAGCCACATACCTAAAATATAGCCTGGATATAACATCTACAGTATACAGAGACTGTACAGCCAGATACCTAGAATATAGCCTGGATATAACACCTACAGTATACAGAGACTGTACAGTCACATACCTAGAATATAGCCTCGATATAACACCTACAGTATACAGAGACTGTACAGCCAGATACCTAGAATATAGCCTGGATATAACACCTACAGTATGCAGAGACTGTACAGTCAGATGCCTAGAATATACCCTGGATATAACACCTACAGTATACAGAGACTGTACAGCCACATACCTAGAATATAGCCTGTATATAACACCTACAGTATACAGAGACTGTACAGTCAGATGCCTAGAATATACCCTGGATATAACACCTACAGTATACAGAGACTGTACAGCCACATACCTAGAATATAGCCTGTATATAACACCTACAGTATACAGAGACTGTACAGCCACATACCTAGAATATAGCCTGGATATAACACCTACAGTATACAGAGACTGTACAGTCAGATGCCTAGAATATACCCTGGATATAACACCTACAGTATACAGAGACTGTACAGCCACATACCTAGAATATAGCCTGTATATAACACCTACAGTATACAGAGACTGTACAGCCACATACCTAGAATATAGCCTGGATATAACACCTACAGTATACAGAGACTGTACAGCCACATACCTAGAATATAGCCTGGATATAACACCTACAGTATACAGAGACTGTACAGTCAGATGCCTAGAATATACCCTGGATATAACACCTACAGTATGCAGAGACTGTACAGCCACATACCTAGAATATAGCCTGTATATAACACCTACAGTATACAGAGACTGTACAGCCACATACCTAGAATATAGCCTGGATATAACACCTACAGTATACAGAGACTGTACAGCCACATACCTAGAATATAGCCTGGATATAACACCTACAGTATACAGAGACTGCACAGCCACATACCTAGAATATACCCTGGATATAACACCTACAGTATACAGAGACTGTACAGCCACATACCTAGAATATACCCTGGATATAACACCTACAGTATACAGAGACTGTACAGCCACATACCTAGAATATAGCCTGGATATAACACCTACAGTATACAGAGACTGTACAGCCACATACCTAGAATATAGCCTGTATATAACACCTACAGTATGCAGAGACTGTACAGCCACATACCTAGAATATAGCCTGTATATAACACCTACAGTATACAGAGACTGTACAGCCACATACCTAGAATATAGCCTGGATATAACACCTACAGTATACAGAGACTGTACAGCCACATACCTAGAATATAGCCTGGATATAACACCTACAGTATACAGAGACTGTACAGCCACATACCTAGAATATACCCTGGATATAACACCTACAGTATGCAGAGACTGTACAGCCACATACCTAGAATATAGCCTGTATATAACACCTACAGTATACAGAGACTGTACAGCCACATACCTAGAATATAGCCTGGATATAACACCTACAGTATACAGAGACTGTACAGCCACATACCTAGAATATAGCCTGGATATAACACCTACAGTATACAGAGACTGCACAGCCACATACCTAGAATATACCCTGGATATAACACCTACAGTATACAGAGACTGTACAGCCACATACCTAGAATATACCCTGGATATAACACCTACAGTATACAGAGACTGTACAGCCACATACCTAGAATATACCCTGGATATAACACCTACAGTATACAGAGACTGTGCAGCCACATACCTAGAATATAGCCTGGATATAACACCTACAGTATACAGAGACTGTACAGCCAGATACCTAGAATATAGCCTGTATATAACACCTACAGTATACAGAGACTGTGCAGCCACATACCTAGAATATACCCTGGATATAACACCTACAGTATACAGAGACTGTACAGCCACATACCTAGAATATAGCCTGGATATAACACCTACAGTATACAGAGACTGTACAGCCAGATACCTAGAATATACCCTGGATATAACACCTATAGTATACAGAGACTGTACAGCCAGATACCTAGAATATAGCCTGGATATAACACCTACAGTATACAGAGACTGTACAGCCACATACCTAGAATATAGCCTGGATATAACACCTACAGTATACAGAGACTGTACAGCCATATACCTAGAATATAGCCTGTATATAACACCTACAGTATACAGAGACTGTACAGCCAGATACCTAGAATATAGCCTGGATATAACACCTACAGTATACAGAGACTGTACAGCCAGATACCTAGAATATACCCTGGATATAACACCTACAGTATACAGAGACTGTACAGCCAGATACCTAGAATATAGCCTGGATATAACACCTACAGTATACAGAGACTGTACAGCCAGATACCTAGAATATACCCTGGATATAACACCTACAGTATACAGAGACTGTACAGCCACATACCTAGAATATAGCCTGGATATAACACCTACAGTATACAGAGACTGTACAGCCAGATACCTAGAATATACCCTGGATATAACACCTACAGTATACAGAGACTGTACAGCCAGATACCTAGAATATAACCTGGATATAACACCTACAGTATACAGAGACTGCACAGCCACATACCTAGAATATAGCCTGGATATAACACCTACAGTATACAGAGACTGTACAGCCAGATACCTAGAATATAGCCTGGATATAACACCTACAGTATACAGAGACTGTACAGCCACATACCTAGAATATAGCCTGGATATAACACCTACAGTATACAGAGACTGTACAGCCACATACCTAGAATATACCCTGGATATAACACCTACAGTATACAGAGACTGTACAGCCAGATACCTAGAATATAACCTGGATATAACACCTACAGTATACAGAGACTCTACAGCCAGATACCTAGAATATAACCTGGATATAACACCTACAGTATACAGAGACTGTACAGCCACATACCTAGAATATAGCCTGGATATAATACCTACAGTATACAGAGACTGTACAGCCACATACCTAGAATATAACCTGGATATAACACCTACAGTATACAGAGACTGTACAGCCACATACCTAAAATATAGCCTGGATATAACATCTACAGTATACAGACACTGTACAGCCAGATACCTAGAATATAGCCTGGATATGACACCTACAGTATACAGAGACTGTACAGTCACATACCTAGAATATAGCCTGGATATAACACCTACAGTATACAGAGACTGTACAGCCACATACCTAGAATATAGCCTGGATATAACACCTACAGTATACAGAGACTGTACAGCCAGATACCTAGAATATAGCCTGGATATAACACCTACAGTATACAGAGACTGTACAGTCAGATACCTAGAATATAGCCTGTATATAACACCTACAGTATACAGAGACTGTACAGCCAGATACCTAGAATATAGCCTGGATATAACACCTACAGTATACAGAGACTGTACAGCCACATACCTAGAATATAACACCTACAGTATACAGAGACTGTACAGCCACATACCTAGAATATAGCCTGGATATAACACCTACAGTATACAGAGGCTGTACAGCCAGATGCCTAGAATATACCCTGGATATAACACCTACAGTATACAGAGACTGTACAGCCAGATACCTAGAATATAGCCTGGATATAACACCTACAGTATACAGAGACTGTACAGTCAGATACCTAGAATATAGCCTGTATATAACACCTACAGTATACAGAGACTGTACAGCCAGATACCTAGAATATAGCCTGGATATAACACCTACAGTATACAGAGACTGTACAGCCACATACCTAGAATATAACCTGGATATAACACCTACAGTATACAGAGACTGTACAGCCAGATACCTAGAATATAGCCTGGATATAACACCTACAGTATACAGAGACTGTACAGTCAGATACCTAGAATATAGCCTGTATATAACACCTACAGTATACAGAGACTGTACAGCCAGATACCTAGAATATAACCTGGATATAACACCTACAGTATACAGAGACTCTACAGCCACATACCTAGAATATAACCTGGATATAACACCTACAGTATACAGAGACTGTACAGCCACATACCTAGAATATAGCCTGGATATAACACCTACAGTATACAGAGACTGTACAGCCACATACCTAGAATATAGCCTGGATATAACACCTACAGTATACAAAGACTGTACAGCCAGATACCTAGAATATAACCTGGATATAACACCTACAGTATACAGAGACTCTACAGCCACATACCTAGAATATAGCCTGGATATAACACCTACAGTATACAGAGACTGTACAGCCACATACCTAGAATATAGCCTGGATATAACACCTACAGTATACAGAGACTGTACAGCCAGATACCTAGAATATAGCCTGGATATAACACCTACAGTATACAGAGACAGTACAGCCACATACCTAGAATATAGCCTGTATATAACACTTACAGTATACAGAGACTGTACAGCCAGATACCTAGAATATAGCCTGGATATAACACCTACAGTATACAGAGACAGTACAGCCACATACATAGAATATAGCCTGTATATAACACCTACAGTATACAGAGACTGTACAGCCACATACCTAGAATATAGCCTGGATATAACACCTGACGCGCCCCTGGGCCTGTGCTGAGTAGCGTCGCGCACGCGGGGGCCTACCCGGAGCCGGATCTGATAGGGGTAGTAGTCTCGTGGCGGTGACCCGGTCCGTGCCCAGGGAGTCAAACTGAGTGGCAGTATTTAGCAGAAGATGGTACGGTGTTCGACTACGCCACCCGTTGAATGCGGCTATGAAGCCGCCGCTGCAGGGCAGACCGCTGAGGCCAGTGGTAAGGTTGTGCAGCGTAGCTGGTAGAACCCCCAACGGGAGGGGTATGGCCTCAGGGCAGCCGAAGTGTTTGAAGTGGGGTAGCAGGAACCACTCAGAGACGGTGCGGTGTAGTTTTGGGTCTTTACTGGTGACAAGGTAGACCCTCCCGGAGTACTGGCTAGCGATCGGGGCCTGGTCAGTCCGTGAGCTGATGGGATCTCCCCTGGCCAGGCGGAGTTGTAGGCCTCCCCAACTAATCGTACTCTTCTGGCTACCTTGCTAGAGGCGGGTAAAAGTAGCCCACGTCCCTGAGTGTACCGTGTGGTGCTCACCCGTATGGCCGGTGACTCGGGGCCTTTTGGTAACTTCCGCTCCACGTCGCGGTGCTGGTCCCTTGCGTGTGACCGTGCCTTCGGGTTTCTTGGCCAGAGGACCTGAAATCCCCTGCCGGGCGGTTTCTGCTGCTGGGTAAGGATTAGTCCCCACAGCCTCGGACCCCGGGTCCGGTAAGAACTCTTCAATCAGGGCGAGCTCTACAGCTTCCAGCCCCTGATCTCTTTTTAACACAGCTCCCACAGAGCTCCTGATCTTTCTTGTTCCTAAACCTGCTCCACTACAGACCAGACTGTGTCTCTGTCTGTGTTCTCTCACTCTACTCTACCCACTAACCCTGCCTCAGCCCCAGCTTTATATAGGGGAAGTTCTTCCCCTCCCAGGACTGGGCAGGAGGTGTGGCATGCATAGGATGTCTGACCAGGAAACCTCCCACCTGCTCACAGACGTAATATTGCTATTACTGTGGGAACCAGACCCCTGGGGTGCCACATTACCCCCTAGTGAAATTTAGTACTCCGGGACTAAACATATTTTTGTAAACATAATAAGTATAAACAGAAACAGCATAACAAAGAAAAACACATTATGGTGGTCACGGCGTGTCCGCAACCGGGTGCAGTTTTTAAAGAAAACAAGGGTGTCCATTTCACCAAGGAACAGGGAGCCGTAACCAGGTAGGGGTCTGTCCTACCCCGAGTCTTTAACAGTCTTAGTCCTTTCCTGGGTTACGCTCCAAACATATGTACAAAGGATTCCGGATAATCCCTAAACGACACCTATAAAATAACTAAAAATACACAATTATTTACAGGCAACAATAAACAGGTAAATACAGATAAAGCAGTCTAAACACTTAGATCCTCCAACGTACGGGCAACTGGCCTCTAGTGGCTCTAGTGGACCTACGGAGCTGACTAACTGGTCCTGAGCTACAGGGTGTAGGGGCTGTCAAAGGTAAACTGGGCAGCTGTCTACGGGCTCTTTGGCTCACTAGGGGCACGGCAGGCTCACTATAAGCAGAGGGTTGATCCTCCTGGTCTGCTTGTGTGGGGTCTTCTGCCTCCTGGACCGGCTGCTCTTCCAGCTCTACCTGTTTCTCCGTAGGTACTTGAGATGCTGGTTGGAGGAAGGTGAGGACGGGTACCACAACAGCGCCATTGACTTGAGTCCAAGACCGAGGGAAGTCTCCGAGCACAGTACTGACCATATCTTCCCTTTCCTCTGCGGGTCGAGGGTCTTCTTGTTCTTCTTCAGGGTTCCGTAGCTGTTCGGGACACTTCTTCAGGTGATCTCGGGATACAATGGCTGTGGTTTCTCCTCCATCCTTACTGATTGTGCAGACTTTCGGGTTCTCATGGCTTGAGGGCAGTACGGTGTACGGGTCCTTCTCCCACTGGTCGTCCAACTTGTGGAGCCGTCTCTTCCTCTTCAAGACCTGCTCTCCAGGTACCAGGGGAACAGCGGGAGCATACTGGTTGTAAGTCTTCTCCTGTCTTTCTCTAGCTTGACAGAGACTTCGCTCCACGCTCTCCTGTACTTTCCGGTACTGCTGCTGCCTCTCTGTGTCCCAGTCTGCTTCTGGTGAAGTGTCCTCGGGTGTCAGGACTCCCATATCCAGGTCAACAGGCAGCTTACCAGGTCTTGCTCTCATTAGGTAAGCCGGGGTACAGTTGGTAGAACCTACCGGGATGTGGTTGTATAGGTCCACCAGATCAGGCAGTTTCTCAGGCCACAGACTGCGTTCTTCCAGGGGCAATGTTTTTAAAAGGTCTATCACCACCTGGTTCATTTTCTCACAGAGTCCATTGGTTTGCGGATGATAGGGTGTTGTTCTTATCTTCCGGCAGCCATACAGAGTGCAGAACTCCTGGAAGACTTCCGCTTCAAAGGCAGGTCCCTGGTCCGTCAGCACCTTCTCTGGGTATCCGTGTGGATGGCAGAAGTGCTGCTGGAAGGCTCTAGCTGCTGTTTGAGCCGTTAAGTCCTTGACGGGGACGACAACCAAGAACCGGGAGTAGTGATCCACGATGGTTAACGCATAGACGTAGCCACTTCTGCTGGGGGTCAGTTTTACATGATCCAAGGCTACCAGTTCCAACGGCTGCTTGGTGACGATGGACTGCAGGGGAGTCTTCTGGCTAGCACGGTCCTTCCTTCTTAGGTTGCATGGGCCACAGTCTCTGCACCACCTCTCGATGGTTCCTCTCATGCCTACCCAGTGGAACCGCCCGCGCAGCAGGAACTCCAGCTTCTTCCATCCGAAGTGCCCAGCTCCGTCGTGGTATGCCTCCAGTACCATAGCCGCGTCTCTTCTTGGCACCACTACTTGCCAGATCAGTTCATGCGTCCGGGAGTTAACCATTCTGCGGCACAACTTCCCCTTGTAAAGGAACAGTCGACTCTTCTCAACCCACAGTTGCTTGGCCTCCTCCGGAGCGTCTGGGTCAAGGCGGGCATCTGGCTGAGTCAGCATCTCCTTCACCAGTCGGACGGCGGGGTCACTGTCTTGCGTTTCCGCCCAGTTGTAATGAGGTAAGGGGTTGAACGTAGCAGATTGCTTACCCCTTACACGGTGGGAATACTGGATAGTCCCATGACGGTGGAACGCGAGGAGTTCAACTTCTTCCAGTTCCTCTGGATCTTCCCCTACGTCCGGTAGGTTTGGCATTCTGGACAAGGCATCCGCGTTGGTATTGGAGCGTCCTGCCCGGTATTTGATCGTGAACTCATAGTTGGACAGGCGGGCCATCCATCTCTGCTCCAGGGCACCGAGTCTTGCAGTGTCCAGATGTGTCAACGGGTTGTTATCCGTGTACACGGTGAACCGGGAAGAGGCGAGGTAGTGCCTAAAGCGTTCGGTGACTGCCCACACCACTGCCAGGAACTCTAGCTTGAATGAGCTGTAATTCTCAGGGTTTCTTTCGGTGGGTCGCAGTTTTCGGCTGGCGTAAGCAATTACCCGTTCTTTCCCCTGCTGGATCTGGGACAGTACGGCTCCTAGCCCGATGTTACTTGCGTCGGTGTAGAGGATAAAGGGCTGGCTGTAATCCGGGTACGCCAGGATTTCATCCCCCGTGAGGGCCATCTTCAGCTGGCGGAAGGACTCTTCTTCCAGCTTCTCCCATCTGAAGGGCGGCTTCTGGTTCTTGGCCTTCCTGGACTGGCCTATCAGGAGGTCCTGCATAGGAGCTGCCTTTTTGGTGAAACCGGGAATGAATCTTCGGTAGTAGCCTACCAACCCGAGGAACTGCCGCACTTCCTTTACGCTGGAGGGGCTTGGCCATTCCTTAATTGCGGTGATCTTATCAGGGTCGGGAGCCACTCCGTCAGCACTCACCACGTGTCCCAGGTACTGCACCTTTGGTTTCAGGAGGTGACACTTGGAGGGTTTCACCTTTAGGCCGTAGTTTGCCAGGGCTTCGAACACTTCTGCCAGGTGTTTCAGGTGGTCCTCGTAGGTCTTGGAGTAGACGATGACATCGTCCAGGTATAACAGGACCGTCTCGAAGTTTCGGTGTCCCAGACAGCATTCCATCAATCGTTGGAAGGTTCCTGGTGCGTTGCAGAGTCCGAACGGCATGCAGGTAAACTCGCTAAGTCCCATCGGGGTGGTGAATGCGGTCTTCTCCCGGTCCGCCTCTGCTACAGGAACCTGCCAGTACCTGCTAGTGAGATCCAAAGTGGAGAAGAAGTTAGCAGATTTTAAAGCAGCCAAAGACTCCTCTATCCTTTGTAAGGGGTACGCATCTTTGTGTGTGATACGGTTGATTTTCCGGTAATCTACACACATTCTCATAGTGTTGTCTTTCTTTTTAACCAAGACTAGTGGAGCTGCCCAGGGGCTACAGCTATCCCTGATTACTCCAGCCTCCTTCATGTCTCTAAGCATCCCCTTGGCGTGTTGGTAGTGTGCAGGGGGTACGGGTCGGTATCTCTCCTTTATGGGAGGATGGTCTCCCGTGGGGATGTGGTGTTCTACCCCTTTTACTCGCCCGAAGTCTAACGGGTGTTTACTAAACACTCTCTCGTACTCTTGAACCACCCAATAGACTCCCTGTTTCTGGTGTGAGGGAGTGGAGTCAGTACCCAGATGTAGTTGCTGACACCAGTCCTCCATTGGTTTCTTAGAGCCGTTACCTTCCTCTGGTTGAGATGGAGGCAAGGGTTCCACGGCCTGTACAGAATTCTGATTGATGGTATACAATTTGGCTAGCGTAGCATACCGGGGCAGGTACACTTCCCTCTTCCCGATATTTATTATGCGAACGGGCACCCTCCCATGGCGTACATCAACCACCCCCCGTGCTGTCAAAATGGTGGGCCTACTGTCTGAGTAGACGGGTTCTACCATTGCTTGGTAGTCTCTACCTCTTAGACCAATAGCTGCCCGGCACCAAATCATCATTTCACTTTTTGGGGGCATGGCAATAGGGAAAGGGTCACACATTCTCACGCTTCCAATCTCACCACCGGAGAGTTCCACCTGTTGCCGCCGCATCAGTGCCCGGATCTCTTTTTGGAGCACTCGCTGCTGGCCGGAGCTGGCGTTCTTGGCAACCTGCTGTAAAATGAAAATCACCTCTGCAAGACAATTTTCAATCACATTAGTTCCTAGAGTTATCTTTGGGTGACTCTCGCGCTTGTCAATGTCTACAATGATCAGTCCCTGTGCTGCCAGTTCGACTCTACCGATTTTAATGGTCATCTCTTTGAATCCGATCTGTGGCACGGGTTGACCATTGCTGGCGATGATACTCAAGTCGTCGTCAGGGTAGCGGGTTATATCCGAGTCATTCCAGTACTGCTCAAAGAGCACGTACGGGATGGTGGTGACCTGTGACCCGGTGTCAAGTAGGGCACTCATAGGAATGCCATCCAGTACCACAGGCAAGACTGGACGTCCTCCCACGTATTTGTCACGCCAGTTCGATGGCCTTGGTGATCTTTTTCCTGGGGGTTGGCCCTCTACCCCAGGTTGTGCCAGTTTAAAGGACAGTACCTTGCCATATGTCCGGGTTGATTGCAGCGGCGGCAGATGGGTTGTCCGTCCTCGTTGTATCGGTCGCTGGGTCTTCCTCTGGCCGGTGGAGTCCTCCTTGGTCGACGCCACGGGATGTCCTCCGGTCCGGATGCCAGCTGGATCTTCCCTGGAGCAGAAACCTGTAAAGACTGCACAGTTCGGGTTAGCGCAGCAACGCTTTTAGCTAGCTCTTGGACCTGATGGTGCAAGTCTGGAGCCGGGTCATTGTTCAAAGCCTGCGCGTCAGCTCCCACAGGCCCTGCCGACAAGGGCGCCGCCTCCTGGTGGTAAGCGGTAGTAGGGCGCCTGTGGGTCACCACGCCACCCGGTGCCGGTTCTCGGAGCACCCGGATGGCTCTGTCCTTGAACTGTGCAAAGTCCAGATGAGGATCCTGTAAGGCCATTGCCCGCAACTGGGTTCGGTGGGCATTGCAATATAGTCCCTCTATAAATTGTTCGGTCAACAGCCTGTCCTCATTTCCCACGCCGTCAGGGTCGGTCTGCTTAATGGCTCTCAGGGCCTCTTGTAGGTTTAGTGCATAGTCCCTTATATTCTCATGTGCTTGCTGTTTGCACCCGTAGAATCTAAGCTTAATCTCGGCTGAGGTGCGGGTATCAAAGGTGTCCTTCAGCCGGGTTAATATCCCTGCGACAGTCCTCCTCCCAGGTGGCCAGGACTTTACCTCCCTTTGGGCTGCCCCGGTTAGTTGGGCCACCAGGATGCTCACTTTTTGCTCTTCTGTGAGGGGGTACACCTGGAAGAGGCTATCCAGCTTTTCTCTAAAGTCACTCAGGGTATGTGACTCCCCTGAGTACTGGGGTAGCCAGGCTGCCCCCGGGATATAGGGCATAGTGAAAGGCATGACCGCAGCAGCGGTGGCGCTGGCGGTGGCTGCGGCAGTGAAGCTCTCCTCCGTATCCGACATCTTCCTCCCCCCTAGTGGACCGTGGCCTACCTTGCGATGATCCTCTTCCGTAGGCCGCGGCTCCGCAGTGGATCGTCAGGGTCGAGGACCTTCCGTCGCGCTCCAATGACGTCGGCGTCTGCTTGGCTCCTTCCAGGACCTTACGCAACGTCCGGACGTGAGCCGGGGCTTCAGTTCTCGCGGCTTTTCGGAGTCCACGCCCCTCTTCTTCCCGCGCGGCGTCTTCAAGATGACGTCCAACGGCGGGAAAACTCCACGGATGGCGGGAAGAAGGCAGAAGATGGCGCCGGATGGCGGGAAAACTTCACGGATGGCGGGAAGAAGGCAGAAGATGGCGCCGGATGGCGGGAATCTTCACCACAGGTAAGTTTGAACAGTCTTTTTCAGGCACGCAGTACCCGGTGGTTGCGGGCACGAAATCCTGCCGACTACGCCAAAGTTGACGCGACCCTGGGCCTGTGCTGAGTAGCGTCGCGCACGCGGGGGCCTACCCGGAGCCGGATCTGATAGGGGTAGTAGTCTCGTGGCGGTGACCCGGTCCGTGCCCAGGGAGTCAAACTGAGTGGCAGTATTTAGCAGAAGATGGTACGGTGTTCGACTACGCCACCCGTTGAATGCGTCTATGAAGCCGCCGCTGCAGGGCAGACCGCTGAGGCCAGTGGTAAGGTTGTGCAGCGTAGCTGGTAGAACCCCCAACGGGAGGGGTATGGCCTCAGGGCAGCCGAAGTGTTTGAAGGGGGGTAGCAGGAACCACTCAGAGACGGTGCGGTGTAGTTTTGGGTCTTTACTGGTGACAAGGTAGACCCTCCCGGAGTACTGGATAGCGAACGGGGCCTGGTCAGTCCGTGAGCTGATGGGATCTCCCCTGGCCAGGCGGAGTTGTAGGCCTCCCCAACTAATCGTACTCTTCTGGCTACCTTGCTAGAGGCGGGTAAAAGTAGCCCACGTCCCTGAGTGTACCGTGTGGTGCTCACCCGTATGGCCGGTGACTCGGGGCCTTTTGGTAACTTCCGCTCCACGTCGCGGTGCTGGTCCCTTGCGTGTGACCGTGCCTTCGGGTTTCTTGGCCAGAGGACCTGAAATCCCCTGCCGGGCGGTTTCTGCTGCTGGGTAAGGATTAGTCCCCACAGCCTCGGACCCCGGGTCCGGTAAGAACTCTTCAATCAGGGCGAGCTCTACAGCTTCCAGCCCCTGATCTCTTTTTAGCACAGCTCCCACAGAGCTCCTGATCTTTCTTGTTCCTAAAGCTGCTCCACTACAGACCAGACTGTGTCTCTGTCTGTGTTCTCTCACTCTACTCTACCCACTAACCCTGCCTCAGCCCCAGCTTTATATAGGGGAAGTTCTTCCCCTCCCAGGACTGGGCAGGAGGTGTGGCATGCATAGGATGTCTGACCAGGAAACCTCCCACCTGCTCACAGACGTAATATTGCTATTACTGTGGGAACCAGACCCCTGGGGTGCCACACACCTACAGTATACAAAGACTGTACAGCCACATACCTAGAATATAAAAAACCAAGCAATGTGAACTGAGGTCTAAGATGGTAGACATGCAAGAAATAGGAGCATGTTCACACTAGCAAAAAGAAGCAAAACCTACAAAAGACAAAAAATATATCTCATACCCAACCATCATTATATATAAATGTAAAGCAAAGTTGCATAATAAATATAGGGTACTTAGTGAACTATTTTTGATCAAAAAAGTATACAAGCCGTCCCACCAGCGGCAAGGTGACCCTAAATTGGGACGGTACCTATACTGTCTATATTAAAAACCTTACTGTATATCAAAGTTGAAGTAATGCATATAAAAGGGTAGACAAATAGGACCTGGATATAACACCTACAGTATACAGAGACTGTACAGCCAGATACCTAGAATATAGCCTGGATATAACACCTACAGTATACAGAGACTGTACAGCCAGATACCTAGAATATAGCCTGGATATAACACCTACAGTATACAGAGACTGTACAGCCACATACCTAGAATATAACCTGGATATAACACCTACAGTATACAGAGACAGTACAGCCACATACCTAGAATATACCCGGGATATAACACCTACAGTATACAGAGACTGTACAGCCACATACCTAGAATATACCCTGGATATAACACCTACAGTATACAGAGACTGTACAGCCAGATACCTAGAATATAACCTGGATATAACACCTACAGTATACAGAGACTGCACAGCCACATACCTAGAATATAGCCTGTATATAACACCTACAGTATACAGAGACTGTACAGCCAGATACCTAGAATATAGCCTGGATATAACACCTACAGTATACAGAGACTGCACAGCCACATACCTAGAATATAGCCTGTATATAACACCTACAGTATACAGAGACTGTACAGCCACATACCTAGAATATAGCCTGGATATAACACCTACAGTATACAGAGACTGTACAGCCAGATACCTAGAATATAGCCTGGATATAACACCTACAGTATACAGAGACTGCACAGCCACATACCTAGAATATAGCCTGTATATAACACCTACAGTATACAGAGACTGTACAGCCACATACCTAGAATATAGCCTGGATATAACACCTACAGTATACAGAGACTGTACAGCCAGATACCTAGAATATAGCCTGGATATAACACCTACAGTATACAGAGACTGCACAGCCACATACCTAGAATATACCCTGGATATAACACCTACAGTATACAGAGACTGCACTGCCACATACCTAGAATATAGCCTGGATATAACACCTACAGTATACAGAGACTGTACAGCCAGATACCTAGAATATAGCCTGGATATAACACCTACAGTATACAGAGACTGCACAGCCACATACCTAGAATATAGCCTGTATATAACACCTACAGTATACAGAGACTGTACAGCCACATACCTAGAATATAGCCTGGATATAACACCTACAGTATACAGAGACTGTACAGCCAGATACCTAGAATATAGCCTGGATATAACACCTACAGTATACAGAGACTGCACAGCCACATACCTAGAATATACCCTGGATATAACACCTACAGTATACAGAGACTGCACTGCCACATACCTAGAATATAGCCTGGATATAACACCTACAGTATACAGAGACTGTACAGCCAGATACCTAGAATATAGCCTGGATATAACACCTACAGTATACAGAGACTGCACTGCCACATACCTAGAATATAGCCTGGATATAACACCTACAGTATACAGAGACTGTACAGCCACATACCTAGAATATAGCCTGGATATAACACCTACAGTATACAGAGACTGTACAGCCACATACCTAGAATATAGCCTGGATATAACACCTACAGTATACAGAGACTGTACAGTCACATACCTAGAATATAGCCTGTATAAAACACCTACAGTATACAGAGACTGTACAGCCACATACCTAGAATATAGCCTGTATATAACACCTACAGTATACAGAGACTGTACAGCCACATACCTAGAATATAACCTGGATATAACACCTACAGTATACAGAGACTGTACAGCCACATACCTAGAATATAGCCTGGATATAACACCTACAGTTTACAGAGACTGCACAGCCACATACCTAGAATATACCCTGGATATAACACCTACAGTATACAGAGACTGTGCAGCCAGATACCTAGAATATAACCTGGATATAACACCTACAGTATACAGAGACAGTACAGCCACATACCTAGAATATAGCCTGGATATAACACCTATAATATACAGAGACTGTACAGCCAGATACCTAGAATATAGCCTGGATATAACACCTACAGTATACAGAGACTGTACAGCCACATACCTAGAATATAGCCTGTATATAACACCTACAGTATACAGAGACTGTACAGCCAGATACCTAGGATATAGCCTGGATATAACACCTACAGTATACAGAGACTGCACAGCCACATACCTAGAATATAGCCTGGATATAACACCTACAGTATACAGAGACTGTACAGCCAGATACCTAGAATATAACCTGGATATAACACCTACAGTATACAGAGACTGTACAGCCACATACCTAGAATATACCCTGGATATAACACCTACAGTATACAGAGACTGCACAGCCACATACCTAGAATATACCCTGGATATAACACCTACAGTATACAGAGACTGTACAGCCACATACCTAGAATATAGCCTGGATATAACACCTACAGTGTACAGACACTGTACAGCCAGATACCTAGAATATACCCTGGATATAACACCTACAGTATACAGAGACTGTACAGCCACATACCTAGAATATAGCCTGGATATAACACCTACAGTATACAGACACTGTACAGCCAGATACCTAGAATATACCCTGGATATAACACCTACAGTATACAGAGACTGTACAGCCACATACCTAGAATATAGCCTGGATATAACACCTACAGTATACAGAGACTGTACAGCCACATACCTAGAATATAGCCTGGATATAACACCTACAGTATACAGAGACTGTACAGCCAGATACCTAGAATATAACCTGGATATAACACCTATAGTATACAGAGACTGTACAGCCACATACCTAGAATATAGCCTGGATATAACACCTACAGTATACAGACACTGTACAGCCAGATACCTAGAATATACCCTGGATACAACACCTACAGTATACAGAGACTGTACAGCCACATACCTAGAATATAGCCTGGATATAACACCTACAGTATACAGAGACTGTACAGCCAGATACCTAGAATATAGCCTGGATATAACACCTACAGTATACAGAGACTGCACAGCCACATACCTAGAATATAGCCTGTATATAACACCTACAGTATACAGAGACTGTACAGCCACATACCTAGAATATAGCCTGGATATAACACCTACAGTATACAGAGACTGTACAGCCAGATACCTAGAATATAGCCTGGATATAACACCTACAGTATGCAGAGACTGCACAGCCACATACCTAGAATATACCCTGGATATAACACCTACAGTATACAGAGACTGTACAGCCAGATACCTAGAATATAGCCTGGATATAACACCTACAGTATACAGAGACTGTACAGCCACATACCTAGAATATAGCCTGGATATAACACCTACAGTATACAGAGACTGCACTGCCACATACCTAGAATATAGCCTGGATATAACACCTACAGTATACAGAGACTGCACTGCCACATACCTAGAATATAACCTGGATATAACACCTACAGTATACAGAGACTGTACAGCCAGATACCTAGAATATAGCCTGGATATAACACCTACAGTATACAGAGACTGCACTGCCACATACCTAGAATATAGCCTGGATATAACACCTACAGTATACAGAGACTGTACAGCCAGATACCTAGAATATAGCCTGGATATAACACCTACAGTATACAGAGACTGTACAGCCAGATACCTAGAATATAGCCTGGATATAACACCTACAGTATACAGAGACTGCACAGCCACATACCTAGAATATACCCTGGATACAACACCTACAGTATACAGAGACTGCACTGCCACATACCTAGAATATAGCCTGGATATAACACCTACAGTATACAGAGACTGTACAGCCAGATACCTAGAATATAGCCTGGATATAACACCTACAGTATACAGAGACTGCACAGCCACATACCTAGAATATACCCTGGATACAACACCTACAGTATACAGAGACTGCACAGCCACATACCTAGAATATACCCTGGATACAACACCTACAGTATACAGAGACTGTACAGCCACATACCTAGAATATAGCCTGGATATAACACCTACAGTATACAGAGACTGTACAGCCACATACCTAGAATATAGCCTGGATATAACACCTACAGTATACAGAGACTGTACAGCCAGATACCTAGAATATACCCTGGATATAACACCTACAGTATACAGAGACTGTACAGCCAGATACCTAGAATATAGCCTGGATATAACACCTACAGTATACAGAGACTGTACAGCCACATACCTAGAATATAGCCTGGATATAACACCTACAGTATACAGAGACTGTACAGCCACATACCTAGAATATAGCCTGGATATAACACCTACAGTATACAGAGACTGTACAGTCACATACCTAGAATATAGCCTGTATAAAACACCTACAGTATACAGAGACTGTACAGCCACATACCTAGAATATAGCCTGTATATAACACCTACAGTATACAGAGACTGTACAGCCACATACCTAGAATATAACCTGGATATAACACCTACAGTATACAGAGACTGCACAGCCACATACCTAGAATATACCCTGGATATAACACCTACAGTATACAGAGACTGTGCAGCCAGATACCTAGAATATAACCTGGATATAACACCTACAGTATACAGAGACAGTACAGCCACATACCTAGAATATAGCCTGGATATAACACCTATAATATACAGAGACCGTACAGCCAGATACCTAGAATATAGCCTGGATATAACACCTACAGTATACAGAGACTGTACAGCCACATACCTAGAATATAGCCTGTATATAACACCTACAGTATACAGAGACTGTACAGCCAGATACCTAGGATATAGCCTGGATATAACACCTACAGTATACAGAGACTGTACAGCCACATACCTAGAATATAGCCTGGATATAACACCTACAGTATACAGAGACTGTACAGCCAGATACCTAGAATATAGCCTGGATATAACACCTACAGTATACAGAGACTGTACAGCCACATACCTAGAATATACCCTGGATATAACACCTACAGTATACAGAGACTGTACAGCCACATACCTAGAATATAGCCTGGATATAACACCTACAGTATACAGAGACTGTACAGCCACATACCTAGAATATACCCTGGATATAACACCTACAGTATACAGAGACTGTACAGCCACATACCTAGAATATAGCCTGGATATAACACCTACAGTATACAGAGACTGTACAGCCACATACCTAGAATATACCCTGGATATAACACCTACAGTATACAGAGACTGTACAGCCACATACCTAGAATATAGCCTGGATATAACACCTACAGTATACAGACACTGTACAGCCACATACCTAGAATATACCCTGGATATAACACCTACAGTATACAGAGACTGTGCAGCCACATACCTAGAATATAGCCTGGATATAACACCTACAGTATACAGACACTGTACAGCCAGATACCTAGAATATAACCTGGATATAACACCTACAGTATACAGAGACTGTACAGCCAGATACCTAGAATATAACCTGGATATAACACCTACAGTATACAGAGACTGTACAGCCACATACCTAGAATATAGCCTGGATATAACACCTACAGTATACAGAGACTGTACAGCCAGATACCTAGAATATAACCTGGATATAACACCTATAGTATACAGAGACTGTACAGCCACATACCTAGAATATAGCCTGGATATAACACCTACAGTATACAGACACTGTACAGCCAGATGCCTAGAATATACCCTGGATACAACACCTACAGTATACAGAGACTGCACTGCCACATACCTAGAATATAGCCTGGATATAACACCTACAGTATACAGAGACTGTACAGCCAGATACCTAGAATATAGCCTGGATATAACACCTACAGTATACAGAGACTGCACAGCCACATACCTAGAATATAGCCTGTATATAACACCTACAGTATACAGAGACTGTACAGCCACATACCTAGAATATAGCCTGGATATAACACCTACAGTATACAGAGACTGTACAGCCAGATACCTAGAATATAGCCTGGATATAACACCTACAGTATACAGAGACTGTACAGCCACATACCTAGAATATAGCCTGGATATAACACCTACAGTATACAGAGACTGTACAGCCACATACCTAGAATATAGCCTGGATATAACACCTACAGTATACAGAGACTGCACTGCCACATACCTAGAATATAGCCTGGATATAACACCTACAGTATACAGAGACTGTACAGACAGATACCTAGAATATAGCCTGGATATAACACCTACAGTATACAGAGACTGTACAGCCAGATACCTAGAATATAGCCTGGATATAACACCTACAGTATACAGAGACTGTACAGCCAGATACCTAGAATATACCCTGGATATAACACCTACAGTATACAGAGACTGTACAGCCAGATACCTAGAATATAGCCTGGATATAACACCTACAGTATACAGAGACTGTACAGCCAGATACCTAGAATATAACCTGGATATAACACCTACAGTATACAGAGACTGTACAGCCAGATACCTAGAATATAGCCTGGATATAACACCTACAGTATACAGAGACTGTACAGCCAGATACCTAGAATATAGCCTGGATATAACACCTACAGTATACAGAGACTGCACAGCCACATACCTAGAATATACCCTGGATACCACACCTACAGTATACAGAGACTGCACTGCCACATACCTAGAATATAGCCTGGATATAACACCTACAGTATACAGAGACTGTACAGCCAGATACCTAGAATATAGCCTGGATATAACACCTACAGTATACAGAGACTGTACAGCCACATACCTAGAATATAGCCTGGATATAACACCTACAGTATACAGAGACTGTACAGCCACATACCTAGAATATAGCCTGGATATAACACCTACAGTATACAGAGACTGTACAGTCACATACCTAGAATATAGCCTGTATAAAACACCTACAGTATACAGAGACTGTACAGCCACATACCTAGAATATAGCCTGTATATAACAACTACAGTATACAGAGACTGTACAGCCACATACCTAGAATATAACCTGGATATAACACCTACAGTATACAGAGACTGTACAGCCACATACCTAGAATATAGCCTGGATATAACACCTACAGTATACAGACACTGTACAGCCAGACACTTAGAATATAGCCTGGATATAACACCTACAGTATACAGAGACTGCACAGCCACATACCTAGAATATACCCTGGATATAACACCTACAGTATACAGAGACTGTGCAGCCAGATACCTAGAATATAACCTGGATATAACACCTACAGTATACAGAGACTGTACAGCCACATACCTAGAATATAGCCTGGATATAACACCTACAGTATACAGAGACTGTACAGCCAGATACCTAGAATATAGCCTGGATATAACACCTACAGTATACAGAGACTGTACAGCCAGATACCTAGAATATAGCCTGGATATAACACCTACAGTATACAGAGACTGTACAGTCATATACCTAGAATATAGCCTGGATATAACACCTACAGTATACAGAGACTGTACAGCCACATACCTAGAATATAGCCTGGATATAACACCTACAGTATACAGAGACTGTACAGCCACATACCAAGAATATAGCCTGTATATAACACTTACAGTATACAGAGACTGTACAGCCAGATACCTAGAATATAGCCTGGATATAACACCTACAGTATACAGAGACTGTACAGCCAGATACCTAGAATATACCCTGGATATAACACCTACAGTATACAGAGACTGTACAGTCATATACCTAGAATATAGCCTGGATATAACACCTACAGTATACAGAGACTGTACAGCCACATACCTAGAATATAGCCTGGATATAACACCTACAGTATACAGAGACTGCACAGCCACATACCTAGAATATACCCTGGATATAACACCTACAGTATACAGAGACTGTACAGCCACATACCTAGAATATACCCTGGATATAACACCTACAGTATACAGAGACTGTACAGCCACATACCTAGAATATAACCTGGATATAACACCTACAGTATACAGAGACTGTGCAGCCAGATACCTAGAATATAACCTGGATATAACACCTACAGTATACAGACACTGTACAGCCAGATACCTAGAATATAGCCTGGATATAACACCTACAGTATACAGAGACTGTACAGCCAGATACCTAGAATATAGCCTGGATATAACACCTACAGTATACAGAGACTGCACTGCCACATACCTAGAATATAGCCTGGATATAACACCTACAGTATACCTAGACTGCACTGCCACATACCTAGAATATACCCTGGATATAACACCTACAGTATACAGAGACTGTACAGCCACATACCTAGAATATAGCCTGGATATAACACCTACAGTATACAGAGACTGTGCAGCCAGATACCTAGAATATAACCTGGATATAACACCTACAGTATACAGACACTGTACAGCCAGATACCTAGAATATAGCCTGGATATAACACCTACAGTATACAGAGACTGTACAGCCACATACCTAGAATATAGCCTGGATATAACACCTACAGTATACAGAGACTGTACAGCCACATACCTAGAATATAGCCTGGATATAACACCTACAGTATACAGACACTGTACAGCCAGATACCTAGAATATAGCCTGGATATAACACCTACAGTATACAGAGACTGTACAGTCATATACCTAGAATATAGCCTGGATATAACACCTACAGTATACAGAGACTGCACTGCCACATACCTAGAATATAGCCTGGATATAACACCTACAGTATACAGAGACTGTACAGCCACATACCTAGAATATAGCCTGGATATAACACCTACAGTATACAGAGACTGTACAGTCATATACCTAGAATATAGCCTGGATATAACACCTACAGTATACAGAGACTGTACAGCCACATACCTAGAATATACCCTGGATATAACACCTACAGTATACAGAGACTGTACAGCCACATACCTAGAATATACCCTGGATATAACACCTACAGTATACAGAGACTGTACAGTCATATACCTAGAATATAGCCTGGATATAACACCTACAGTATACAGAGACTGCACTGCCACATACCTAGAATATACCCTGGATATAACACCTACAGTATACAGAGACTGTACAGCCACATACCTAGAATATAGCCTGGATATAACACCTACAGTATACAGAGACTGTGCAGCCAGATACCTAGAATATAACCTGGATATAACACCTACAGTATACAGACACTGTACAGCCAGATACCTAGAATATAGCCTGGATATAACACCTACAGTATACAGAGACTGTGCAGCCAGATACCTAGAATATAGCCTGGATATAACACCTACAGTATACAGAGACTGTACAGCCACATACCTAGAATATAGCCTGGATATAACACCTACAGTATACAGAGACTGTACAGCCACATACCTAGAATATAGCCTGGATATAACACCTACAGTATACAGAGACTGTACAGCCACATACCTAGAATATAGCCTGTATATAACACTTACAGTATACAGAGACTGTACAGCCAGATACCTAGAATATACCCTGGATATAACACCTACAGTATACAGAGACAGTACAGCCACATACCTAGAATATAGCCTGTATATAACACTTACAGTATACAGAGACTGTACAGCCAGATACCTAGAATATACCCTGGATATAACACCTACAGTATACAGAGACAGTACCGCCACATACCTAGAATATAGCCTGGATATAACACCTACAGTATACAGAGACTGTACAGCCAGATACCTAGAATATAGCCTGGATATAACACCTACAGTATACAGAGACAGTACAGCCACATACCTAGAATATACCCTGGATATAACACCTACAGTATACAGAGACTGTACAGCCACATACCTAGAATATAGCCTGGATATAACACCTACAGTATACAGAGACTGTGCAGCCAGATACCTAGAATATAACCTGGATATAACACCTACAGTATACAGACACTGTACAGCCAGATACCTAGAATATAGCCTGGATATAACACCTACAGTATACAGAGACTGTGCAGCCAGATACCTAGAATATAGCCTGGATATAACACCTACAGTATACAGAGACTGTACAGCCACATACCTAGAATATAGCCTGGATATAACACCTACAGTATACAGAGACTGTACAGCCACATACCTAGAATATAGCCTGTATATAACACTTACAGTATACAGAGACTGTACAGCCAGATACCTAGAATATACCCTGGATATAACACCTACAGTATACAGAGACAGTACAGCCACATACCTAGAATATAGCCTGTATATAACACCTACAGTATACAGAGACTGTACAGCCACATACCTAGAATATAGCCTGGATATAACACCTACAGTATACAGAGACAGTACAGCCACATACCTAGAATATAGCCTGTATATAACACCTACAGTATACAGAGACTGTACAGCCAGATACCTAGAATATACCCTGGATATAACACCTACAGTATACAGAGACAGTACAGCCACATACCTAGAATATAGCCTGTATATAACACCTACAGTATACAGAGACTGTACAGCCACATACCTAGAATATAGCCTGGATATAACACCTACAGTATACAAAGACTGTACAGCCACATACCTAGAATATAAAAAACCAAGCAATGTGAACTAAGGTCTAAGATGGTAGACATGCAAGAAATAGGAGCATGTTCACACTAGCAAAAAGAAGCAAAACCTACAAAAGACAAAAAATATATCTCATACCCTACCATCATTATATATAAATGTAAAGCAAAGTTGCATAATAAATATAGGGTACTTAGTGAACTATTTTTGATCAAAAAAAGTATACAAGCCGTCCCACCAGCGGCAAGGTGACCCTAAATTGGGACGGAACCTATACTATCTATATTAAAACCTTACTGTATATCAAAGTTGAAGTAATGAATATAAAAGGGTAGACAAATAGGACCTGGATATAACACCTACAGTATACAGAGACTGTACAGCCAGATACCTAGAATATAGCCTGGATATAACACCTACAGTATACAGAGACTGTACAGCCACATACCTAGAATATAGCCTGGATATAACACCTACAGTATACAGAGACTGTACAGCCAGATACCTAGAATATAGCCTGGATATAACACCTACAGTATACAGAGACTGTACAGCCACATACCTAGAATATAACCTTGATATAACACCTACAGTATACACAGACTGTACAGCCAGATACCTAGAATATAGCCTGGATATAACACCTACAGTATACAGAGACTGTACAGCCACATACCTAGAATATAGCCTGGATATAACACCTACAGTATACAGAGACTGTACAGCCACATACCTAGAATATAGCCTGTATATAACACCTACAGTATACAGAGACTGTACAGCCACATACCTAGAATATAACCTGGATATAACACCTACAGTATACAGAGACTGTACAGCCAGATACCTAGAATATAGCCTGGATATAACACCTACAGTATACAGAGACTGTACAGCCACATACCTAGAATATAGCCTGGATATAACACCTACAGTATACAGAGACTGTACAGCCAGATACCTAGAATATAGCCTGGATATAACACCTACAGTATACAAAGACTGTACAGCCAGATACCTAGAATATAACATGGATATAACAGCTACAGTATACAGAGACTGTACAGCCAGATACCTAGAATATAGCCTGGATATAACACCTACAGTATACAAAGACTGTACAGCCAGATACCTAGAATATAACATGGATATAACACCTACAGTATACAGAGACTGTACAGCCAGATACCTAGAATATAACCTGGATATAACACCTACAGTATACAGAGACTGTACAGCCACATACCTAGAATATAGCCTGGATATAACACCTACAGTATACAGAGACTGTGCAGCCACTTACCTAGAATATAGCCTGGATATAGCACCTAAAGTATACAGAGACTGTACAGTCACATACCTAGAATATAACCTGGATATAACACCTACAGTATACAGAGACTGTACAGCCACATACCTAGAATATAACCTGGATATAACACCTACAGTATACAGAGACTGTACAGCCACATACCTAGAATATACCCTGGATATAACACCTACAGTATACAGAGACTGTGCAGCCACTTACCTAGAATATAGCCTGGATATAGCACCTAAAGTATACAGAGACTGTACAGTCACATACCTAGAATATAACCTGGATATAACACCTACAGTATACAGAGACTGTACAGCCACATACCTAGAATATAACCTGGATATAACACCTACAGTATACAGAGACTGTACAGCCACATACCTAGAATATAGCCTGGATATAACACCTACAGTATACAGAGACTGTACAGCCAGATACCTAGAATATAGCCTGGATATAACACGTACAGTATACAGAGACTGTACAGCCACATACCTAGAATATAGCCTGGATATAACACCTACAGTATACAGAGACTGTACAGCCACATACCTAGAATATACCCTGGATATAACACCTACAGTATACAGATACTGTACAGCCACATACCTAGAATATACCCTGGATATAACACCTACAGTATACAGAGACTGTACAGCCACATACCTAGAATATACCCTGGATATAACACCTACAGTATACAGAGACTGTACAGCCACATACCTAGAATATAGCCTGGATATAACACCTACAGTATACAGAGACTGTACAGCCAGATACCTAGAATATAGCCTGGATATAACACCTACAGTATACAGAGACTGTACAGCCACATACCTAGAATATAGCCTGGATATAACACCTACAGTATACAGAGACTGTACAGCCAGATACCTAGAATATAGCCTGGATATAACACCTACAGTATACAGAGACTGTACAGCCACATACCTAGAATATAGCCTGGATATAACACCTACAGTATACAGAGACTGTACAGCCAGATACCTAGAATATAGCCTGGATATAACACCTACAGTATACAGAGACTGTACAGCCAGATACCTAGAATATAGCCTGGATATAACACCTACAGTATACAGAGACTGTACAGCCACATACCTAGAATATAGCCTGGATATAACACCTACAGTATACAGAGACTGTACAGCCAGATACCTAGAATATAGCCTGGATATAACACCTACAGTATACAGAGACTGTACAGCCAGATACCTAGAATATAGCCTGGATATAACACCTACAGTATACAGAGACTGTACAGCCACATACCTAGAATATAGCCTGGATATAACACCTACAGTATACAGAGACTGTACAGCCAGATACCTAGAATATAGCCTGGATATAACACCTACAGTATACAGAGACTGTACAGCCACATACCTAGAATATAGCCTGGATATAACACCTACAGTATACAGAGACTGTACAGCCACATACCTAGAATATAACCTGGATATAACACCTACAGTATACAGAGACTGTACAGCCACATACCTAGAATATAGCCTGGATATAACACCTACAGTATACAGAGACTGTACAGCCAGATACCTAGAATATAGCCTGGATATAACACCTACAGTATACAGAGACTGTACAGCCACATACCTAGAATATAGCCTGGATATAACACCTACAGTATACAGAGACTGTACAGCCACATACCTAGAATATACCCTGGATATAACACCTACAGTATACAGATACTGTACAGCCACATACCTAGAATATACCCTGGATATAACACCTACAGTATACAGAGACTGTACAGCCACATACCTAGAATATACCCTGGATATAACACCTACAGTATACAGAGACTGTACAGCCAGATACCTAGAATATAGCCTGGATATAACATCTACAGTATAAAGAGACTGTACAGCCACATACCTAGAATATACCCTGGATATAACACCTACAGTATACAGAGACTGTACAGCCAGATACCTAGAATATAGCCTGGATATAACATCTACAGTATAAAGAGACTGTACAGCCACATACCTAGAATATACCCTGGATATAACACCTACAGTATACAGAGAGTGTACAGCCAGATACCTAGAATATAGCCTGGATATAACACCTACAGTATAAAGAGACTGTACAGCCAGATACCTAGAATATAGCCTGGATATAACACCTACAGTATACAGAGACTGTACAGCCAGATACCTAGAATATAGCCTGGATATAACACCTACAGTATAAAGAGACTGTACGGCCACATACCTAGAATATAGCCTGGATATAACACCTACAGTATACAGAGACTGTACAGTCACATGCCTAGAATATACCCTGGATATAACACCTACAGTATACAGAGACTGTACAGCCACATACCTAGAATATAGCCTGTATATAACACCTACAGTATACAGAGACTGTACAGCCACATACCTAGAATATAGCCTGGATATAACACCTACAGTATACAGAGACTGTACAGCCAGATACCTAGAATATAGCCTGTATATAACACCTACAGTATACAAAGACTGTACAGCCAGATACCTAGAATATAGCCTGGATATAACACCTACAGTATACAGAGACTGTACAGCCAGATACCTAGAATATAGCCTGGATATAACACCTACAGTATACAGACACTGTACAGCCACATACCTAGAATATAACCTGGATATAACACCTACAGTATACAGAGACTGTACAGCCACATACCTAGAATATAGCCTGGATATAACACCTACAGTATACAGACACTGTACAGCCACATACCTAGAATATACCCTGGATATAACACCTACAGTATACAGATACTGTACAGCCAGATACCTAGAATATAGCCTGGATATAACACCTACAGTATACAGAGACTGTACAGCCAGATACCTAGAATATAGCCTGGATATAACACCTACAGTATACAGATACTGTACAGCCAGATACCTAGAATATAACCTGGATATAACACCTACAGTATACAGAGACTGTACAGCCAGATGCCTAGAATATAGCCTGGATATAACACCTACAGTATACAGATACTGTACAGCCACATACCTAGAATATACCCTGGATATAACACCTACAGTATACAGAGACTGTACAGCCAGATACCTAGAATATAGCCTGGATATAACACCTACAGTATACAGACACTGTACAGCCAGATACCTAGAATATAGCCTGGATATAACACCTACAGTATACAGAGACTGTACAGCCAGATACCTAGAATATACCCTGGATATAACACTTACAGTATAAAGAGAATGTACAGCCACATACCTAGAATATAACCTGGATCTAACACCTACAGTATACAGAGACAGTACAGCCAGATACCTAGAATATACCCTGGATATAACACTTACAGTATAAAGAGACTGTACAGTCAGATACCTAGAATATAACCTGGATATAACACCTACAGTATACAGAGACTGTACAGCCAGATACCTAGAATATAGCCTGGATATAACACCTACAGTATACAGAGACTGTACAGCCAGATACCTAGAATATAGCCTGTATATAACACTTACAGTATAAAGAGAATGTACAGCCACATACCTAGAATATAACCTGGATATAACACCTACAGTATACAGAGACTGTACAGCCAGATACCTAGAATATACCCTGGATATAACACCTACAGTATACAGAGACTGTACAGTCAGATACCTAGAATATAACCTGGATATAACACTTACAGTATAAAGAGACTGTACAGCCAGATACCTAGAATATAGCCTGGATATCACACCTACAGTATACAGAGACTGTGCAGCCACATACCTAGAATATAGCCTGGATATAACACCTACAGTATACAGAGACTGTACAGTCAGATACCTAGAATATAACCTGGATATAACACCTACAGTATACAGAGACTGTACAGCCAGATACCTAGAATATACCCTGGATATAACACCTACAGTATACAGAGACTGTGCAGCCACATACCTAGAATATAGCCTGGATATAACACCTACAGTATACAGAGACTGTACAGCCACATACCTAGAATATAGCCTGGATATAACACCTACAGTATACAGAGACTGTACAGCCAAATACCTAGAATATAGCCTGGATATAACACCTACAGTATACAGAGACTGTACAGCCACATACCTAGAATATACCCTGGATATAACACCTACAGTATACAGAGACTGTACAGTCAGATACCTAGAATATAACCTGGATATAACACCTACAGTATACAGAGACTGTACAGCCAGATACCTAGAATATACCCTGGATATAACACCTACAGTATACAGAGACTGTGCAGCCACATACCTAGAATATAGCCTGGATATAACACCTACAGTATACAGAGACTGTACAGCCACATACCTAGAATATAGCCTGGATATAACACCTACAGTATACAGAGACTGTACAGCCACATACCTAGAATATAGCCTGGATATAACACCTACAGTATACAGAGACCGTACAGTCACATACCTAGAATATAGCCTGGATATAACACCTACAGTATACAGAGACTGTACGCCACATACCTAGAATATAGCCTGGATATAACACCTACAGTATACAGAGACTGTACAGCCAGACACCTAGAATATAGCCTGGATATAACACCTACAGTATACAGAGACTGTACAGCCACATACCTAGAATATAGCCTGGATATAACACCTACAGTATACAGAGTCTGTGCAGTCAGATACCTAGAATATAACCTGGATATAACACCTACAGTATACAGAGACTGTACAGCCAAATACCTAGAATATACCCTGGATATAACACCTACAGTATACAGAGACTGTACAGACAGATACCTAGAATATAGCCTGGATATAACACCTACAGTATACAGAGACTGTACAGCCAAATACCTAGAATATAGCCTGGATATAACACCTACAGTATACAGAGACTGTACAGCCAGATACCTAGAATATACCCTGGATATAACACCTACAGTATACAGAGACTGTACAGCCACATACCTAGAATATAGCCTGTATATAACACCTACAGTATACAGAGACTGTACAGCCAGATACCTAGAATATAGCCTGGATATAACACCTACAGTATACAGAGACTGTACAGCCACATACCTAGAATATAGCCTGGATATAACACCTACAGTATACAGAGACTGTACAGCCACATACCTAGAATATAGCCTGGATATAACACCTACAGTATACAGAGACTGTACAGCCAGATACCTAGAATATAGCCTGGATATAACACTTACAGTATACAGAGACTGTACAGCCACATACCTAGAATATAGCCTGGATATAACACCTACAGTATACAGAGACTGTACAGCCACATACCTAGAATATAGCCTGGATATAACACCTACAGTATACAGAGACTGTACAGCCACATACCTAGAATATACCCTGGATATAACACCTACAGTATACAGAGACTGTACAGCCAGATACCTAGAATATAGCCTGGATATAACACCTACAGTATGCAGAGACTGTACAGCCACATACCTAGAATATAGCCTGGATATAACACCTACAGTATACAGAGACTGTACAGCCACATACCTAGAATATAGCCTGGATATAACATCTACAGTATACAGAGACTGTACAGCCACATACCTAGAATATAGCCTGGATATAACACCTACAGTATACAGAGACTGTACAGCCAGACACCTAGAATATAGCCTGGATATAACACCTACAGTATACAGAGACTGTACAGCCACATACCTAGAATATAGCCTGGATATAACACCTACAGTATACAGAGACTGTACAGCCAGACACCTAGAATATACCCTGGATATAACACCTACAGTATACAGAGACTGTACAGCCACATACCTAGAATATAGCCTGGATATAACACCTACAGTATACAGAGACTGTACAGCCACATACCTAGAATATAGCCTGGATATAACATCTACAGTATACAGAGACTGTACAGCCACATACCTAGAATATAGCCTGGATATAACACCTACAGTATACAGAGACTGTACAGCCAGATACCTAGAATATAGCCTGGATATAACACTTACAGTATACAGAGACTGTACAGCCACATACCTAGAATATAGCCTGGATATAACACCTACAGTATACAGAGACTGTACAGCCACATACCTAGAATATAGCCTGGATATAACACCTACAATATACAGAGACTGTACAGCAACATGCCTAGAATATAGCCTGGATATAACACCTACAGTATACAGAGACTGTACAACCTCATACCTAGAATATAGCCTGGATATAACACCTACAGTATACAGAGACTGTACAGCCACATACCTAGAATATAGCCTGGATATAACACCTACAGTATACAGAGACTGTACAGCCACATACCTAGAATATAGCCTGGATATAACACCTACAGTATACAGAGACTGTACAGCAACATGCCTAGACTATAGCCTGGATATAACACCTACAGTATACAGAGACTGTACAGCCAGACACCTAGAATATAGCCTGGATATAACACCTACAGTATACAGAGACTGTACAGCCACATACCTAGAATATAGCCTGGATATAACACCTACAGTATACAGAGACTGTACAGCAACATGCATAGAATATAGCCTGGATATAACACCTACAGTATACAGAGACTGTACAGCCACATACCTAGAATATAGCCTGGATATAACACCTACAGTATACAGAGACTGTACAGCCAGATACCTAGAATATAGCCTGGATATAACACCTACAGTATGCAGAGACTGTACAGCCAGATACCTAGAATATAGCCTGGATATAACACCTACAGTATACAGAGACTGTACAGCCAGATACCTAGAATATAGCCTGGATATAACACCTACAGTATACAGAGACTGTACAGCCACATACCTAGAATATAGCCTGGATATAACACCTACAGTATACAGAGACTGTACAGCCAGATACCTAGAATATAGCCTGGATATAACACCTACAGTATGCAGAGACTGTACAGCCAGATACCTAGAATATAGCCTGGATATAACACCTACAGTATACAGAGACTGTACAGCCAGATACCTAGAATATAGCCTGGATATAACACCTACAGTATACAGAGACTGTACAGCCAGATACCTAGAATATAGCCTGGATATAACACCTACAGTATACAGAGACTGTACAGCCACATACCTAGAATATAGCCTGGATATAACACCTACAGTATACAGAGACTGTACAGCCAGATACCTAGAATATAGCCTGGATATAACACCTACAGTATACAGAGACTGTACAGCCACATACCTAGAATATAGCCTGGATATAACACCTACAGTATACAGAGACTGTACAGCCAGATACCTAGAATATAGCCTGGATATAACACCTACAGTATACAGAGACTGTACAGCCACATACCTAGAATATAGCCTGGATATAACACCTACAGTATACAGAGACTGTACAGTCACATACCTAGAATATAGCCTGTATAAAACACCTACAGTATACAGAGACTGTACAGCCACATACCTAGAATATAGCCTGTATATAACACCTACAGTATACAGAGACTGTACAGCCACATACCTAGAATATAGCCTGTATATAACACCTACAGTATACAGAGACTGTACAGCCACATACCTAGAATATAGCCTGGATATAACACCTACAGTATACAGAGACTGTACAGCCAGATACCTAGAATATAGCCTGGATATAACACCTACAGTATACAGAGACTGTACAGCCACATACCTAGAATATAGCCTGGATATAACACCTACAGTATACAGAGACTGTACAGCCACATACCTAGAATATAACCTGGATATAACACCTACAGTATACAGAGACTGTACAGCCACATACCTAGAATATAGCCTGTATATAACACCTACAGTATACAGAGACTGTACAGCCAGATACCTAGAATATAGCCTGGATATAACACCTACAGTATACAGAGACTGTACAGCCACATACCTAGAATATAGCCTGGATATAACACCTACAGTATACAGAGACTGTACAGCCAGATACCTAGAATATAGCCTGGATATAACACCTACAGTATATGACGCGCCCCTGGGCCTGTGTCGCGCTGCGTTGCGCACGCGGGAGCTTACCCGGAGCCGGATCTGTTGAGGGTTGTAGTCTCGTGGCAGTGACCCGGTCCGTGCCCAGGGAGTCAAACTGAGCGGCGATGTATCAGCGGTAGATGTTGGACGACTACGCCACCCGTTGAGTACAGCTAAGGAGCTACTGCTGCAGGGCAGACCGCTGAGGCCGGTGGTAGGATTGTGCAGCGTGATAGTATAACCCCCAACGGGAGGGGTATGGCCTCAGGGCAGCCGACGTGGATGATGGGGGTAGCAGGAACCACTCGGAGACGGTACGGTGTAGTTCAGGGTCTTTACTGGTGACAAAGATAGACCCTCCCGGAGTACTGGCTAGCGATTGGGGCCTGGTCAGTCCTTGAGCAAATGGGATCTCCCCTGGCCAGGCGGAGTTGTAGGCCTCCCAAACTAACTGTACTCTTCTGGCTACCTTGCTAGAGGCGGGTATAAGTAGCCCACGTCCCTGAGTGTACCGTGTGGTGCTCACCCGTATGGCCGGTGACTCGGGGCCTTCTAGTAGCTTCCGCTCCACGACGGCAGTGCTGGTCCCATGCGTGTGACCGTGCCTTCGGGTTTCTTGGCCAGAGGACCTGGAATCCCCTGCCTGACGGATTCTGCTGCTGGGTAGGAGTTAGTCCCCACAGCCTCGGACTCCGGGTCCGGTAAGAAATCTTCTCAGTCAGGGCGAGCTCTGCAGCTGCCAGCCCCTGACTCCTTGTAACACTGCTCCCACTGAGCTCCTGATGTTCTGTTCCTATATTTGCTTCTTTTCTCTGTCTCTACTTCTTCTCTACTCACTAACCCTGACTCAGCCCTAGGTTTATATAGGGGAAGTTCTTCCCCTCCCAGGACTGGGCAGGAGGTGTGGCATGCATAGGATTCCTGACCAAGAGACCTCCCACCTGCTCTCAGACATAACATTGCTGTTACTGTGGAAACCAGATCCCTGGGGTGCCACATTCCCCCCTAGTGAAATTTAGTACTCCGGGACTAAACATATTTTAGAAGAACATAACAAGATATAACAATAACAATACAATAAAGAAACACATAAAGGTGGTCACGGCATGTCCGTAACCGGGTGCAGTCTTTGAAGAAAGCAAGGTGTCCATTTCACCAAAACAGGGAGACGTAACCAGGTAGGGGTCTGTCCTGCCCCGAGTCCTTAACAGTCTTTAGTCCGTCCTGGGTTACGCTCCAACTATGTACACAGGATTCCCGGTAAATCCACCAAAGACTCCTATAAACAACTAGAAACACATAATTATACACAAGCAACAAGAAAAACAGGTAACCACAAATAAAACAATTTATACACTTCAAATCCTCCAACGTGCGGGTAACTGGCCTCTAGTGGCCCTAGTGGACCTACGGAGCTGACTGTCTGGCCCTGAACTACAGGGTGTAGGAGCTGTTAAGGGTAAACTTGGCAGCGGTCTACGGGCCCTTTGGCTCACTAGGGATATGGCAGGCTCACTGCAAGCAGAGGGTTGATCCTCCGGGTCTGCTGGTGTGGGGTCTTCTGCCTCCTGGACCGGCTGTTCTTCCAGCTCTACCTGTTGCTCCGTAGGTGCTTGGGATACTGGTTGGAGGAAGGTGAGTACGGGTACCACAACTGCACCATTGACTTGAGTCCAAGACCGAGGGAAGTCTCCGAGCACAGTACTAACCATATCTTCCCTTTCCTCTACGGGTCGATGGTCTTCTTGTTCCTCTTCAGGGTTCCGTAACTGTTCAGGACACTTCTTCAGGTGATCCCGGGATACAATGGCTGTGGTCTCCCCTCCGTCTTTACTGATGGTACAGACCTTCGGGTTCTCGTGGCTTGAGGGCAGTACGGTGTACGGGTCCTTCTCCCACTGGTCGTCCAACTTGTGGAGCCGTCTTTTCCTCTTCAAGACCTGCTCTCCGGGCACCAGGGGAACAGCGGGAGCATACTGGTTGTAAGTTTTCTCTTGTCTCTCCCTAGCCTGACAGAGACTTCGCTCCACGCTCTCCTGTACTTTCCGGTACTGCTGCTGCCTCTCTGTGTCCCAGTCTGCTTCTGGTGAAGTGTCCTCGGGTGTCAGGACTCCCATTTCCAGGTCAACAGGTAACTTACCATGTCTCGCCCTCATTAGGTAAGCCGGGGTACAGTTGGTGGAACCTACCGGGATGTGGTTGTATAGGTCCACCAGATCGGGCAGCTTCTCAGGCCACAGACTGCGTTCTTCCAGGGGCAACGTTTTCAGAAGATCCATTACCACCTGGTTCATTTTCTCACAAAGTCCATTAGTTTGCGGATGATAGGGTGTCGTCCTTATCTTTCGGCAGCCATACAGATTGCAGAATTCCTGGAAGACCTCCGCTTCAAAGGCAGGTCCCTGGTCCGTCAGCACTTGGTCCGGGTACCCGTGTGGACGGCAGAAGTGCTGCTGGAAGGCTCTAGCTGCTGTTTGAGCCGTTAAGTCCTTGACGGGGACGACAACCAAGAACCGGGAGTAATGATCCACGATGGTTAACGCGTAGACGTAGCCACTTCTGCTTGGGGTCAGTTTTACATGATCCAAGGCTACCAGTTCCAACGGCTGCCGGGTGACGATGGACTGCAGGGGAGTCTTCTGGCTGGCACGGTCCTTCCTCCTCAGGTTGCACGGGCCACAGTCTCTGCACCACCTCTCGATGGTTCCCCTCATGCCTACCCAATGGAACCGCCCGCGCAGCAGGAACTCCAGCTTCTTCCATCCGAAATGCCCAGCTCCATCGTGGTATGCCTCCATCACCATGGCTGCGTCTCGTCGTGGCACCACTACTTGCCAGATTAGTTCATGCGTCCGGGAGTTAACCATCCTGCGGCACAACTTCCCCTTGTAAAGGAACAGTCTACTCTTTTCTGCCCACATTTGCTTGGCATCCTCCGGAGCGTCTGGGTCAAGGCGAGCCTCTGGCTGAGTCAGCATCTCCTTCACCAGCCGGACAGCAGGGTCACTGTCTTGCGTTTCCGCCCAGTTGTAGTGAGGTAAGGGGTTAAGCGTAGCGCCTTGCTTACTCCTTACCCGATGGGAATACTGGATAGTCCCATGACGGTGAAACGCGGGGAGTTCGACTTCTTCCTGTCCCTCTGGATCTTCTCCTACTTCCGGTAGGTTTGGCATCCTGGACAGGGCGTCCGCGTTGGTATTGGAGCGTCCTGCCCGGTATTTGATGGTGAACTCGTAGTTGGACAGGCGGGCCATCCATCTCTGCTCTAGGGCACCGAGTCTTGCCGTGTCCAGGTGTGTCAACGGGTTGTTATCCGTGTACACGACGAACCGGGAAGAAGCGAGGTAGTGCTTAAAGCGTTCGGTGACTGCCCACACCACTGCCAGGAACTCTAGCTTAAATGAGCTGTAATTCTCAGGGTTTCTTTCGGTGGGTCGCAGTTTTCGGCTGGCGTAAGCGATTACTCGCTCTTTCCCCTGCTGGATCTGGGACAGCACGGCTCCTAGCCCGATGTTACTTGCGTCGGTGTAGAGGATAAAGGGCTGGCTGTAATCCGGGTACGCCAGGATTTCATCCCCCGTGAGGGCCATCTTCAGCTGGCGCAAGGACTCTTCTTCCAACTTCTCCCATCTGAAGGGCGGCTTCTGGTTCTTGGCCTTCCGGGACTGGCCTATCAGGAGGTCCTGCATAGGAGCTGCCTTTTTGGTGAAACCGGGGATGAACCTGCGGTAGTAGCTTACCAACCCGAGGAACTGCCGCACTTCCTTTACACTGGAGGGACTTGGCCATTCCTTAATTGCGGTGATCTTATCAGGGTCGGGAGCCACTCCGTCAGCGCTCACCACGTGTCCCAGGTACTGCACCTTTGGTTTCAGGAGGTGACACTTGGAGGGTTTCACCTTTAGGCCGTAGCTTGCCAGAGCTTCGAACACTTCCGCCAGGTGTTTCAGGTGGTCCTCATAAGTCTTAGAATATACGATGACATCGTCCAGGTACAACAGGACCGTCTCGAAGTTTCTGTGGCCCAGACAGCACTCCATTAATCGTTGGAAGGTTCCTGGTGCGTTGCAGAGTCCGAACGGCATGCAGGTAAACTCGCTAAGTCCCATCGGGGTGGTGAATGCGGTCTTCTCCCGGTCCGCCTCTGCTACAGAACCTGCCAGTACCCACTAGTGAGATCCAAGGTAGAGAAGAAGTTAGCAGATCTTAAAGCAGCCAAAGACTCCTCTATCCTTGGTAAGGGGTACGCATCCTTGTGTGTGATACGGTTGATTTTCCGGTAATCTACACACATCCTCATGGTGTTGTCTTTCTTTTTGACTAAGACTAGTGGAGCTGCCCAGGGGCTACAGCTATCCCTGATCACCCCAGCCTCCTTCATGTCTCTAAGCATCCCCTTGGCGTGTTGGTAGTGTGCAGGGGGTACGGGTCGATACCTCTCTTTTATGGGAGGATGGTCTCCCGTGGGGATGTGGTGTTCTACCCCCTTGACTCGCCCGAAGTCTAACGGGTGTTTACTAAACACTCTCTCGTACTCTTGAACCACCCGATAGACTCCCTGTTTCTGGTGTGAGGGAGTGGAGTCAGTACCCAAATGTAGTTGCTGACACCAGTCCTCCATTGTTTTCTTAGAGCCGTTACCTTCCTCCGGGTGAGATGGAGGCAAGGGTTCCACAGATTGTATAGCATTTTGGTTAATGGTATATAATTTGGCTAGCGTGGCATACCGGGGCAGGTACACTTCCCTCTTCCCGATATTGATTATGCGAACGGGCACCCTCCCATGGCGTACATTAACCACCCCCCGTGCTGTCAAGATGGTGGGCCTACTGTCTGAGTAAACTGGTTCTACCATTGCCTGGTAATCTCTACCTCTCAGACCAATAGCTGCCCGGCACCAAATCATCATTTCACTTTTTGGGGGCATGGCAATAGGGAAAGGGTCACACATTCTCACGCTACCAATCTCACCGCCGGAGAGTTCCACCTGTTGCCGTCGCATCAGTGCCCGGATCTCTTTCTGGAGCACTCGCTGCTGGCCGGAGCTGGCGTTCTTGGCAACCTGCTGTAAAAGGAAAATCACCTCTGCAAGACAATTTTCAATTACATTAGTTCCTAGAGTTATCTTTGGGTGACTCTCGTGTTTGTCAATGTCTACAATGATCAGTCCCTGTGCTGCCAGTTCAACTCTACCAATTTTAATGGTCACCTCTTTAAATCCGATCTGTGGCACGGGCTGACCATTGCTGGCGATGATACTCAAGTCGTCGTCAGGGTAGCGGGTAATATCCGAGTCATTCCAGTACTGCTTGAAGAGCACGTACGGGATGGTGGTGACCTGTGACCCGGTGTCCAGTAGGGCACTCATAGGAATGCCATCCAGTACCACAGGCAAGACTGGACGTCCTCCCACATATTTGTCGCGCCAGTTCGATGGGCCTGATGATCTTTTTCCTAGGGGTTGGCCCTCTACCCTAGGTTGTGCCAGTTTAAAGGACAGTACCTTGCCATATGTCCGGGTTGATTACAGCGGCGGCAGATGGGTCGTCCGTCCTCGTTGTATCGGTCGCTGGGTCTTCCTCTGGCCGGTGGGGTCCTCCTTGGTCGACGCCACGGGATGTCCTCCGGTCCGGATGCCAGCTGGATCTTCCCTGGAGTAGAAACCTGTAAAGACTGCACAGTTCGGGTTAGCGCAGCAACGCTTTTAGCTAGCTCTTGGACCTGATGGTGCAGGTCTGGAGCCGGGTCATTGCTCAAAGCCTGCGCATCAGCTCCCACAGGCCCTGCCGACAAGGGCGCCGCCTCCTGGTGGTAAGTAGTAGTGGGGCGTCTGTGGGTCACAACGCCACCTGGTGCCGGTTCTCGGAGCACCCGGATGGCTCTGTCCTTGAACTGTGCAAATCCCAGATGAGGGTCCTGTAAGGCCATTGCCCGCAACTGGGTTCGGTGGGCATTGCAATATAAACCCTCTATAAATTGTTCAGTCAACAGCCTGTCCTCGTCTCCCACGCCGTCAGGGTCGGTCTGCTTAATGGCTCTCAGGGCCTCTTGTAGGTTCAGGGCATAGTCCCTTATACTCTCATGTGCCCGCTGTTTGCACCCGTAGAATCTAAGCTTGATCTCGGCTGAGGTGCGGGTATCAAAGGTGTCCCTCAGCCGGGTTAGTATCCCTGCGACAGTCCTCCCCCCAGGTGGCCAGGACTTTACCTCCCTTCGCCCTGCCCCAGTTAATTGGGCCACCAGGATGCTCACTTTTTGCTCTTCTGTGAGGGGGTACACCTGGAAGAGGCTATCCAGCTTTTCTCTAAAGTCATGCAGGGTATGTGACTCCCCTGAGTACTGGGGTAGCCAGGCCGCTCCCGGGATATAGGGCATGGTGAAAGGCATGACTGCAGCAGCGATGGCGCTGGCGGGGGTTGAGGCAGTGAAGCTCTCCTCCGTATCCGACATCCTCCTCCCCCCTAGTGGACCGTGGCCTACCTTGCGATGATCCTCTTCCGTAGGCCGCGGCTCCGCAGTAGATCGTCAGGGTTGAGGACCTTCCGTCGCGCTCCTGTGACGTCGGCGTCTGCTGGGCTCCTTCCAGGACCTTACGTGACGTCCGGACGTGAGGCGGGGCTTCAGTTCTCGCGCGCTTTCGGAGTCCACGCCCCTCTTCTTCCCGCGCGACGTCTTCAAGATGGCGTCCAACGGCGGGAAAACTCCACGGAAGGCGGAAAGAAGGCTGAAAATGGCGCCGGATGGCGGGAATCTTCACCGATGGCGGGAAGAAGGCTGAAGATGGCGCCGGATGGCGGGAATCGTCACCACAGGTAAGTTTGAACAGTCTCTTTCAGGCACGCAGTACCCGGTGGTTGCGGGCACGAAATCCTGCCGACTACGCCAAAGGTTGACGCGCCCCTGGGCCTGTGTCGCGCTGCGTTGCGCACGCGGGAGCTTACCCGGAGCCGGATCTGTTGAGGGTTGTAGTCTCGTGGCGGTGACCCGGTCCGTGCCCAGGGAGTCAAACTGAGCGGCGATGTATCAGCGGTAGATGTTGGACGACTACGCCACCCGTTGAGTACAGCTAAGGAGCTGCTGCTGCAGGGCAGACCGCTGAGGCCGGTGGTAGGATTGTGCAGCGTGATAGTATAACCCCCAACGGGAGGGGTATGGCCTCAGGGCAGCCGACGTGGATGATGGGGGTTGCAGGAACCACTCGGAGACGGTACGGTGTAGTTCAGGGTCTTTACTGGTGACAAAGATAGACCCTCCCGGAGTACTGGCTAGCGATTGGGGCCTGGTCAGTCCTTGAGCAGATGGGATCTCCCCTGGCCAGGCGGAGTTGTAGGCCTCCCAAACTAACTGTACTCTTCTGGCTACCTTGCTAGAGGCGGGTATAAGTAGCCCACGTCCCTGAGTGTACCGTGTGGTGCTCACCCGTACGGCCGGTGACTCGGGGCCTTCTAGTAGCTTCCGCTCCACGACGGCGGTGCTGGTCCCATGCGTGTGACCGTGCCTTCGGGTTTCTTGGCCAGAGGACCTGGAATCCCCTGCCTGACGGATTCTGCTGCTGGGTAGGAGTTAGTCCCCACAGCCTCGGACTCCGGGTCCGGTAAGAAATCTTCTCAGTCAGGGCGAGCTCTGCAGCTGCCAGCCCCTGACTCCTTGTAACACTGCTCCCACTGAGCTCCTGATGTTCTGTTCCTATATTTGCTTCTTTTCTCTGTCTCTACTTCTTCTCTACTCACTAACCCTGACTCAGCCCTAGGTTTATATAGGGGAAGTTCTTCCCCTCCCAGGACTGGGCAGGAGGTGTGGCATGCATAGGATTCCTGACCAAGAGACCTCCCACCTGCTCTCAGACATAACATTGCTGTTACTGTGGAAACCAGATCCCTGGGGTGCCACATTCCCCCCTAGTGAAATTTAGTACTCCGGGACTAAACATATTTTAGAAGAACATAACAAGATATAACAATAACAATACAATAAAGAAACACATAAAGGTGGTCACGGCATGTCCGTAACCGGGTGCAGTCTTTGAAGAAAGCAAGGTGTCCATTTCACCAAAACAGGGAGGCGTAACCAGGTAGGGGTCTGTCCTGCCCCGAGTCCTTAACAGTCTTTAGTCCGTCCTGGGTTACGCTCCAACTATGTACACAGGATTCCCGGTAAATCCACCAAAGACTCCTATAAACAACTAGAAACACATAATTATACACAAGCAACAAGAAAAACAGGTAACCACAAATAAAACAATTTATACACTTCAAATCCTCCAACGTGCGGGTAACTGGCCTCTAGTGGCCCTAGTGGACCTACGGAGCTGACTGTCTGGCCCTGAACTACAGGGTGTAGGAGCTGTTAAGGGTAAACTGGGCAGCGGTCTACGGGCCCTTTGGCTCACTAGGGATATGGCAGGCTCACTGCAAGCAGAGGGTTGATCCTCCGGGTCTGCTGGTGTGGGGTCTTCTGCCTCCTGGACCGGCTGTTCTTCCAGCTCTACCTGTTGCTCCGTAGGTGCTTGGGATACTGGTTGGAGGAAGGTGAGTACGGGTACCACAACTGCACCATTGACTTGAGTCCAAGACCGAGGGAAGTCTCCGAGCACAGTACTAACCATATCTTCCCTTTCCTCTACGGGTCGATGGTCTTCTTGTTCCTCTTCAGGGTTCCGTAGCTGTTCAGGACACTTCTTCAGGTGATCCCGGGATACAATGGCTGTGGTCTCCCCTCCGTCTTTACTGATGGTACAGACCTTCGGGTTCTCGTGGCTTGAGGGCAGTACGGTGTACGGGTCCTTCTCCCACTGGTCGTCCAACTTGTGGAGCCGTCTTTTCCTCTTCAAGACCTGCTCTCCGGGCACCAGGGGAACAGCGGGAGCATACTGGTTGTAAGTTTTCTCTTGTCTCTCCCTAGCCTGACAGAGACTTCGCTCCACGCTCTCCTGTACTTTCCGGTACTGCTGCTGCCTCTCTGTGTCCCAGTCTGCTTCTGGTGAAGTGTCCTCGGGTGTCAGGACTCCCATTTCCAGGTCAACAGGTAACTTACCAGGTCTCGCCCTCATTAGGTAAGCCGGGGTACAGTTGGTGGAACCTACCGGGATGTGGTTGTATAGGTCCACCAGATCGGGCAGCTTCTCAGGCCACAGACTGCGTTCTTCCAGGGGCAACGTTTTCAGAAGATCCATTACCACCTGGTTCATTTTCTCACAAAGTCCATTAGTTTGCGGATGATAGGGTGTCGTCCTTATCTTTCGGCAGCCATACAGATTGCAGAATTCCTGGAAGACCTCCGCTTCAAAGGCAGGTCCCTGGTCCGTCAGCACTTGGTCCGGGTACCCGTGTGGACGGCAGAAGTGCTGCTGGAAGGCTCTAGCTGCTGTTTGAGCCGTTAAGTCCTTGACGGGGACGACAACCAAGAACCGGGAGTAATGATCCACGATGGTTAACGCGTAGACGTAGCCACTTCTGCTTGGGGTCAGTTTTACATGATCCAAGGCTACCAGTTCCAACGGCTGCCGGGTGACGATGGACTGCAGGGGAGTCTTCTGGCTGGCACGGTCCTTCCTCCTCAGGTTGCACGGGCCACAGTTTCTGCACCACCTCTCGATGGTTCCCCTCATGCCTACCCAATGGAACCGCCCGCGCAGCAGGAACTCCAGCTTCTTCCATCCGAAATGCCCAGCTCCATCGTGGTATGCCTCCATCACCATGGCTGCGTCTCGTCGTGGCACCACTACTTGCCAGATTAGTTCATGCGTCCGGGAGTTAACCATCCTGCGGCACAACTTCCCCTTGTAAAGGAACAGTCTACTCTTTTCTGCCCACAGTTGCTTGGCTTCCTCCGGAGCGTCTGGGTCAAGGCGAGCCTCTGGCTGAGTCAGCATCTCCTTCACCAGCCGGACAGCAGGGTCACTGTCTTGCGTTTCCGCCCAGTTGTAGTGAGGTAAGGGGTTAAGCGTAGCGCCTTGCTTACTCCTTACCCGATGGGAATACTGGATAGTCCCATGACGGTGAAACGCGGGGAGTTCGACTTCTTCCAGTCCCTCTGGATCTTCTCCTACGTCCGGTAGGTTTGGCATCCTGGACAGGGCGTCCGCGTTGGTATTGGAGCGTTCTGCCCGGTATTTGATGGTGAACTCGTAGTTGGACAGGCGGGCCATCCATCTCTGCTCTAGGGCACCGAGTCTTGCCGTGTCCAGGTGTGTCAACGGGTTGTTATCCGTGTACACGACGAACCGGGAAGAAGCGAGGTAGTGCTTAAAGCGTTCGGTGACTGCCCACACCACTGCCAGGAACTCTAGCTTAAATGAGCTGTAATTCTCAGGGTTTCTTTCGGTGGGTCGCAGTTTTCGGCTGGCGTAAGCGATTACTCGCTCTTTCCCCTGCTGGATCTGGGACAGCACGGCTCCTAGCCCGATGTTACTTGCGTCGGTGTAGAGGATAAAGGGCTGGCTGTAATCCGGGTACGCCAGGATTTCATCCCCCGTGAGGGCCATCTTCAGCTGGCGCAAGGACTCTTCTTCCAACTTCTCCCATCTGAAGGGCGGCTTCTGGTTCTTGGCCTTCCGGGACTGGCCTATCAGGAGGTCCTGCATAGGAGCTGCCTTTTTGGTGAAACCGGGGATGAACCTGCGGTAGTAGCCTACCAACCCGAGGAACTGCCGCACTTCCTTTACACTGGAGGGACTTGGCCATTCCTTAATTGCGGTGATCTTATCAGGGTCGGGAGCCACTCCGTCAGCGCTCACCACGTGTCCCAGGTACTGCACCTTTGGTTTCAGGAGGTGACACTTGGAGGGTTTCACCTTTAGGCCGTAGCTTGCCAGAGCTTCGAACACTTCCGCCAGGTGTTTCAGGTGGTCCTCATAAGTCTTAGAATATACGATGACATCGTCCAGGTACAACAGGACCGTCTCGAAGTTTCTGTGGCCCAGACAGCACTCCATTAATCGTTGGAAGGTTCCTGGTGCGTTGCAGAGTCCGAACGGCATGCAGGTAAACTCGCTAAGTCCCATCGGGGTGGTGAATGCGGTCTTCTCCCGGTCCGCCTCTGCTACAGGAACCTGCCAGTACCCACTAGTGAGATCCAAGGTAGAGAAGAAGTTAGCAGATCTTAAAGCAGCCAAAGACTCCTCTATCCTTGGTAAGGGGTACGCATCCTTGTGTGTGATACGGTTGATTTTCCGGTAATCTACACACATCCTCATGGTGTTGTCTTTCTTTTTGACTAAGACTAGTGGAGCTGCCCAGGGGCTACAGCTATCCCTGATCACCCCAGCCTCCTTCATGTCTCTAAGCATCCCCTTGGCGTGTTGGTAGTGTGCAGGGGGTACGGGTCGATACCTCTCTTTTATGGGAGGATGGTCTCCCGTGGGGATGTGGTGTTCTACCCCCTTGACTCGCCCGAAGTCTAACGGGTGTGTACTAAACACTCTCTCGTACTCTTGAACCACCCAATAGACTCCCTGTTTCTGGTGTGAGGGAGTGGAGTCAGTACCCAAATGTAGTTGCTGACACCAGTCCTCCATTGTTTTCTTAGAGCCGTTACCTTCCTCCGGGTGAGATGGAGGCAAGGGTTCCACAGATTGTATAGCATTTTGGTTAATGGTATATAATTTGGCTAGCGTGGCATACCGGGGCAGGTACACTTCCCTCTTCCCGATATTGATTATGCGAACGGGCACCCTCCCATGGCGTACATTAACCACCCCCCGTGCTGACAAGATGGTGGGCCTACTGTCTGAGTAAACTGGTTCTACCATTGCCTGGTAATCTCTACCTCTCAGACCAATAGCTGCCCGGCACCAAATCATCATTTCACTTTTTGGGGGCATGGCAATAGGGAAAGGGTCACACATTCTCACGCTACCAATCTCACCGCCGGAGAGTTCCACCTGTTGCCGTCGCATCAGTGCCCGGATCTCTTTTTGGAGCACTCGCTGCTCGCCAGAGCTGGCGTTCTTGGCAACCTGCTGTAAAAGGAAAATCACCTCTGCAAGACAATTTTCAATTACATTAGTTCCTAGAGTTATCTTTGGGTGACTCTCGTGTTTGTCAATGTCTACAATGATCAGTCCCTGTGCTGCCAGTTCAACTCTACCAATTTTAATGGTCACCTCTTTAAATCCGATCTGTGGCACGGGCTGACCATTGCTGGCGATGATACTCAAGTCGTCGTCAGGGTAGCGGGTAATATCCGAGTCATTCCAGTACTGCTTGAAGAGCACGTACGGGATGGTGGTGACCTGTGACCCGGTGTCCAGTAGGGCACTCATAGGAATGCCATCCAGTACCACAGGCAAGACTGGACGTCCTCCCACATATTTGTCGCGCCAGTTCGATGGGCCTGATGATCTTTTTCCTAGGGGTTGGCCCTCTACCCTAGGTTGTGCCAGTTTAAAGGACAGTACCTTGCCATATGTCCGGGTTGATTACAGCGGCGGCAGATGGGTCGTCCGTCCTCGTTGTATCGGTCGCTGGGTCTTCCTCTGGCCGGTGGGGTCCTCCTTGGTCGACGCCACGGGATGTCCTCCGGTCCGGATGCCAGCTGGATCTTCCCTGGAGTAGAAACCTGTAAAGACTGCACAGTTCGGGTTAGCGCAGCAACGCTTTTAGCTAGCTCTTGGACCTGATGGTGCAGGTCTGGAGCCGGGTCATTGCTCAAAGCCTGCGCATCAGCTCCCACAGGCCCTGCCGACAAGGGCGCCGCCTCCTGGTGGTAAGTAGTAGTGGGGCGTCTGTGGGTCACAACGCCACCTGGTGCCGGTTCTCGGAGCACCCGGATGGCTCTGTCCTTGAACTGTGCAAATCCCAGATGAGGGTCCTGTAAGGCCATTGCCCGCAACTGGGTTCGGTGGGCATTGCAATATAAACCCTCTATAAATTGTTCAGTCAACAGCCTGTCCTCGTCTCCCACGCCGTCAGGGTCGGTCTGCTTAATGGCTCTCAGGGCCTCTTGTAGGTTCAGGGCATAGTCCCTTATACTCTCATGTGCCCGCTGTTTGCACCCGTAGAATCTAAGCTTGATCTCGGCTGAGGTGCGGGTATCAAAGGTGTCCCTCAGCCGGGTTAGTATCCCTGCGACAGTCCTCCCCCCAGGTGGCCAGGACTTTACCTCCCTTCGGGCTGCCCCAGTTAATTGGGCCACCAGGATGCTCACTTTTTGCTCTTCTGTGAGGGGGTACACCTGGAAGAGGCTATCCAGCTTTTCTCTAAAGTCATGCAGGGTATGTGACTCCCCTGAGTACTGGGGTAGCCAGGCCGCTCCCGGGATATAGGGCATGGTGAAAGGCATGACTGCAGCAGCGATGGCGCTGGCGGGGGTTGAGGCAGTGAAGCTCTCCTCCGTATCCGACATCCTCCTCCCCCCTAGTGGACCGTGGCCTACCTTGCGATGATCCTCTTCCGTAGGCCGCGGCTCCGCAGTAGATCGTCAGGGTTGAGGACCTTCCGTCGCGCTCCTGTGACGTCGGCGTCTGCTGGGCTCCTTCCAGGACCTTACGTGACGTCCGGACGTGAGGCGGGGCTTCAGTTCTCGCGCGCTTTCGGAGTCCACGCCCCTCTTCTTCCCGCGCGACGTCTTCAAGATGGCGTCCAACGGCGGGAAAACTCCACGGAAGGCGGAAAGAAGGCTGAAAATGGCGCCGGATGGCGGGAATCTTCACCGATGGCGGGAAGAAGGCTGAAGATGGCGCCGGATGGCGGGAATCTTCACCACAGGTAAGTTTGAACAGTCTCTTTCAGGCACGCAGTACCCGGTGGTTGCGGGCACGAAATCCTGCCGACTACGCCAAAGGTTGACGCGCCCCTGGGCCTGTGTCGCGCTGCGTTGCGCACGCGGGAGCTTACCCGGAGCCGGATCTGTTGAGGGTTGTAGTCTCGTGGCGGTGACCCGGTCCGTGCCCAGGGAGTCAAACTGAGCGGCGATGTATCAGCGGTAGATGTTGGACGACTACGCCACACGTTGAGTACAGCTAAGGAGCTGCTGCTGCAGGGCAGACCGCTGAGGCCGGTGGTAGGATTGTGCAGCGTGATAGTATAACCCCCAACGGGAGGGGTATGGCCTCAGGGCAGCCGACGTGGATGATGGGGGTTGCAGGAACCACTCGGAGACGGTACGGTGTAGTTCAGGGTCTTTACTGGTGACAAAGATAGACCCTCCCGGAGTACTGGCTAGCGATTGGGGCCTGGTCAGTCCTTGAGCAGATGGGATCTCCCCTGGCCAGGCGGAGTTGTAGGCCTCCCAAACTAACTGTACTCTTCTGGCTACCTTGCTAGAGGCGGGTATAAGTAGCCCATGTCCCTGAGTGTACCGTGTGGTGCTCACCCGTATGGCCGGTGACTCTGGGCCTTCTAGTAGCTTCCGCTCCACGACGGCGGTGCTGGTCCCATGCGTGTGACCGTGCCTTCGGGTTTCTTGGCCAGAGGACCTGGAATCCCCTGCCTGACGGATTCTGCTGCTGGGTAGGAGTTAGTCCCCACAGCCTCGGACTCCGGGTCCGGTAAGAAATCTTCTCAGTCAGGGCGAGCTCTGCAGCTGCCAGCCCCTGACTCCTTGTAACACTGCTCCCACTGAGCTCCTGATGTTCTGTTCCTATATTTGCTTCTTTTCTCTGTCTCTACTTCTTCTCTACTCACTAACCCTGACTCAGCCCTAGGTTTATATAGGGGAAGTTCTTCCCCTCCCAGGACTGGGCAGGAGGTGTGGCATGCATAGGATTCCTGACCAAGAGACCTCCCACCTGCTCTCAGACATAACATTGCTGTTACTGTGGAAACCAGATCCCTGGGGTGCCACATACCCCCTAGTGAAATTTAGTACTCCGGGACTAAACATATTTTAGAAGAACATAACAAGATATAACAATAACAATACAATAAAGAAACACATAAAGGTGGTCACGGCATGTCCGTAACCGGGTGCAGTCTTTGAAGAAAGCAAGGTGTCCATTTCACCAAAACAGGGATGCGTAACCAGGTAGGGGTCTGTCCTGCCCCGAGTCCTTAACAGTCTTTAGTCCGTCCTGGGTTACGCTCCAACTATGTACACAGGATTCCCGGTAAATCCACCAAAGACTCCTATAAACAACTAGAAACACATAATTATACACAAGCAACAAGAAAAACAGGTAACCACAAATAAAACAATTTATACACTTCAAATCCTCCAACGTGCGGGTAACTGGCCTCTAGTGGCCCTAGTGGACCTACGGAGCTGACTGTCTGGCCCTGAACTACAGGGTGTAGGAGCTGTTAAGGGTAAACTGGGCAGCGGTCTACGGGCCCTTTGGCTCACTAGGGATATGGCAGGCTCACTGCAAGCAGAGGGTTGATCCTCCGGGTCTGCTGGTGTGGGGTCTTCTGCCTCCTGGACCGGCTGTTCTTCCAGCTCTACCTGTTGCTCCGTAGGTGCTTGGGATACTGGTTGGAGGAAGGTGAGTACGGGTACCACAACTGCACCATTGACTTGAGTCCAAGACCGAGGGAAGTCTCTGAGCACAGTACTAACCATATCTTCCCTTTCCTCTACGGGTCGATGGTCTTCTTGTTCCTCTTCAGGGTTCCGTAGCTGTTCAGGACACTTCTTCAGGTGATCCCGGGATACAATGGCTGTGGTCTCCCCTCCGTCTTTACTGATGGTACAGACCTTCGGGTTCTCGTGGCTTGAGGGCAGTACGGTGTACGGGTCCTTCTCCCACTGGTCGTCCAACTTGTGAAGCCGTCTTTTCCTCTTCAAGACCTGCTCTCCGGGCACCAGGGGAACAGCGGGAGCATACTGGTTGTAAGTTTTCTCTTGTCTCTCCCTAGCCTGACAGAGACTTCGCTCCACGCTCTCCTGTACTTTCCGGTACTGCTGCTGCCTCTCTGTGTCCCAGTCTGCTTCTGGTGAAGTGTCCTCGGGTGTCAGGACTCCCATTTCCAGGTCAACAGGTAACTTACCAGGTCTCGCCCTCATTAGGTAAGCCGGGGTACAGTTGGTGGAACCTACCGGGATGTGGTTGTATAGGTCCACCAGATCGGGCAGCTTCTCAGGCCACAGACTGCGTTCTTCCAGGGGCAACGTTTTCAGAAGATCCATTACCACCTGGTTCATTTTCTCACAAAGTCCATTAGTTTGCGGATGATAGGGTGTCGTCCTTATCTTTCGGCAGCCATACAGATTGCAGAATTCCTGGAAGACCTCCGCTTCAAAGGCAGGTCCCTGGTCCGTCAGCACTTGGTCCGGGTACCCGTGTGGACGGCAGAAGTGCTGCTGGAAGGCTCTAGCTGCTGTTTGAGCCGTTAAGTCCTTGACGGGGACGACAACCAAGAACCGGGAGTAATGATCCACGATGGTTAACGCGTAGACGTAGCCACTTCTGCTTGGGGTCAGTTTTACATGATCCAAGGCTACCAGTTCCAACGGCTGCCGGGTGACGATGGACTGCAGGGGAGTCTTCTGGCTGGCACGGTCCTTCCTCCTCAGGTTGCACGGGCCACAGTCTCTGCACCACCTCTCGATGGTTCCCCTCATGCCTACCCAATGGAACCGCCCGCGCAGCAGGAACTCCAGCTTCTTCCATCCGAAATGCCCAGCTCCATCGTGGTATGCCTCCATCACCATGGCTGCGTCTCGTCGTGGCACCACTACTTGCCAGATTAGTTCATGCGTCCGGGAGTTAACCATCCTGCGGCACAACTTCCCCTTGTAAAGGAACAGTCTACTCTTTTCTGCCCACAGTTGCTTGGCTTCCTCCGGAGCGTCTGGGTCAAGGCGAGCCTCTGGCTGAGTCAGCATCTCCTTCACCAGCCGGACAGCAGGGTCACTGTCTTGCGTTTCCGCCCAGTTGTAGTGAGGTAAGGGGTTAAGCGTAGCGCCTTGCTTACTCCTTACCCGATGGGAATACTGGATAGTCCCATGACGGTGAAACGCGGGGAGTTCAACTTCTTCCAGTCCCTCTGGATCTTCTCCTACGTCCGGTAGGTTTGGCATCCTGGACAGGGCGTCCGCGTTGGTATTGGAGCGTCCTGCCCGGTATTTGATGGTGAACTCGTAGTTGGACAGGCGGGCCATCCATCTCTGCTCTAGGGCACCGAGTCTTGCCGTGTCCAGGTGTGTCAACGGGTTGTTATCCGTGTACACGACGAACCGGGAAGAAGCGAGGTAGTGCTTAAAGCATTCGGTGACTGCCCACACCACTGCCAGGAACTCTAGCTTAAATGAGCTGTAATTCTCAGGGTTTCTTTCGGTGGGTCGCAGTTTTCGGCTGGCGTAAGCGATTACTCGCTCTTTCCCCTGCTGGATCTGGGACAGCACGGCTCCTAGCCCGATGTTACTTGCGTCGGTGTAGAGGATAAAGGGCTGGCTGTAATCCGGGTACGCCAGGATTTCATCCCCCGTGAGGGCCATCTTCAGCTGGCGCAAGGACTCTTCTTCCAACTTCTCCCATCTGAAGGGCGGCTTCTGGTTCTTGGCCTTCCGGGACTGGCCTATCAGGAGGTCCTGCATAGGAGCTGCCTTTTTGGTGAAACCGGGGATGAACCTGCGGTAGTAGCCTACCAACCCGAGGAACTGCCGCACTTCCTTTACACTGGAGGGACTTGGCCATTCCTTAATTGCGGTGATCTTATCAGGGTCGGGAGCCACTCCGTCAGCGCTCACCACGTGTCCCAGGTACTGCACCTTTGGTTTCAGGAGGTGACACTTGGAGGGTTTCACCTTTAGGCCGTAGCTTGCCAGAGCTTCGAACACTTCCGCCAGGTGTTTCAGGTGGTCCTCATAAGTCTTAGAATATACGATGACATCGTCCAGGTACAACAGGACCGTCTCGAAGTTTCTGTGGCCCAGACAGCACTCCATTAATCGTTGGAAGGTTCCTGGTGCGTTGCAGAGTCCGAACGGCATGCAGGTAAACTCGCTAAGTCCCATCGGGGTGGTGAATGCGGTCTTCTCCCGGTCCGCCTCTGCTACAGGAACCTGCCAGTACCCACTAGTGAGATCCAAGGTAGAGAAGAAGTTAGCAGATCTTAAAGCAGCCAAAGACTCCTCTATCCTTGGTAAGGGGTACGCATCCTTGTGTGTGATACGGTTGATTTTCCGGTAATCTACACACATCCTCATGGTGTTGTCTTTCTTTTTGACTAAGACTAGTGGAGCTGCCCAGGGGCTACAGCTATCCCTGATCACCCCAGCCTCCTTCATGTCTCTAAGCATCCCCTTGGCGTGTTGGTAGTGTGCAGGGGGTACGGGTCGATACCTCTCTTTTATGGGAGGATGGTCTCCCGTGGGGATGTGGTGTTCTACCCCCTTGACTCGCCCGAAGTCTAACGGGTGTTTACTAAACACTCTCTCGTACTCTTGAACCACCCGATAGACTCCCTGTTTCTGGTGTGAGGGAGTGGAGTCAGTACCCAAATGTAGTTGCTGACACCAGTCCTCCATTGTTTTCTTAGAGCCGTTACCTTCCTCCGGGTGAGATGGAGGCAAGGGTTCCACAGATTGTATAGCATTTTGGTTAATGGTATATAATTTGGCTAGCGTGGCATACCGGGGCAGGTACACTTCCCTCTTCCCGATATTGATTATGCGAACGGGCACCCTCCCATGGCGTACATTAACCACCCCCCGTGCTGTCAAGATGGTGGGCCTACTGTCTGAGTAAACTGGTTCTACCATTGCCTGGTAATCTCTACCTCTCAGACCAATAGCTGCCCGGCACCAAATCATCATTTCACTTTTTGGGGGCATGGCAATAGGGAAAGGGTCACACATTCTCACGCTACCAATCTCACCGCCGGAGAGTTCCACCTGTTGCCGTCGCATCAGTGCCCGGATCTCTTTTTGGAGCACTCGCTGCTCGCCAGAGCTGGCGTTCTTGGCAACCTGCTGTAAAAGGAAAATCACCTCTGCAAGACAATTTTCAATTACATTAGTTCCTAGAGTTATCTTTGGGTGACTCTCGTGTTTGTCAATGTCTACAATGATCAGTCCCTGTGCTGCCAGTTCAACTCTACCAATTTTAATGGTCACCTCTTTAAATCCGATCTGTGGCACGGGCTGACCATTGCTGGCGATGATACTCAAGTCGTCGTCAGGGTAGCGGGTAATATCCGAGTCATTCCAGTACTGCTTGAAGAGCACGTACGGGATGGTGGTGACCTGTGACCCGGTGTCCAGTAGGGCACTCATAGGGATGCCATCCAGTACCACAGGCAAGACTGGACGTCCTCCCACATATTTGTCGCGCCAGTTCGATGGGCCTGATGATCTTTTTCCTAGGGGTTGGCCCTCTACCCTAGGTTGTGCCAGTTTAAAGGACAGTACCTTGTCATATGTCCGGGTTGATTACAGCGGCGGCAGATGGGTCGTCCGTCCTCATTGTATCGGTCGCTGGGTCTTCCTCTGGCTGGTGGGGTCCTCCTTGGTCGACGCCACGGGATGTCCTCCGGTCCGGATGCCAGCTGGATCTTCCCTGGAGTAGAAACCTGTAAAGACTGCACAGTTCGGGTTAGCGCAGCAACGCTTTTAGCTAGCTCTTGGACCTGATGGTGCAGGTCTGGAGCCGGGTCATTGCTCAAAGCCTGCGCATCAGCTCCCACAGGCCCTGCCGACAAGGGCGCCGCCTCCTGGTGGTAAGTAGTAGTGGGGCGTCTGTGGGTCACAACGCCACCTGGTGCCGGTTCTCGGAGCACCCGGATGGCTCTGTCCTTGAACTGTGCAAATCCCAGATGAGGGTCCTGTAAGGCCATTGCCCGCAACTGGGTTCGGTGGGCATTGCAATATAAACCCTCTATAAATTGTTCAGTCAACAGCCTGTCCTCGTCTCCCACGCCGTCAGGGTCGGTCTGCTTAATGGCTCTCAGGGCCTCTTGTAGGTTCAGGGCATAGTCCCTTATACTCTCATGTGCCCGCTGTTTGCACCCGTAGAATCTAAGCTTGATCTCGGCTGAGGTGCGGGTATCAAAGGTGTCCCTCAGCCGGGTTAGTATCCCTGCGACAGTCCTCCCCCCAGGTGGCCAGGACTTTACCTCCCTTCGGGCTGCCCCAGTTAATTGGGCCACCAGGATGCTCACTTTTTGCTCTTCTGTGAGGGGGTACACCTGGAAGAGGCTATCCAGCTTTTCTCTAAAGTCATGCAGGGTATGTGACTCCCCTGAGTACTGGGGTAGCCAGGCCGCTCCCGGGATATAGGGCATGGTGAAAGGCATGACTGCAGCAGCGATGGCGCTGGCGGGGGTTGAGGCAGTGAAGCTCTCCTCCGTATCCGACATCCTCCTCCCCCCTAGTGGACCGTGGCCTACCTTGCGATGATCCTCTTCCGTAGGCTGCGGCTCCGCAGTAGATCGTCAGGGTTGAGGACCTTCCGTCGCGCTCCTGTGACGTCGGCGTCTGCTGGGCTCCTTCCAGGACCTTACGTGACGTCCGGACGTGAGGCGGGGCTTCAGTTCTCGCGCGCTTTCGGAGTCCACGCCCCTCTTCTTCCCGCGCGACGTCTTCAAGATGGTGTCCAACGGCGGGAAAACTCCACGGAAGGCGGGAAGAAGGCTGAAAATGGCGCCGGATGGCGGGAATCTTCACCACAGGTAAGTTTGAACAGTCTTTTTCAAGCACGCAGTACCCGGTGGTTGCGGGCACGAAATCCTGCTGACTACGCCAAAAGTTGACGCGCCCCTGGGCCTGTGTCGCGCTGCGTTGCGCACGCGGGAGCTTACCCGGAGCCGGATCTGTTGAGGGTTGTAGTCTCGTGGCGGTGACCCGGTCCGTGCCCAGGGAGTCAAACTGAGCGGCGATGTATCAGCGGTAGATGTTGGACGACTACGCCACCCGTTGAGTACAGCTAAGGAGCTGCTGCTGCAGGGCAGACCGCTGAGGCCGGTGGTAGGATTGTGCAGCGTGATAGTATAACCCCCAACGGGAGGGGTATGGCCTCAGGGCAGCCGACGTGGATGATGGGGGTAGCAGGAACCACTCGGAGACGGTACGGTGTAGTTCAGGGTCTTTACTGGTGACAAAGATAGACCCTCCCGGAGTACTGGCTAGCGATTGGGGCCTGGTCAGTCCTTGAGCAGATGGGATCTCCCCTGGCCAGGCGGAGTTGTAGGCCTCCCAAACTAACTGTACTCTTCTGGCTAACTTGCTAGAGGCGGGTATACGTAGCCCACGTCCCTCAGTGTACCGTGTGGTGCTCACCCGTATGGCCGGTGACTCGGAGCCTTCGGGTTTCTTGGCCAGAGGACCTGGAATCCCCTGCCTGACGGATTCTGCTGCTGGGTAGGAGTTAGTCCCCACAGCCTCGGACTCCGGGTCCGGTAAGAAATCTTCTCAGTCAGGGCGAGCTCTGCAGCTGCCAGCCCCTGACTCCTTGTAACACTGCTCCTACAGAGCTCCTGATGTTCTGTTCCTATATTTGCTTCTTTTCTCTGTCTCTACTTCTTCTCTACTCACCAACCCTGCCTCAGCCATAGGTTTATATAGGGGAAGTTCTTCCCCTCCCAGGACTGGGCAGGAGGTGTGGCATGCATAGGATCCCTGACCAAGAGACCTCCAACCTGCTCTCAGACCTAATATCTCTATCACTGTGGCAACCAGACCCCTGGGGTGTCACACCTACATTACATATCCTCTGTAAAACCCTTGCCTACATTACATGTCTTCTGTACAGCGCCTGCCTACATTACATGTCTTCTGTACTGCCCCTGCCTACATTACACGTTTTCTGTACAGCCCCTGCCTACATTACACGTTCTCTGTACAGCCCCTGCCTACATTACATGTTCTCTGTACAGCTCCTGCCTACATTACACGTCCTCTGTACAGCCTCTGCCTACATTACACGTCCTCTGTACAGCCTCTGCCTACATTACATGTCCTTTGTACAGCCCCTGCCTACATTACATGTCCTCTGTACAGCTCCTGCCTACATTACATGTCCTCTGTACAGCCCCTGCCTACATTACATGTCCTCTGTACAGCTCCTGCCTACATTACATGTCCTCTGTACAGCCCCTGCCTACATTACATATCCTCTGTACAGCCCCTGCCTACATTACATGTCCTCTGTACAGCCCCTGACTACACTACATGTCCTCTGTACAGCCCCTGCCTACATTACATGTCCTCTGTATAGCCCCTGACTATATTACATGTCCTCTGTGCAGCCCCTGCCTACACTACATATCCACTGTACAGCCCCTGCCTACATTACATGTCCTCTGTACAGCCCCTGCATACTTGACACATTCTCTGTACAACCCCTGCCTACATTACATGTCCTCTCTACACCCCCTGCCTACATTACATGTCTTCTGTACAGCCCTTGCCTACATTACACGTTCTCTGTACAGCTCCTGCCTACATTACATGTCCTCTGTACAGCCCCTGCCTACATTACATGTCCTGTGTACAGCCCCTACCTACATGTCCTCTGTACAGCCCCTGACTACATTACATGTCCTCTGTACAAATCCTGCCTACATTACATGTCCTCTGTACACCCCCTGCCTACATTACATGTCCTCTGTACAGCCCCTGCCTACATTACATGTTCTCTGTACAGCCCCTGCCTACATTACGTGTCCTCTGTACACCCCCTGCCTATATTACATGTCCTCTGTACAGCCCCTGCCTACATTACATGTCCTCTGTACAGCCCCTGCCTACATTACATGTCCTCTGTACAGCCCCTGCCTACATTACATGTCCTCTGTACACCCCCTGCCTACATTACATGTCTTCTGTACAGCCCCTGCCTGCATTACATGTCTTCTGTACAGCCCCTGCCTACATTACACTTCCTCTGTACAGCTCCTGCCTACATTACATGTCTTCTGTACAGCTCCTACCTACATTACATGTCCTCTGTACAGCTGCTGCCTACATTACATGTCCTCTGTACAGCTCCTGCCTACATTACACGTCCTCTGTACAGCTCCTGCCTAAATAACGCGTCCTCTGTACAGCTCCTGCCTACATTACACGTCCTCTGTACAGCCCCTGCCTACATTACATGTCCTCTGTACAGCCCCTGCCTACATTACATGTCCTCTGTACACCCCCTGCCAACATTACACGTCCTCTGTACGGCCCCTGCCTACATTACACATTCTCTGTACAGCCTCTGCCTACATTACATGTCCTCTGTACACCCCCTGCCTACATTACATGTCTTCTGTACAGCCCCTGCCTACATTACACATTCTCTGTACAGCCCCTGCCTACATTACATGTCCTCTGTACACCCTCTGCCTACATTACATGTCCTCTGTACAGCTCCTGCTTACATTACACGTCCGCTGTACAGACACTGCCTACACTACACGTCCTCTGTACAGCCCTTGCCTAAATTACATGTCCTCTGTACACCCCCTGCCTACATTACATGTCCTCTGTACAGCCCCTGCCTACATTACATGTCCTCTGTACACCCCGTGCCTACATTACATGTCCTCTGTACATCCCCTGCTTACATTACATGTCTTCTGTACAGCCCCTGCCTACATTACATGTCCTCTGTACAGCCCCTGCCTACATTACATGTCTTCTGTACAGCCCCTGCCTACATTACATGTCCTCTGTACACCCCCTACCTACATTACATGTCCTCTGTACACCCCCTGCCTGCATTACACTTCCTCTGTACAGCTCCTGCCTACATTACATGTCTTCTGTACAGCCCCTGCCTACATTACATGTCCTCTGTACAGCTCCTGCTTACATTACACGTCCTCTGTATAGCTCCTACCTACATTACACGTTCTCTGTACAGCTCCTGCCTACATTACACTTCCTCTGTACAGCTCCTGCCTACATTACATGTCTTCTGTACAGCCCCTGCTTACATTACATGTCCTCTGTACAGCTCCTGCTTACATTACACGTCCTCTGTACAGCTCCTGCCTACATTACATGTCCTCTGTACACCCCCTGCCTACATTACACTTCCTCTGTACAGCTCCTGCCTACATTACATGTCTTCTGTACAGCTCCTGCCTACATTACATGTCCTCTGTACAGCACCTGCTTACATTACACGTCCTCTGTATAGCTCCTACCTACATTACACGTCCTCTGTATAGCTCCTACCTACATTACACGTTCTCTGTACAGCTCCTGCCTACATTACATGTCCTCTGTACACCCCCTGCCTACATTACACTTCCTCTGTACAGCTCCTGCCTACATTATATGTCTTCTGTACAGCTCCTGCCTACATTACATGTCCTCTGTACAGCACCTGCTTACATTACACGTCCTCTGTATAGCTCCTACCTACATTACACGTCCTCTGTACAGATCCTGCCTACATAACATGTCTTTTGTACAGCTCCTGCCTACATTACATGTCTTCTGTACAGCCCCTGCCTACATTACATGTCCTCTGTACAGCTCCTGCTTACATTACACGTCCTCTGTATAGCTCCTACCTACATTACACGTTCTCTGTACAGCCCCTGCCTACATTACACTTCCTCTCCACAGCCCCTGCCTACATTACATGTCCTCTGTACAGCTCCTGCTTACATTACACGTCCTCTGTATAGCTCCTACCTACATTACAAGTTCTCTGTACAGCCCCTGCCTACATTACACTTCCTCTGTACAGCTCCTGCCTACATTACATGTCTTCTGTACAGCTCCTGCCTACATTACACTTCCTCTGTACAGCTCCTGCCTACATTACATGTCCTCTGTACAGCTCCTGCCTACATTACATGTCTTCTGTACAGCTCCTGCCTACATTACTTGTACCCTGTACAGCTCCTTCCTACATTACGTGTCCTCTGTACAGCTCCTACCTACATTACATGTCCTCTGTACAGCTCCTCCCTACTTTACATGTCCTCTGTACAGCTCCTGCCTACATTACATGTCCTCTGTACAGCTCCTGCCTACATTACACGTCCTCTGTACAGCCCCTGCCTACATTACATGTCCTCTGTACAGCTCCTGCCTACATTACATGTCCTCTGTACAGCCCCTGCCTACATTACACGTTTTCTGTACAGCCCCTGCCTACATTACATGTCCTCTGTACAGCTCCTGCCTACATTACATATCCTCTGTACAGCCCCTGCCTACATTACATGTCCTCTGTACAGCTCCTGCCTACATTACATGTCCTCTGTACAGCTCCTGCTTACATTACGTGTCCTCTGTACAACTCCTGCCTATATTACATGTCCTCTGTACACAACCTGCCTACATTACATGTCCTCTGTACAGCCCCTTCCTACATTACATGTCCTCTGTACACCCCCTGCCTACATTACATGTCCTCTGTACAGCCCCTGCCTACATTACATGTCCTCTGTACAGCCCCTGCCTACATTACATGTCCTCTGTACACCCCCTGCCTACATTACATGTCCTCTGTACAGCCCCTGCCTACATTACATGTCCTCTGTACAGCCCCTGCCTACATTACATGTCCTCTGTACACCCCCTGCCTACATTACATGTCCTCTGTACAGCCCCTGCCTACATTACATGTCCTCTGTACAACTCCTGCTTACATTACATGTCCTATGTAGAGCTCCTGCCTACTTTACATGTCCTCTGTACAACTCCTGCCTACATTACATGTCCTCTGTACACCCCCTGCCTACATTACATGTCCTCTGTACAGCCCCTGCCTACATTACATGTCCTCTGGACAGCTCCTGCCTATATTACATGTCCTTTGTACAGCCCCTGCTTACATTACACGTCCTCTGTACAGCCCCTGCCTACGTTACATGTCCTCTGTACAGCCCCTGCTTACATTACACGTCCTCTGTACAGCCCCTGCCTACATTACACATCCTCTGTACAACTCCTGCCTACATTACATGTCCTCTGTACAGCCCCTACCTACATTACATCTCCTCTGTACAGCTCCTGCCTACATTACCTGTCCTCTGTACAGCCCCTACCTACATTACATGTCCTCTGTACAACTCCTGCCTACATTACATGTCCTCTGTATAGCCCCTGCCTACATTACATGTCCTCTGTACAACTCCTGCTTACATTACATGTCCTCTGTACAGCCCCTGCCTACATTACACATCCTCTGTACAGCCCCTGCCTACATTACACGTCCTCTGTACAGCCCCTGCCTACATTACACGTTCTCTGTACAGCTCCTGCCTACATTACATGTCCTCTGTACAGCTCCTGCCTACATTACATGTCCTCTGTACAGCTCCTGCCTACTTTACATGTCCTCTGTACAGCTCCTGCTTACATTACATGTCCTCTGTACAGCCCCTGCCTACATTACAAGTCCTCTGTACAGCCCCTGCCTACATTACATGTCCTCTGTACAGTCCCTGCCTACATTACACGTCCTCTGTACAGCCCCTGCCTACATTGCATGTCCTCTGTACACCCCCTGCCTACATTACATGTCCTCTGTACAGCCCCTACCTACTTTACATGTCCTCTGTACAACTCCTGCTTACATTACATGTCCTATGTAGAGCTCCTGCCTACTTTACATGTCCTCTGTACAACTCCTGCCTACATTACATGTCCTCTGTACAGTTCCTGCCTACATTACACGTCCTCTGTACAGCTCCTGCTTACATTACGCGTCCTCTGTACAGCCCCTGCCTACATTACATGTCCTCTGTACACCCCCTGCCTACATTACATGTCCTCTGTACAGCCCCTGCCTACATTACATGTCCTCTGTACAGCTCCTGCCTATATTACATGTCCTCTGTACAGCCCCTGCCTACATTACATGTCCTCTGTACAGCTCCTGCTTACATTACACGTCCTCTGTATAGCTCCTACCTACATTACACGTTCTCTGTACAGCCCCTGACTACATTACACTTCCTCTGTACAGCTCCTGCCTACATTACATGTCTTCTGTACAGCTCCTGCCTACATTACATGTCCTCTGTACACCTCCTGCCTACATTACATGTCCTCTGTACAGCTCCTGCCTACATTACGTGTCCTCTGTACAGCTCCTACCTACATTACATGTCCTCTGTACAGCTCCTGCCTACATTACATGTCCTCTGTACAGCTCCTGCCTACATTACATGTCCTCTGTACAGCTCCTGCCTACATTACACGTCCTCTGTACATCTGCCTACATTACATGTCCTCTGTACAGCTCCTGCCTACTTTACATGTCCTCTGTACAACTCCTGCCTATATTACATGTCCTCTGTGCACCCCCTGCCTACATTACATGTCCTCTGAACAGCCCCTGCCTACATTATATGTCCTATGTACACCCGCTGCCTACATTACATGTCCTCTGTACAGCCCCTGCCTTCATTACATGTCCTCTGTACACCCCCTGCCTACACTACATGTCCTCTGTACAGCCCCTGCCTACATTACATGTCCTCTGTACACCCCCTGCCTACATTACATGTCCTCTGTACAGCCCCTGCCTACATTACATGTCCTCTGTACAACTCCTGCTTACATTACATGTGCTATGTAGAGCTCCTGCCTACTTTACATGTCCTCTGTACAACTCCTGCCTACATTACATGTCCTCTGTACACCCCCTGCCTACATTACATGTCCTCTGTACAGCCCCTGCCTACATTACATGTCCTCTGGACAGCTCCTGCCTATATTACATGTCCTCTGTACAGCCCCTGCTTACATTACACGTCCTCTGTACAGCCCCTGCCTACGTTACATGTTCACTGTACAGCCCCTGCTTACATTACACGTCCTCTGTACAGCCCCTGCCTACATTACACATCCTCTGTACAACTCCTGCCTACATTACATGTCCTCTGTACACCCCCTGCCTACATTACATGTCCTCTGTACAGCTCCTGCCTACATTACACATCCTCTATATAGCTCCTGCCTACATTACATGTCCTCTGTACAACTCCTGCTTACATTACATGTCCTCTGTACAGCCCCTGCCTACATTACATGTCCTCTGTACAACTCCTGCTTACATTACACATCCTCTGTACAGCCCTTGCCTACATTACATGTCCTCTGTACAGCCCCTGCTTACATTACACGTCCTCTGTACAGCCCCTGCCTACATTACACATCCTCTGTACAACTCCTGCCTACATTACATGTCCTCTGTACACCCCGTGCCTACATTACATGTCCTCTGTACAGCTCCTGCCTACATTACATGTCCTCTGTACAGCCCCTACCTACATTACATGTCCTCTGTACAACTCCTGCTTACATTACATGTCCTCTGTACAGCCCCTGCCTACATTACATGTCCTCTGTACAACTCCTGCTTACATTACACATCCTCTGTACAGCCCTTGCCTACATTACATGTCCTCTGTACAACTCCTGCCTACATTACATGTCCTCTGTATAGCCCCTGCCTACATTACATGTCCTCTGTACAAGTCCTGCTTACATTACATGTCCTCTGTACAGCCCCTACCTACATTACATGTACTCTGTACAACTCCTGCTTACATTAAACATCCTCTGTACAGCCCTTGCCTACATTACATGTCCTCTGTACAACTCCTGCCTACATTACATGTCCTCTGTATAGCCCATGCCTACATTACATGTCCTCTGTACAACTCCTGCTTACATTACATGTCCTCTGTACAGCCCCTGCCTACATTACACATCCTCTGTACAGCCCCTGCCTACATTACACGTCCTCTGTACAGCCCCTGCCTACATTACACGTCCTCTGTACAGCCCCTGCCTACATTACACGTTCTCTGTACAGCTCCTGCCTACATTACACGTCCTCTGTACAGCTCCTGCCTACATTACATGTCCTCTGTACAGCTCCTGCCTACTTTACATGTCCTCTGTACAGCTCCTGCTTACATTACATGTCCTCTGTACAGCCCCTGCCTACATTACAAGTCGTCTGTACAGCCCCTCCCTACATTTCATGTCCTCTGTACAGCCCCTGCCTACATTACATGTCCTCTGTACAGCCCCTGCCTACATTACACGTCCTCTGTACAGCCCCTGCCTACATTACACGTCCTCTGTACAGCCCCTGCCTACATTACATGTCCTCTGTACAGCTCCTGCCTACATTACATGTCCTCTGTACAGCCCATGCCTACATTACATGTCCTCTGTACACCCCCTGCCTACATTACATGTCCTCTGTACAGCCCCTACCTACATTACATGTCCTCTGTACAACTCCTGCTTACATTACACGTCCTCTGTACTGCCCCTGCTTACATTACACGTCCTCTGTACAGCCCCTGCCTATATTACACGTCCTCTGTACAGCCCCTGCCTACATTACACGTTCTCTGTACAGCTCCTGCCTACATTACATGTCCTGTGTACAGCTCCAGCCTACATTTCATGTCCTCTGTACAGCTCCTGCCTACTTTACATGTCCTCTGTACAGCTCCTGCCTACTTTACATGTCCTCTGTACAGCTCCTGCTTACATTATATGTCCTCTGTACAGCCCCTGCCTACATTACATGTCCTCTGTACAGCCCCTGCCTACATTACATGTCCTCTGTACAGTCCCTGCCTACATTACACGTCCTCTGTACAGCCCCTGCCTACATTACATGTCCTCTGTACAGCCCCTGCCTACATTACACGTCCTCTGTGCAGCTCCTGCCTACATTACACGTCCTCTGTACAGCCCCTGCTTACATTACATGTCCTCTGTACACCCCCTGCCTACATTACACGTCCTCTGTACAGCTCCTGCCTACATTACACGTCCTCTGTACTGCTCCTGCCTACATTACATGTCCTCTGTACAGCCCCTGCCTATATTACACGTCCTGTGTACAGCTCCTGCTAACATTACACGTCCTCTGTACAGCCCCTGCCTACATTACACGTCCTCTGTACAGCCCCTGCTTACATTACACGTCCTCTGTACAGCTCCTGCTTACATTACACGTCCTCTGTATAGCTCCTACCTACATTACATGTCCTCTGTACAGCTCCTGCCTACATTACATGTCCTCTGTACACCCCCTGCCTACATTACACATCCTCTGTACAGCTCCTGCCTACATTACATGTCCTCTGTACAGCTCCTGCCTACATTACACGTCCTCTGTACAGCTCCTACCTACATTACACGTCCTCTGTACAGCTCCTGCGTCCATTACATGTCCTTTGTACACCCCCTTGCCTACATTACACGTCCTCTGTACAGCCCCTGCTTACATTACATGTCCTCTCTACACCCCCTGCCTACATTACACGTCCTCTGTACAGCTCCTGCCTACATTACACGTCCTCTGTACAGCTCCTGCTTCCATTACACGTCCTCTGTATAGCTCCTACCTACATTACATGTCCTCTGTACAGCTCCTGCCTACATTACATGTCCTCTGTACAGCTCCTGCCTACATTACATGTCCTCTGTACACCTCCTGCCTACATTACACGTCCTCTTTACAGCCCCTGCTTACATTACATGTCCTCTGTACACCCCCTGCCTACATTACACGTCCTCTGTACAGCTCCTGCCTACATTACATGTCCTCTGTACACCCCCTGCCTACATTACACGTCCTCTGTACAGCCCCTGCCTACATTACATGTCCTCTGTACAGCTCCTGTTTAAATTACATGTCCACTGTACAGCTCCTGCCTACATTACACGTCCTCTGTACAGCTCCTGCCTACATTACACGTCCTCTTTACAGCCCCTGCTTACATTACATGTCCTCTGTACACCCCCTGCCTACATTACACGTCCTCTGTACAGCTCCTGCCTACATTACATGTCCTCTGTACACCCCCTGCCTACATTACACGTCCTCTGTACAGCCCCTGCCTACATTACATGTCCTCTGTACAGCTCCTGTTTAAATTACATGTCCTCTGTACAGCTCCTGCCTACATTACATGTCCTCTGTACAGCTCCTGCCTACATTACATGTCCTCTGTACAGCTCCTGCCTACATTACACGTCCTCTGTACAGCCCCTGCCTACATTACATGTCCTCTGTACAGCCCCTGCCTACATTACATGTCCTCTGTACAACTCCTGCCTACATTACATGTCCTCTGTACAACTCCTGCTTACATTACACGTCCTCTGTACAACTCCTGCTTGCATTACATGTCCTCTGTACAGCTCCTGCCTACATTACACGTCCTCTGTACAGCCCCTGCCTACATTACATGTCCTCTGTACAGCCCCTGCCTACATTACATGTCCTCTGTACAACTCCTGCCTACATTACATGTCCTCTGTACAACTCCTGCTTACATTACACGTCCTCTGTACAACTCCTGCTTGCATTACATGTCCTTTGTACAGCCCCTGCCTACATTACATGTCCTTTGTACAACTCCTGCCTACATTACGTGTCCTCTGTACAGCTCCTGCTTACATTACACGTCCTCTGTACAGCCCCTGCTTACATTACACGTCCTCTGTACAGCCCCTGCCTGCATTACATGTCCTCTGTACAGCTCCTGCCTACTTTACATGTCCTCTGTACAGCTCCTGCTTACATTACATGTCCTCTGTACAGCCCCTGCCTACATTACAAGTCCTCTGTACAGCCCCTGCCTACATTACATGTCCTCTGTACAGCTCCTGCCTACATTACATGTCCTCTGTACAGCCCCTGCCTACATTACACGTCCTCTGTACAGCCACTGCCTACATTACATGTCCTCTGTACAGCCCCTGCCTACATTACATGTCCTCTGTACACCCCCTGCCTACATTACATGTCCTCTGTACAGCCCCTGCCTACATTACATGTCCTCTGTACACCCCCTGCCTACATTACATGTCCTCTGTACAGCCCCTGCCTACGTTACACATCATCTGTACAGCCCCTGCCTACATTACATGTCCTCTGTACAGCCCCTGCCTACATTACACATCATCTGTACAGCCCCTGCCTACATTACATGTCCTCTGTACAGCCCCTGCCTACATTACATGTCCTCTGTACAGCCCCTGCCTACATTACATGTCCTCTGTACACCCCCTGCCTACATTACATGTCCTCTGTACAGCCCCTGCCTACGTTACACGTCCTCTGTACAACTCCTGCCTACATTACATGTCCTCTGTACAGTTCCTGCCTACATTACACGTCCTCTGTACAGCTCCTGCCTACATTACACGTCCTCTGTACAGCTCCTGCCTACATTACATGTCCTCTGTACAGCTCCTGCCTACATTACACGTCCTCTGTACAGCCCCTGCCTACATTACATGTCCTCTGTACAGCTCCTGCCTATATTACATGTCCTCTGTACACCTCCTGCTTACATTACACGTCCTCTGTACAGCCCCTGCCTACGTTACATGTCCTCTGTACAACTCCTGCCTAAATTACACATCCTCTGTACAGCTCCTGCCTACATTACATGTCCTCTGTACAGCTCCTGCCTACATTACACGTCCTCTGTACAGCTCCTACCTACATTACACGTCCTCTGTACAGCTCCTGCGTACATTACATGTCCTCTGTACACCCCCTTGCCTACATTACACGTCCTCTGTACAGCTCCTGCCTACATTACACGTCCTCTGTACAGCCCCTGCTTACATTACATGTCCTCTGTACACCCCCTGCCTACATTACACGTCCTCTGTACAGCTCCTGCCTACATTACACGTCCTCTGTACAGCTCCTGCTTACATTACACGTCCTCTGTATAGCTCCTACCTACATTACATGTCCTCTGTACAGCTCCTGCCTACATTACATGTCCTCTGTACAGCTCCTGCCTACATTACATGTCCTCTGTACACCTCCTGCCTACATTACACGTCCTCTGTACACCCCCTGCCTACATTACACGTCCTCTGTACAGCTCCTGCCTACATTACACGTCCTCTGTACAGCTCCTGCTTACATTACACGTCCTCTGTATAGCTCCTACCTACATTACATGTCCTCTGTACACCTCCTGCCTACATTACACGTCCTCTGTATAGCTCCTACCTACATTACACGTCCTCTGTACAGCTCCTGCTTACATTACACGTCCTCTGTATAGCTCCTACCTACATTACATGTCCTCTGTACAGCTCCTGCCTACATTACATGTCCTCTGTACAGCTCCTGCCTACATTACATGTCCTCTTTACAGCCCCTGCTTACATTACATGTAATCTGTACACCCCCTGCCTACATTACACGTCCTCTGTACAGCTCCTGCCTACATTACATGTCCTCTGTACACCCCCTGCCTACATTACACGTCCTCTGTACAGCCCCTGCCTACATTACATGTCCTCTGTACAGCTCCTGTTTAAATTACATGTCCTCTGTACAGCTCCTGCCTACATTACACGTCCTCTGTACAGCCCCTGCCTACATTACACGTCCTCTGTACAGCTCCTGCCTACATTACACGTCCTCTGTACAGCCCCTGCCTACATTACATGTCCTCTGTACAGCTCCTGTTTAAATTACATGTCCTCTGTACAGCTCCTACCTACATTACATGTCCTCTGTACAGCTCCTGCCTACATTACATGTCCTCTGAACAGCTCCTGCCTACATTACACGTCCTCTGTACAGCCCCTGCCTACATTACACGTCCTCTGTACAGCTCCTGCCTACATTACACGTCCTCTGTACAGCCCCTGCCTACATTACATGTCCTCTGTACAGCTCCTGTTTAAATTACATGTCCTCTGTACAGCCCCTGCCTACATTACACGTCCTCTGTACAGCCCCTGCCTACATTACATGTCCTCTGTACAGCTCCTGTTTAAATTACATGTCCTCTGTACAGCTCCTGCCTACATTACATGTCCTCTGTACAGCCCCTGCCTACATTACATGTCCTCTGTACAGCCCCTGCCTACATTACATGTCCTCTGTACAACTCCTGCCTACATTACATGTCCTCTGCTCAGCCCCTGCCTACATTACATGTCCTCTGTACAGCCCCTGCCTACATTACATGTCCTCTGTACAACTCCTGCCTACATTACATGTCCTCTGTACAGCCCCTGCCTACATTACATGTCCTGTGTACAACTCCTGCTTACATTACACGTCCTCTGTACAACTCCTGCTTGCATTACATGTCCTCTGTACAGCTCCTGCCTACATTACACATCCTCTGTACAACTCCTGCCTACATTACATATCCTCTGTACAACTCCTGCCTACATTACACGTCCTCTGTACAACTCCTGCCTACATTACATGTCCTCTGTACAGCCCCTGCCTACATTACATGTCCTTTGTACAACTCCTGCCTACATTACATGTCCTCTGTACAACTCCTGCTTACATTACATGTCCTCTGTACAACTCCTGCTTACATTACGTGTCCTCTGTACAGCTCCTGCCTACATTACAAGTCCTCTGTACAGCTCCTGCCTACTTTACATGTCCTCTGTACAGCCCCTGCCTACATTACATGTCCTCTGTACAACTCCTGCTTACATTACATGTCCTCTGTACAGCCCTTGCCTACATTACATGTCCTCTGTACAACTCCTGCCTACATTACATGTCCTCTGTATAGCCCCTGCCTACATTACATGTCCTCTGTACAACTCCTGCTTACATTACATGTCCTCTGTACAGCCCCTGCCTACATTACACGTCCTCTGTACAGCCCCTGCCTACATTACACGTCCTCTGTACAGCCCCTGCCTACATTATACGTTCTCTGTACAGCTCCTGCCTACATTACATGTCCTCTGTACAGCTCCTGCCTACATTACATGTCCTCTGTACAGCTCCTGCCTACTTTACATGTCCTCTGTACAGCTCCTGCTTACATTACATGTCCTCTGTACAGCCTCTGCCTACATTACAAGTCCGCTGTACAGCCCCTGCCTACATTACATGTCCTCTGTACAGCTCCTGCCTACATTACATGTCCTCTGTACAGCCCCTGCCTACATTACACGTCCTCTGTACAGCCCCTGCCTACATTACACATCATCTGTACAGCCCCTGCCTACATTACATGTCCTCTGTACAGCCCCTGCCTACATTACATGTCCTCTGTACAGCCCCTGCCTACATTACATGTCCTCTATACACCCCCTGCCTACATTACGTGTCCTCTGTACAGCCCCTGCCTACGTTACACGTCCTCTGTACAACTCCTGCTTACATTACAAGTCCTATGTAGAGCTCATGCCTACTTTACATGTCCTCTGTACAACTCCTGCCTACATTACATGTCCTCTGTACAGTTCCTGCCTACATTACACGTCCTCTGTACAGCTCCTGCCTACATTACACGTCCTCTGTACAGCTCCTGCCTACATTACATGTCCTCTGTACAGCTCCTGCCTACATTACACGTCCTCTGTACAGCCCCTGCCTACATTACATGTCCTCTGTACAGCTCCTGCCTATATTACATGTCCTCTGTACACCTCCTGCTTACATTACATGTCCTCTGTACAGCTCCTGCCTACATTACACGTCCTCTGTACAGCCCCTGCCTACATTACATGTCCTCTGTACAGCTCCTGCCTACATTACATGTCCTCTGTACAACTCCTGCCTACATTACACATCCTCTGTACAGCTCCTGCCTACATTACATGTCCTCTGTACAGCTCCTGCCTACATTACACGTCCTCTGTACAGCTCCTACCTACATTACACGTCCTCTGTACAGCTCCTGCGTACATTACATGTCCTCTGTACACCCCCTTGCCTACATTACACGTCCTCTGTACAGCTCCTGCCTACATTACATGTCCTCTGTACAGCTCCTGCCTACATTACATGTCCTCTGTACAGCTCCTGCCTACATTACATGTCCTCTGTACAGCTCCTGCCTACATTACATGTCCTCTGTACACCTCCTGCCTACATTACATGTCCTCTGTACACCTCCTGCCTACATTACATGTCCTCTGTACAGCTCCTGCCTACATTACATGTCCTCTGTACAGCTCCTGCCTACATTACACGTCCCCTGTAGAGCCCCTGCCTACATTACATGTCCTCTGTACAGCTCCTGTTTAAATTACATGTCCTCTGTACAGCTCCTGCCTACATTACATGTCCTCTGTACAGCTCCTTCCTACATTACATGTCCTCTGTACAGCTCCTGTTTACATTACATGTCCTCTGTACAGCTCCTGTTTACATTACATGTCCTCTGTACAGCTCCTGTTTAAATTACATGTCCTCTGTACAGCTCCTGCCTACATTACATGTCCTCTGTACAGCTCCTTCCTACATTACATGTCCTCTGTACAGCTCCTGTTTAAATTACATGTCCTCTGTACAGCTCCTGCCTACATTACATGTCCTCTGTACATCTCCTGCCAACACTATATGTCCTCTGCACAGCCCCTGCCTACATTACATGTCCTCTGTACAGCCCCTGCCTACATTACATGTCCTCTGTACAACTCCTGCCTACATTACATGTCCTCTGTACAGCCCCTGCCTACATTACATGTCCTCTGTACAACTCCTGCTTGCATTACACGTCCTCTGTACAGCCCCTGCCTACATTACATGTCCTCTGACAGCCCCTGCCTACGTTACATGTCCTTTGTACAACTCCTGCCTACATTACATGTCCTCTGTATAGCCCCTGCCTACATTACATGTCCTCTGTACAGCCCCTGCCTACGTTACATGTCCTTTGTACAACTCCTGCCTACATTACATGTCCTCTGTACAGTTCCTGCCTACATTACACGTCCTCTGTATAGCTCCTGCCTACATTACATGTCCTCTGTACAACTCCTGCTTACATTACGTGTCCTCTGTACAGCCCCTGCCTACATTACACGTTCTCTGTACAGCTCCTGCCTACATTACATGTCTTCTGTACAGTTCCTGCCTACATTACACGTCCTCTATATAGCCCCTGCCTACATTACACGTCCTCTGTATAGCTCCTGCCTACATTACATGTCCTCTGTACTACTCCTGCTTACATTACGTGTCCTCTGTACAGCCCCTGCCTACATTACACGTTCTCTGTACAGCTCCTGCCTACATTACATGTCCTCTGTACAGCTCCTACCTACATTACATGTCCTCTGTACAGCTCCTGCCTACTTTACATGTCCTCTGTACAGCCCCTGCCTACATTACATGTCCTCTGTACAGCCCCTGCCTACATTACATGTCCTCTGTACAACTCCTGCTTACATTACATGTCCTCTGTACAACTCCTGCCTACATTACATGTCCTCTGTATAGCCCCTGCCTACATTACATGTCCTCTGTACAACTCTTGCTTACATTACACGTCCTCTGTACAGCCCCTGCCTACATTACACGTCCTCTGTACAGCCCCTGCCTACATTACACGTCCTCTGTACAGCCCCTGCCTACATTACACGTCCTCTGTACAGCCCCTGCCTACATTACACGTTCTCTGTACAGCTCCTGCCTACATTACACGTCCTCTGTACAGCTCCTGCCTACATTACATGTCCTCTGTACAGCTCCTGCCTACTTTACATGTCCTCTGTACAGCCCCTGCCTACATTACATGTCCTCTGTACATTCCCTGCCTACATTACATGTCCTCTGTACAGCTCCTGCTTACATTACATGTCCTCTGTACAGCCCCTGCCTACATTACAAGTCCTCTGTACAGCCCCTGCCTACATTACATGTCCTCTGTACAGCCCCTGCCTACATTACATGTCCTCTGTACAGCCCCTGCCTACATTACACGTCCTCTGTACAGCCCCTGCCTACATTACACATCCTCTGTACAGCCCCTGCCTACATTACATGTCCTCTGTACAGCCCCTGCCTACATTACATGTCCTCTGTACATTCCCTGCCTACATTACATGTCCTCTGTACACCCCCTGCCTACATTACATGTCCTCTGTACAGCCCCTGCCTACATTACATGTCCTCTGTACAACTCCTGCTTACATTACATGTCCTCTGTACAGCTCCTGCCTATATTACATGTCCTCTGTACACCTCCTGCTTACATTACACGTCCTCTGTGCAGCCCCTGCCTACGTTATATGTCCTCTGTACAGCTCCTGCTTACATTACTTGTCCTCTGTACAGCCCTTGCCTACATTACATGTCCTCTGTACAGCTCCTGCCTACATTACACGTCCTCTGTACAGCTCCTGCCTACATTACACGTCCTCTGTACACCCCCTGCCTGCATTACACGTCCTCTGTACAACTCCTGCTTACATTACACGTCCTCTGTAAAGCTCCTACCTACATTACATGTCTCTGTACAGCTCCTGCCTACATTACATGTCCTCCGTACAGCTCCTGCCTACATTTCATGTCCTCTGTACACCCCCTGCCTACATTACACGTCCTCTGTACAGCTCCTGCCTACATTACATGTCCTTTGTACAACTCCTGCCTACATTACATGTCCTCTGTACAGCCCCTGCCTACATTACATGTCCTCTGTACAACTCCTGCTTACATTACATGTCCTCTGTACAACTCCTGCTTACATTACGTGTCCTCTGTACAACCCCTGCCTACATTACACGTTCTCTGTACAGCTCCTGCCTACATTACATGTCCTCTGTACAGCCCCTGCCTACATTACACATCCTCTGTACAACTCCTGCTTACATTACATGTCCTCTGTACAACTCCTACTTACATTACGTGTCCTCTGTACAGCCCCTGCCTACATTACACGTTCTCTGTACAGCTCCTGCCTACATTACATGTCCTCTGTACAGCCCCTGCCTACATTACATGTCCTCTGTACAGCTCCTGCCTACATTACATGTCCTCTGTACAGCTCCTGCTTACATTACATGTCCTCTGTACAGCCCCTGCCTACATTACATGTCCTCTGTACTGCCCCTGCCTTCATTACATGTCCTCTGTACAGCCCCTGCCTACATTACATGTCCTCTGTACAGCCCCTGCCTACATTACACATCCTCTGTACAGCCCCTGCCTACATTACATGTCCTCTGTACAGCCCCTGCCTACATTACATGTCCTCTGTACAGCTCCTGCCTACATTACATGTCCTCTGTACAGCCCCTGCCTACATTACATGTCCTCCGTACAGCCCCTGCCTACATTACAAATCCTCTGTACAGCTCCTGCCTACATTACATGTCCTCTGTACACCCCCTGCCTACATTACATGTCCTCTGTACAGCTCCTGCCTACATTACACGTCCTCTGTACAGCTCCTGCCTACATTACATGTCCTCTGTACAGCCCCTGCCTACATTACATGTCTTCTGTACAGCTCCTGCCTACATTACATGTCCTCTGTACAGCCCCTGCCTACATTACATGTCCTCTGTACAGCCCCTGCCTACATTACATGTCCTCTGTACAGCTCCTGCCTACATTACATGTCCTCTGTACAGCCCCTGCCTACATTACATGTCCTCTGTACAGCCCCTGCCTACATTACATGTCCTCTGTACAGCCCCTGCCTACATTACATGTCCTCTGTACAGCTCCTTCCTACATTACATGTCCTCTGTACAGCCCCTGCCTACATTACATGTCCTCTGTACAGCCCCTGCCTACATTACATGTCCTCTGTACAGCTCCTGCCTACATTACATGTCTTCTGTACAGTTCCTGCCTACATTACATGTCCTCTGTATAGCTCCTACCTACATTACACGTCCTCTGTACAGCCCCTACCTACATTACATGTCTTCTGTACAGTTCCTGCCTACATTACATGTCCTCTGTATAGCTCCTACCTACATTACACGTCCTCTGTACAGCTCCTGCCTACATTACACGTCCTCTGTACAGCTCCTGCCTACATTACATGTCCTCTGTACAGCTCCTGCCTACATTACACGTCCTCTGTACAGCCCCTACCTACATTACATGTCTTCTGTACAGTTCCTGCCTACATTACATGTCCTCTGTACAGCTCCTGCCTACATTACACGTCCTCTGTACAGCTCCTGCCTACATTACATGTCCTCTGTACAGCCCCTACCTACATTACATGTCCTCTGTACAGCCCCTGCCTACATTACATGTCCTCTGTACAGCCCCTGCCTACATTACACATCCTCTGTACAGCCCCTGCCTACATTACATGTCCTCTGTACAGCTCCTGCCTACATTACACGTCCTCTGTACAGCCCCTGCCTACATTACATGTCCTCTGTACAGCCCCTGCCTACATTACACATCCTCTGTACTGCCCCTGCCTACATTACATGTCCTCTGTACAGCCCCTGCCTACATTACATGTCCTCTGTACAGCCCCTGCCTACATTACACATCCTCTGTACAGCCCCTGCCTACATTACATGTCCTCTGTACAGCCCCTGCCTACATTACATGTCCTCTGTACAGCTCCTGCCTACATTACATGTCCTCTGTACAGCCCCTGCCTACATTACATGTCCTCCGTACAGCCCCTGCCTACATTACATGTCCTCTGTACAGCTCCTGCCTACATTACATGTCCTCTGTACACCCCCTGCCTACATTACATGTCCTCTGTACAGCTCCTGCCTACATTACACGTCCTCTGTACAGCTCCTGCCTACATTACATGTCCTCTGTACAGCCCCTGCCTACATTACATGTCTTCTGTACAGCTCCTGCCTACATTACATGTCCTCTGTACAGCCCCTGCCTACATTACATGTCCTCTGTACAGCCCCTGCCTACATTACATGTCCTCTGTACAGCTCCTGCCTACATTACATGTCCTCTGTACAGCCCCTGCCTACATTACATGTCCTCTGTACAGCCCCTGCCTACATTACATGTCCTCTGTACAGCCCCTGCCTACATTACATGTCCTCTGTACAGCTCCTTCCTACATTACATGTCCTCTGTACAGCCCCTGCCTACATTACATGTCCTCTGTACAGCCCCTGCCTACATTACATGTCCTCTGTACAGCTCCTGCCTACATTACACGTCCTCTGTACAGCCCCTACCTACATTACATGTCTTCTGTACAGTTCCTGCCTACATTACATGTCCTCTGTATAGCTCCTACCTACATTACACGTCCTCTGTACAGCTCCTGCCTACATTACATGTCCTCTGTACACCCCCTGCCTACATTACACGTCCTCTGTACAGCTCCTGCCTACATTACATGTCCTCTGTACAGCCCCTACCTACATTACACGTCCTCTGTACAGCTCCTGCCTACATTACATGTCCTCTGTACACCCCCTGCCTACATTACACGTCCTCTGTACAGCTCCTGCCTACATTACATGTCCTCTGTACAGCCCCTACCTACATTACACGTCCTCTGTACAGCTCCTGCCTACATTACATGTCCTCTGTACAGCTCCTGCCTACATTACACGTCCTCTGTATAGCCCCTGCCTACATTACATGTCCTCTGTACAGCCCCTACCTACATTACACGTCCTCTGTACAGCTCCTGCCTACATTACATGTCCTCTGTACACCCCCTGCCTACATTACACGTCCTCTGTATAGCCCCTGCCTACATTACATGTCCTCTGTACAGCCCCTACCTACATTACACGTCCTCTGTACAGCTCCTGCCTACATTACACGTCCTCTGTACAGCCCCTGCCTACATTACATGTCTTCTGTACAGTTCCTGCCTACATTACATGTCCTCTGTACAGCTCCTGCCTACATTACATGTCCTCTGTACAGCTCCTACCTACATTACACGTCCTCTGTACAGTTCCTGCCTACATTACATGTCCTCTGTACAGCTCCTGCCTACATTACATGTCCTCTGTACAGCCCCTACCTACATTACATGTCCTCTGTACAGCCCCTGCCTACATTACATGTCCTCTGTACAGCCCCTGCCTACATTACATGTCCTCTGTACAGCTCCTGCCTACATTACATGTCCTCTGTACAGCCCCTGCCTACATTACATGTCCTCTGTACAGCCCCTGCCTACATTACATGTCCTCTGTACAGCCCCTGCCTACATTACATGTCCTCTGTACAGCTCCTTCCTACATTACATGTCCTCTGTACAGCCCCTGCCTACATTACATGTCCTCTGTACAGCCCCTGCCTACATTACATGTCCTCTGTACAGCTCCTGCCTACATTACACGTCCTCTGTACAGCCCCTACCTACATTACATGTCTTCTGTACAGTTCCTGCCTACATTACATGTCCTCTGTATAGCTCCTACCTACATTACACGTCCTCTGTACAGCTCCTGCCTACATTACATGTCTTCTGTACAGTTCCTGCCTACATTACATGTCCTCTGTATAGCTCCTACCTACATTACATGTCCTCTGTACACCCCCTGCCTACATTACACGTCCTCTGTACAGCTCCTGCCTACATTACATGTCCTCTGTACAGCCCCTACCTACATTACACGTCCTCTGTACAGCCCCTACCTACATTACACGTCCTCTGTACAGCTCCTGCCTACATTACATGTCCTCTGTACAGCCCCTGCCTACATTACATGTCCTCTGTACAGCCCCTACCTACATTACACGTCCTCTGTACAGCTCCTGCCTACATTACATGTCCTCTGTACAGCTCCTGCCTACATTACACGTCCTCTGTACAGCCCCTGCCTACATTACATGTCTTCTGTACAGTTCCTGCCTACATTACATGTCCTCTGTACAGCTCCTGCCTACATTACATGTCCTCTGTACAGCTCCTACCTACATTACACGTCCTCTGTACAGTTCCTGCCTACATTACATGTCCTCTGTACACCCCCTGCCTACATGTCCTAAGCTGAAATTGGCTCTGGCACAAGGTTCAGTTTTCCAGCAGGGGCAGTAACCAAATGTCTGTTCCATTTCCAATTAATCCAAAATTATAAAAAAAAATCCAGGTTACACAGTGTCCATCGCTCGGGGATCTCTGGCCAGTGACTAAAATCCCATGAAAACCAATGACACATCCTTTTATATTCTGTATCTGTAGTGGCTGCCAACTTCTGCCTAATTCATTGCAATGAATCGTGTCCCCAAGACTAGTATAGTAGATGCCATCCTGGGCTTCACCACTAGAGGCGCTGGTAAACTTTTGCTAGAAAGCGTTTACTGTCTCTAATGGTGAAAAGTGGAACTGCCAGTTAAAAAACGTAATTATTCCTCAATTGTTCTGTATGTTGTATAGAAGTAATACTCCCATCATTCTCCTCCATTAAGGTCTCAGCTCTAAGCTCTTCATGCAAAGCTCTGCACGACCCATGTCCCTGTCCTCGCTCCGCAGACTTCTCCCCATCCCATGCACTCTCCTTATACCCAGAGATATTTTATAAACCAGTATTTCTCGTTGTTACAAGCGGTTTGCGGCTGCTCGGCGGCTTCACACCTGAGTATCGGGTTTATCTCGCCTTATACATTCTTTATGGACTTTTCAAACCTCTGAATAAATATTACATTAAAATGATGAAATTCTTCTCCATGGAAGGAAGTGAAGGGCCGGGTCCATCGGAGGAGATGGATGTGTGGGATTCCAGGTCTTAAAGGGCCCCTCCAAGAAAACTCATCATTGTATTATGGAAAGTTCCCCATCTTACTAATAGGCGTTGGGCCCAATACACTAAAGATGATATTCTGTGCTCCGGTCTAAATAAAAGGCGCAGGGGAGTAAGAGACGCCCCCATAATGGTATAAGGTGCATCTTCTTACAACTGCCGTGCGCCTCCTGTCAGGGACCAGCGCACATTTTCGGTCACTTTGGTGGTAAAAATGTTGATGCGTTTCCCGGCCGGGCTTCACCACGATCCTTTCTACCCAAAGCTCTGTCTACTTTGGCAGAATTGGGTGTTAAAAGACCAAAAATTGCCATTTTTGTCTAACTTGGAATTGTGAAAATATTTTGAACATTTCAAGGTGTTTTACACCAGAAAACTGTCGAAAACACTTTTTGTGTTTTAATTCTTCATCATGTAGATGAAGACCTGCGCTTTCTGTCAACCTCATCCTATACGGGGCATGATTAGTAGTTTTGGGAGAGCTGTCTGACAACCCCAACGGAAAAAGCTGTGATAGAGGATAGTAGTTGTCACTCAGATTTCCCAATCACAACGTGACAGACGTCTATGATTTTTTGGAGAAATGTCCTTGAAGACCAATGTCCTCTTCTTGCCCGTACTGTTTACTTGCCGCTGCCGGTTATGGCCGGTGATTATTCTTCACCTGGTGATTATCTGAACCACTAAGTAGCAGCCGGACAGCGATAAACATGTTGTGGTTCATTTGTCGCTGATTCCGCTGGTCGGAGCGCAGCTCTTGGGTAACATCTGACAGCGCGATAATTGCTCTGAGTTTTGCTGAGCCGCACTTTGGCCGTTCAGCTGTGGTCAGTGGTCTCACAAACACAGCGATCTGCGGCCGGTGATACATTGTAACACTGGAGATGAATGAGTAACCCTTTCATAGCCCAGTGCACAGGTGACGTTTGGCCCAGGAGCTTACACTCTTATTTCTGTATTAGTTTTCTGCATTGATTTGGCAGCTGATTATGAGGTTGCTTAGGACCTGATTCATTATTGCCTTTGTCCCTATTTTCTTTTTTGCTTTTTTTTGCTTTGCGTCTAATTCTTCTCATAATTTAAAGTCTATTTTCTACTTGTTCGTCTGTTTTTTCTATGTTCATCGTTGTTTTATAATCCAATTGCGACTTTTTTAAAAGATTTCAAAACCTTTGTGCAAATGTATTCCAGTCTCTCGGTTCCGGATTTGATTTTTTTTTTCTAACTTTTTAGCACAAATGTTACAAATGTTGTATGAAATATTTAATGGATCGTGGCAATTTTTGCTCTATAAAGACGTTGAAAAACTAAAGATCTATTTTGATTTTGTGTAAAATTCGTGAACCTGCAGGCGCCAGTTTGAAGAATTTGGTCCTAAAATTGATCACAAATACCACAAGAGAAAAAAAAAATGGGCATTGACACTAAGTGACGACCCTGTGCTGGGTGATGTCACTAGTCCTATCTCTAGCACCCTAAGCAGTGACGCCCCCATCTGGCTGCTCTGTATATAGATCTGGGGCGTCTGGGTGATGTCTGAGGTTCAGCCCTGGATCCTTTATCCCTCAACTCTATTAATTGCTGCAAATGAAAGATAAAGTCTTGGTTGCAATAGACGAGACCCTCAAGAACTTAGAAGCCAATTTCGTGGGCTCAAGAGCTGACACTTCCATTGTAGTCCATGGCTCATTATCCGCAGATCATGATCTTCTCAATAAAGTCACCTGGGTCCCTACAGAATGAGTAGCATAAATGTCCTTGGCGTTGGCCATGGGATAAGGTGCTGGGATAATGGCAGGTGTCAAGGTTCTTCTCATGCTAACAAGAAATTCATGCTTTTTGGCCTGGTGTTCCTCGATGCCATACCCAAGTGCATCAGTAATAATGGAGTGCATCCACACATATAGGGGTGTAGGGTCACTGAATCCCTCCAAGACACCAGGAGTGCAGCAGCAAACTTGCCACCTCCTTTGCAATGGGGGTCTGTGCTCCAGGCACACTGACACTGCTGAAGCTCCGCAGGGGCAGGGAGATGGGGGGATTCTTCCATTGGTGGTGGCACTGAATTGCCGAGGTGAATACAAATGACCATGAATTATTACACTGGGAAATGTTGGGGGGGTTTGGTGGAATCTAAAAAGCGTTCATTATATCCGCAAATTCCAGATTGATACATTGTACCTGCACTGATACATTGTAGCAAACTATCAGGACTGGAGAAAGATTTGTGTTGCTTATCTGCGCTCACCTAGGATTGCCTAGACTGGATATAATTGTGACAAAACCTCAGCTGTGAGTAGGAATAGGCGGCTTTCAGCCTCTTGCTATAACCAAGTTCACTGACAAGATGCAGAGATCTTGAAGAAAATGAACTGAAACATAAAAACCGAAAACTCCATTTATCCAGGTGTAGAATATACGGCGGTATGCTCCATTGGCTCTTTCCATTCCCTTTAAGGAGGCTGAACAGCTGCGGGCATTAACCCTTCCCATCCCCGGGACCTACATCAAGAGAGCAAAGTCTACCCGGCAGCTGCTGACTGAGCCTGTAAATCTGCTCCTGTGTCACCAGCGAGTGTCACCAGCTCCACCGGTGACAAATGGAGCTTGGATGGCTGTCATGGACCGCGCCGTACGCTGCCACCCTCCGCCTGCCAAGTGCAAAGATTTACTGTGATGGGTTTGTTGCTCTTACTATCTGCTCCTGGATTTATATTTAACAGTACCCGGGTCATGTGCTCTTGCCTGAACAGCTGGGATAATTCCACCTTTAAGGGGTTCTCCGGCATTGGAAATCCTCTGTCCCCAGGTGCAGTTTTCTCACGTTCCTAACCCTCCCCTGAGTCTCTGCCGCTGCTCCCAATGTCTGCTATTGCCTGCAGCGCTAACGTCACGCCGACAGTGCTGCAGCCAATCAGCGAGCGGCTCATGTTGTGAACTCGGGCAGGTACACTGAGCTCACTGATTGGCTGCAGCATTTTCCACGTGAAGTTAGCGCTGCAGACAATAGCAGCGTCAAAGACTCAGTGCTGGACCTGGTGAGGGTGAGCAATGCATTGTTTGGTTTGGCTGCAGCTCGGGGACAAACTGGAAAACCCCTTTAAGGCTGGAATCCCACATGCAGTTTTTAGAGCAAAATATAGAAGTGGATACAAAAGATAGAAAAGCGCAGCTGTGATCCCATCTTGTCGGACCCTGATTCCAATTCCAATTGTTCAAATTATAGTACTTGTTGTTTGCTATGTATACCCCTTTTAAACATGTAAAGCGCCATGAAATTAATGGCGCTATAATAATAGCAATAATAATAATAATAATATCTGAATGTTTTGTGCCTTTAAAAACACAAAAAAAGCCATAAAAACGCTGTGTGTGAACCGACCCCGCATGTATGCATGCGGCCAGTGAGCGGTGGTCAGATGCGGGTATTTTATTCCAAGCGCCTGGACATTACGGCGTCTTGGCGGATGTTCTTGTGTTCTGCTGTTTGCTTTGCATTATACATAGATCATATTGTATCCTGCAGCTGGATCAGCACCATGGACAGAACAATGACACAGTGCCATCTGCTGGCAGCTCACCAGCACTGCAGCGGCTCCATCCAGTGCTGATGATGAGGAATGAAGATGATCAGTTCCGAACCTTCATCTTCCTAGCGAAGAACATGAACAGAATCTCGCAGAAAACCTCAGCAATCTGCATACAAATACTATGTAACTAATAAGAATTAAACAATAAATGGGATGTATACTTTTGCAAACAAATATTTTTAGCTGTGATTTCCCATCAAATAGTCTAAATTATAAATCTACCATTTTTGTTTTGTATACAGCTCCTATGCAGACCTGGTTACAGACTACAAATAAAACCTTGCGCAGACTGATCCCCCAGTTTTCCGCTGTTGCTTTCCCTCTTCTACTGTCCATCGGTTATCAAGATTAAAAGAGAGAGAAGGAGCGAAGCAAAAGATGGCTGCAGGAGTCTATTACTATGGATAAACATGAGCCTGCATGGGAGCTGCATACAAAACAACAATAGGAGGTTGGTAAGCAGAATTTGCATCTTGGATGTTACTTCGCTGTGAACACATCTGTAGAGGTCTATGGTATAAATACAATTAACTGCCCCCCTTTTCTTCCAGGGTCCAATAAAACTTCAGAAACTACTTTAAGAGTTCTCATATGAATCAATAGCACAGACTAACGCTGGCTCCAAAGGCAGATTTTATTGGAGACGCTAAGGAAGGAGAGATACTAAGTATCAGTAATGAAAATGACTATTATAGAGTGGAAGCTCTCCTGTTCAAAGCTGTGGGGGCCACAGTACCAGTTATGTGACCTGTGGGCCCCCAAAAGATCTGTACCTCTGTGATCATCCATTATGGTGTCATCTGTTAGATTATCTGTGCTTTTTTATAAAATCTCATGCAGGATTTGGGCTCCGTCTGCAAGTGGAGGAGAGGTTCAATATTTCCTATGGACACCTAACACTGCCAGTCATATACAGTCTGCTCCTCGTTATTGGCCTCCATGAAGTGTAAGTACATAATGTGGAATATCTCCTGAAAAAAATGAATCAAGTGGAACAGTTTTTTGTATAGAGACTCGTGTTAAATACAAAAGAGCAAATGATAAACAATAATTTAAAAGAAAAAACAATGGGAGGAAAAATAGAAAAACCTGAAGCTGCTGTAACACTGGTATTGTCACCCTTTACATTAATTTAGTATGGAAACACATTTTGACTCGCCTGTGGTAAATCATAAAACAGATTCACCTGTGATTAATTGTCGGTGCCCATGTGACATGAAATAGCCAATGAATAATGACTTCAGTGTTTTTAAAAGCCACATGGTAGGCCCTGTTCCTTTGTCACAATGGTGAAGACAAAGGAGCTGTAACTGCTATTATTAACAAACACAAGACTTCCAAAGGGTATAAGGCCATGTCCAAAGACCTTGGTATCCTAGTTTCAACAGTGCACAATGTTATTAAGAAGTTTGCCAAGAATGGAACCGTCAAAAACCTCCCTGGATGTGGGGGAAAGAGGAAACATTGACAAGAGAGGTCTTCGAAGATTGGTGTGAATGGTGGAAAAAACACCACGCCAAACATACAAAGACCTGAAGGCCAACCTGGAATACTCTGGGGTCATGGTTTCAACAAGTACCATTTGCCGCACACTAAACCAAGCAGAGCTTTATGGGTGAAGGCCAAGGAAGAAACCATTACTGAAGAAAAGACATAAAATAGAAAGACTGATCTTTGAAAAAGAGTGCCTTGACAAACCACAATCCTTTTGGAAAAATGTTCTGTGGACAGATGAAATAAAAATAGAGCTTTTTGGCAATGCAAAGCAACAATTTGTTTACAGACGGCGCAATGAAACTTATAAGGAAAAGAACACCTTACCATCAGTTAAGCATGGTGGAGGATTCATAATGCTGTGGGGTTGCTTGCTGCGTCTGGTATTGGAGGACTTGACCGTATCACAGGAATCATGAAATCAGAGAATTATCAAGAGATTTTAGAGTTAAATGTCCTACCAAGTGTAAGAAAACTTGGTTTGAGTCGAAGATCATGGGTTCTCCAGCAAGACAATGACCCAAAGCACACAAAAGTACACAGGAATGGTTGAAAATGAGTCCTGATCTCTGTCCCATTGAAAATCTTTGGGGTGAGCTGAAATTTGCCATTGGGAAAAAGAACCCTGCAAACATTCAAGAGCTTGAAAAAACTGCAAAGGAAGAGTGGGAGGAAATTCCAGCTGAGAAGTGCAAGAAGCTTATAGATGGCTACAAGAAGCGTTTGGAGGCTGTCAGCAATGCCAAAGGGTCTGCAACCAAGTATTACTTAGGGGTGGCTTTATTGCTGCACATGCTGTTTATTCTGTTTCTTCTTTGAAATTGTAACATGGAAGTAGAAAAACAATGTCTTATTGTTGTATTACTTTGGACCACTAATTAAAAAATCCTGAGGATATAACTTTGGCATATTTCCATTTATTTCTGAAGATATTGTACACTCCATAAAAAAAATTAAGGGGTGCCAATAATAATGGCAGCACTGTACACTGCTCCAGCACTAGGTGAAAAGCGGATCAATCCAAGGATGCCAGCATTCTAAAATAATAGAGGGGATCACCTAGGAGTGATAAACTTGCCCCCAGGAGGCAGGGTTAGTGAGGATACCCAGTTACTGGATTATCTACCATGGAGGCAGGGCACGTGACTGCTATAGGCCCTGTAGTTGGATTATATTTATTATAAGAGCTTTTTATTATCACAGACGTGTTAAAATGACAAGCTTACTTTTATATTGGTCAAAATGTTTCTTTTTACTGATACTAAGAAATTTCTACACCTAGAAGTTAACAGAAGGAGCTGGAACAATACACTTCTTCTTGTAACATCTGTGCCTTTAGATTTTTAAAGTACCTGTCAGTTTACATGAATGCTCACAATTATCTGTCCTTTGTGTGAACATGAGGAATAATTCTGGCCACTAGATGACCTCTGCTGTGCATTACATGTATTCTGCATTTTGCACTTGGTTTCCCCTGTGATGGCTCTATCTCTAATTTTTCAGTCATCTCTGAGTTAGTGGGTGGACCCCAGCTGCTATGATGTCTCATATATACAGCACATACAGGGATTCCTGCTCTCCTGTCTCTTTGTAGCACATGTTCAGAAGAAAATTATGCAACAGTACTGAGCAGTGTAGCTATGAATACAGCACTCAGAGGGGAGATAAAACACTTGCTAGAAATCAGCAGAAGCTTGGTAAGATATATCTGGATGAATTTTTGACCTAAAAGTAAAGGTATGGCTATATAGGCATTCTCACATTGAATACATGGATACCTTTGGTATAGAAATCTGGCTTTGGAGTTCCATGCAAATGAGCCATAAGTACATGAAGGCATGACAAAGCGCTTAAAGCTTTCCAGCCAACATTTCTCGCTCCTGCACCTGCCTCTTGAGTTTAATTGACAGGTCAGTCCAATCTCTGTCATCTGCCGGGATCTCTATTGTACAGAAAAACTGAGAAGAGTAGTTGTTATAACAGCTCTTGGCTAAGAAGATATGACACCAACAGAAGCAATAGCGTGGAGGATATTTTATAGCAGTACTGAGCATTGTAGCAGTGGTTGAGATAAACAGATGCTAAAAACAACAGCATCACAGATGACATTTAACAAACAGTCTAGTAGTGATTCCAGCTTTGGGTTGGGAAGATAAAACAATTACCGACTGAAGCAGTATGTAAGATATTATACAGTAGTACTGAGCAGTGTAGCTGTGAATGCTACTATGGATTTCATGTCTCTCACCTTGCCCTTTTCTCCCTCTTGTGACCTTATCTTGCTTTATAAGCATACAGTGGAATATGAGTCTTATTGTATCAAAATATATAAAAACAAAGTAGTGTGGTACATATAGATTTTTTTTTTTTTACTAATTTCCAGTATAAAAAAAAAGCTCAGCTGATGCATTCTTCCTAAATTGCTGTTTAAGGCACCCCATTGGCTAAATATACATTATGTTTGGCAAACGTACCAGAAAGTTTCCTACCATATACGCCAGAATAATCACGATATGTGAACAGAACCCAATCTACCAAAATGGAATAAAAGTGCTTTGTGTCCTACAGAGACTGAACCAGGAGGGGTGAAGGGAAGGTATAAAGTCGTGTCACCGCAAACAGCAGAATTGTGACTGTACCTCTGGAAATGACTGCAGTATAAAACAGTAATTCAGAAACAAATGGTAGGTGTGAATTGGGCTTGAATCCATATCACTCAGTGGAGGACAGAAGCAGCGCAGTGAAGACATCATGGACGGAGTGTTGAGCTGGATCCAAACAACAGATGGCAGTGCCAGTAACAAATACCGTTTGCCAACCAGCGCTGTGCAATTACCACGATACTGAGGATAATGATTATTATGTGCCGCGTTCTGCCATACAACAGATTGTGCTGTGATTATGGACAGATCCCCAGGTGCAGATTTCAGGTGAAATCACTGACAAACAATATTTTTGTTACTTTGCACTTGATGGCAGGTCCAGGAAAGCTTTATATACTGTGTAACCAACCAACGGAATGATGAATTCAATATATATTCTTATAGGATTCGTTTATCCAAAGAGGAGCGTCTAAAGGTGCAAGAAGGGAGCGGCTCCTCTATATAAGCTGGAACTGTAAGATGTCAAAGATGCTGAGACTCAGTGACCCTAAACAGCAAAGAAATATAACTGCAATACTGCGATAAAACCCTGAATCATCAGTCAGAGATGTGGGAAGCTCAGGATAAAGAGCGCAAAAGACACCACTATAGAAGCTCCAGTGCATGGAAATACGGGAAGACAAAGAATGTCTAAGAGATCATGGGAAGGGTCTTTGAGAAAACAACAGGATTTAAAAGAAAATTGACAAAAATAAATCAGCTTCAGTTAATCATATCTCTAAGCAGCGACATTAAGCTGCTTATAGCCTCAAACGACTAGTTGAGGAAGAGTTACTAACTTCCAAAATAATATTTTCTATAAAACTGCCCCAATGTACAAGAATATACCTACTAAAAAACTGCCTATTAAGTACAAAAATATAACTACTATAATACTGCTCCTATGTACAAGAATATAACTACTATAATACTGCCCCTATGTACAAGAATATAACTACTATAATACTGCTCCTATGTACAACAATATAACGACTATAATACTGCTCCTATGTACAAGAATATAACTACTATAATACTGCCCCTATATACAAGAATATAACTACTATAATACTGCTCCTATGTACAAGAATATAACTACTATAATACTGCCCTTATGTACAAGAATATAACTACTATAATACTGCTCCTATGTACAACACTATAACGACTATAATACTGCTCCTATGTACAAGAATATAACTACTATAATACTGCCCCTATATACAAGAATATAACTACTATAATACTGCTCCTATATACAAGAATATAACTACTATAATACTGCTCCTATGTACAAGAATATAACTACTATAATACTGCTCCTATGTACAAGAATATAACTACTATAATACTGCCCCTATGTACAAGAATATAACTACTATAATACTGCCCCTATGTACAAGAATATAACAACTATAATACTGCTCCTATGTACAAGAATATAACTACTATAATACTGCTCCTATGTACAAGAATATAACTACTATAATAATGCTCCTATGTACAAGAATATAACTACTATAATACTGTCCCTATGTACAAGAATATAACTACTATAAAACTGCCTCTTAAGTACAAAAATATAACTACTATAATACTGCTCCCTATGTACAAGAATATAACTACTATAATACTGCTCCTATGTACAAGAATATAACTACTATAATACTGCTCCTATGTACAAGAATATAACTACTATAATACTGCTCCTATGTACATGAATATAACTACTATAATACTGCCCGTATGTACAAGGATGTAACTACTATAATACTGCTCCTATGTACAAGAATATAACTACTATAATACTGCTCCTATGTACAAGAATATAACTACTATAATACTGCCCCTATGTACAAGAATATAACTACTATAATACTGCCCCCTATGTACAAGAATATAACTACTATAATACTGCCCCTATGTACAAGAATATAACTACTATAATACTGCCCCTATGTACATGAATATAACTACTATAATACTGCTCCTATGTACAAGAATATAACTACTATAATAATGCTCCTATGTACAAGAATATAACTACTATAATACTGCTCCTATGTACAAGAATATAACTACTATAATACTGCTCCTATGTACAAGGATATAACTACTATAATACTGCTCCTATGTACAAGAATATAACTACTATAATACTGCTCCTATGTACAAGAATATAACTACTATAATACTGCTCCTATGTACAAGAATATAACTACTATAATACTGCCCCTATATACAAGAATATAACTACTATAATACTGCTCCTATGTACAAGAATATAACTACTATAATACTGCTCCTATGTACAAGAATATAACTACTATAATACTGTCCCTATGTACAAGAATATAACTACTATAAAACTGCCTCTTAAGTACAAAAATATAACTACTATAATACTGCGCCCTATGTACAAGAATATAACTACTATAATACTGCTCCTATGTACAAGAATATAACTACTATAATACTGCTCCTATGTACAAGAATATAACTACTATAATACTGCTCCTATGTACAAGAATATAACTACAATAATACTGCTCCTATGTACAAGAATATGACTACTATAATACTGCTCCCTATGTACAGGAATATCACTACTATAAAACTGCCTCTTAAGTACAAAAATATAACTACTATAATACTGCTCCTATGTACAAGAATATAACTACTATAATACTGCTCCTATGTACAAGAATATAACTACTATAAAACTGCCTCTTAAGTACAAAAATATAACTACTATAATACTGCTCCTATGTACAAGAATATAACTACTATAATACTGCTCCTATGTACAAGAATATAACTACTATAAAACTGTCCCTATGTACAAGAATGTAACTACTATAATACTGCCCCCTATATACAAGAATATAACTACTATAATACTGCTCCTATGTACAAGAATATAACTACTATAATACTGCCCCCTATATACAAGAATATAACTACTATAATACTGCTCCTATGTACAAGAATATAACTACTATAATACTGCCCCCTATGTACAAGAATATATCTACTATAATACTGCTCCTATATACAAGAATATAACTACTATAATACTGCCCCCTATATACAAGAATATAAATACTATAATACTGCTCCTATGTACAAGAATATAACTACTATAATACTGCCCCCTATGTACAAGAATATATCTACTATAATACTGCTCCTATATACAAGAATATAACTACTATAATACTGCCCCCTATGTACAAGAATATAACTACTATAATACTGCTCCTATGTACAAGAATATAACTACTATAATACTGCCCCTATGTACATGAATATAACTACTATAATACTGCTCCTATGTACAAGAATATAACTACTATAATAATGCTCCTATGTACAAGAATATAACTACTGTAATACTGCTCCTATGTACACGAATATAACTACTATAATACTGCTCCTATGTACAAGAATATAACTACTATAATACTGCTCCTATGTACAAGAATATAACTACTATAATACTGCTCCTATGTACAAGAATATAACTACTATAATACTGCTCCTATGTACAAGAATATAACTACTATAATACTGCTCCTATGTACAAGAATATAACTACTATAATACTGCCCCTATGTACAAGAATATAACTACTATAATACTGCCCCTATGTACAAGAATATAACAACTATAATACTGCTCCTATGTACAAGAATATAACTACTATAATACTGCTCCTATGTACAAGAATATAACTACTATAATAATGCTCCTATGTACAAGAATATAACTACTATAATACTGTCCCTATGTACAAGAATATAACTACTATAAAACTGCCTCTTAAGTACAAAAATATAACTACTATAATACTGCTCCCTATGTACAAGAATATAACTACTATAATACTGCTCCTAGGTACAAGAATATAACTACTATAATACTGCTCCTATGTACAAGAATATAACTACTATAATACTGCTCCTATGTACATGAATATAACTACTATAATACTGCCCGTATGTACAAGAATATAACTACTATAATACTGCTCCTATGTACAAGAATATAACTACTATAATACTGCTCCTATGTACAAGAATATAACTACTGTAATACTGCCCCTATGTACAAGAATATAACTACTATAATACTGCCCCCTATGTACAAGAATATAACTACTATAATACTGCCCCTATGTACAAGAATATAACTACTATAATACTGCCCCTATGTACATGAATATAACTACTATAATACTGCTCCTATGTACAAGAATATAACTACTATAATAATGCTCCTATGTACAAGAATATAACTACTATAATACTGCTCCTATGTACAAGAATATAACTACTATAATACTGCTCCTATGTACAAGAATATAACTACTATAATACTGCTCCTGTGTACAAGAATATAACTACTATAATACTGCTCCTATGTACAAGAATATAACTACTATAATACTGCTCCTATGTACAAGAATATAACTACTATAATACTGCCCCTATATACAAGAATATAACTACTATAATACTGCTCCTATGTACAAGAATATAGCTACTATAATACTGCTCCTATGTACAAGAATATAACTACTATAATACTGCTCCTATGTACAAGAATATAACTACTATAATACTGCTCCTATGTACAAGAATATAACTACTATAATACTGCTCCTATGTACAAGAATATAACTACTATAATACTGCCCCTATATACAAGAATATAACTACTATAATACTGCTCCTATGTACAAGAATATAACTACTATAATACTGCTCCTATGTACAAGAATATAACTACTATAATACTGTCCCTATGTACAAGAATATAACTACTATAAAACTGCCTCTTAAGTACAAAAATATAACTACTATAATACTGCGCCCTATGTACAAGAATATAACTACTATAATACTGCTCCTATGTACAAGAATATAACTACTATAATACTGCTCCTATGTACAAGAATATAACTACTATAATACTGCTCCTATGTACAAGAATATAACTACAATAATACTGCTCCTATGTACAAGAATATGACTACTATAATACTGCTCCCTATGTACAGGAATATCACTACTATAAAACTGCCTCTTAAGTACAAAAATATAACTACTATAATACTGCTCCTATGTACAAGAATATAACTACTATAATACTGCTCCTATGTACAAGAATATAACTACTATAAAACTGCCTCTTAAGTACAAAAATATAACTACTATAATACTGCTCCTATGTACAAGAATATAACTACTATAAAACTGTCCCTATGTACAAGAATGTAACTACTATAATACTGCCCCCTATATACAAGAATATAACTACTATAATACTGCTCCTATGTACAAGAATATAACTACTATAATACTGCCCCCTATATACAAGAATATAACTACTATAATACTGCTCCTATGTACAAGAATATAACTACTATAATACTGCCCCCTATGTACAAGAATATATCTACTATAATACTGCTCCTATATACAAGAATATAACTACTATAATACTGCCCCCTATATACAAGAATATAACTACTATAATACTGCTCCTATGTACAAGAATATAACTACTATAATACTGCCCCCTATGTACAAGAATATATCTACTATAATACTGCTCCTATATACAAGAATATAACTACTATAATACTGCCCCCTATGTACAAGAATATAACTACTATAATACTGCTCCTATGTACAAGAATATAACTACTATAATACTGCCCCTATGTACATGAATATAACTACTATAATACTGCTCCTATGTACAAGAATATAACTACTATAATAATGCTCCTATGTACAAGAATATAACTACTGTAATACTGCTCCTATGTACACGAATATAACTACTATAATACTGCTCCTATGTACAAGAATATAACTACTATAATACTGCTCCTATGTACAAGAATATAACTACTATAATACTGCTCCTATGTACAAGAATATAACTACTATAATACTGCTCCTATGTACAAGAATATAACTACTATAATACTGCCCCTATGTACAAGAATATAACTACTATAATACTGCTCCTATGTACAGGAATATAACTACTATAATACTGCTCCTATGTACAAGAATATAACTACTATAATACTGTCCCTATGTACAAGAATATAACTACTATAAAACTGCCTCTTAAGTACAAAAATATAACTACTATAATACTGCTCCTATGTACAAGAATATTACTACTATAATACTACTCCTATGTACAAGAATATAACTACTATAATACTGCTCCTATGTACAAGAATATAACTACAATAATACTGCTCCTATGTACAAGAATATGACTACTATAATACTGCTCCCTATGTACAGGAATATCACTACTATAAAACTGCCTCTTAAGTACAAAAATATAACTACTATAATACTGCTCCTATGTACAAGAATATAACTACTATAAAACTGTCCCTATGTACAAGAATGTAACTACTATAATACTGCCCCCTATATACAAGCATATAACTACTACAATACTGCTCCTATGTAGAAGAATATAACAACTATAATACTGCCCCCTATATACAAGAATATAACTACTATAATACTGCTCCTATGTACAAGAATATAACTACTATAATACTGCCCCCTATGTACAAGAATATATCTACTATAATACTGCTCCTATATACAAGAATATAACTACTATAATACTGCCCCCTATGTACAAGAATATAACTACTATAATACTACTCCTATGTACAAGAATATAACTACTATAATACTGCCCCCTATGTACAAGAATATAACTACTATAATACTGCTCCTATGTACAAGAATATAACTACTATAATACTGCCCCCTATGTACAAGAAAATAGCTATAATACTGCCCCTATGTACAAGAATATAACTACTATAATACTGCCCCTGTGTACAAGGATATAACTACTAGAATACTGCTCCCTATGTACAAGAATATAACTACTATAATACTGCTCCTATGTACAAGAATATAACTACTATAATAATGCCCCTACATACAAGAATATAACTACTATAATACTGCTCCTATGTACAAGAATATAACTACTATAATACTGCTCCTATGTACAAGAATATAACTACTATAATACTGCCCCTATGTACAAGAATATAACTACTATAATACTGCCCCTATGTACAAGAATATAACAACTATAATACTGCTCCTATGTACAAGAATATAACTACTATAATACTGCTCCTATGTACAAGAATATAACTACTATAATAATGCTCCTATGTACAAGAATATAACTACTATAATACTGTCCCTATGTACAAGAATATAACTACTACAAAACTGCCTCTTAAGTACAAAAATATAACTACTATAATACTGCTCCCTATGTACAAGAATATAACTACTATAATACTGCTCCTAGGTACAAGAATATAACTACTATAATACTGCTCCTATGTACAAGAATATAACTACTATAATACTGCTCCTATGTACATGAATATAACTACTATAATACTGCCCGTATGTACAAGAATATAACTACTATAATACTGCTCCTATGTACAAGAATATAACTACTATAATACTGCTCCTATGTACAAGAATATAACTACTGTAATACTGCCCCTATGTATAAGAATATAACTACTATAATACTGCCCCCTATGTACAAGAATATAACTACTATAATACTGCCCCTATGTACAAGAATATAACTACTATAATACTGCCCCTATGTACATGAATATAACTACTATAATACTGCTCCTATGTACAAGAATATAACTACTATAATACTGCTCCTATGTACAAGAATATAACTACTATAATACTGCTCCTATGTACAAGAATATAACTACTATAATACTGGTCCTATGTACAAGAATATAACTACTATAATAATGCTCCTATGTACAAGAATATAACTACTATAATACTGCTCCTATGTACAAGAATATAACTACTATAATACTGCTCCTATGTACAAGAATATAACTACTATAATACTGCTCCTATGTACAAGAATATAACTACTATAATACTGCTCCTATGTACAAGAATATAACTACTATAATACTGCTCCTATGTACAAGAATATAACTACTATAATACTGCCCCTATATACAAGAATATAACTACTATAATACTGCTCCTATGTACAAGAATATAACTACTATAATACTGCTCCTATGTACAAGAATATAACTACTATAATACTGCTCCTATGTACAAGAATATAACTACTATAATACTGCTCCTATGTACAAGAATATAACTACTATAATACTGCTCCTATGTACAAGAATATAACTACTATAATACTGCCCCTATATACAAGAATATAACTACTATAATACTGCTCCTATGTACAAGAATATAACTACTATAATACTGCTCCTATGTACAAGAATATAACTACTATAATACTGTCCCTATGTACAAGAATATAACTACTATAAAACTGCCTCTTAAGTACAAAAATATAACTACTATAATACTGCGCCCTATGTACAAGAATATAACTACTATAATACTGCTCCTATGTACAAGAATATAACTACTATAATACTGCTCCTATGTACAAGAATATAACTACTATAATACTGCTCCTATGTACAAGAATATAACTACAATAATACTGCTCCTATGTACAAGAATATGACTACTATAATACTGCTCCCTATGTACAGGAATATCACTACTATAAAACTGCCTCTTAAGTACAAAAATATAACTACTATAATACTGCTCCTATGTACAAGAATGTAACTACTATAATACTGCTCCTATGTACAAGAATATAACTACTATAAAACTGCCTCTTAAGTACAAAAATATAACTACTATAATACTGCTCCTATGTACAAGAATATAACTACTATAAAACTGTCCCTATGTACAAGAATGTAACTACTATAATACTGCCCCCTATATACAAGAATATAACTACTATAATACTGCTCCTATGTACAAGAATATAACTACTATAATACTGCCCCCTATATACAAGAATATAACTACTATAATACTGCTCCTATGTACAAGAATATAACTACTATAATACTGCCCCCTATGTACAAGAATATATCTACTATAATACTGCTCCTATATACAAGAATATAACTACTATAATACTGCCCCCTATATACAAGAATATAACTACTATAATACTGCTCCTATGTACAAGAATATAACTACTATAATACTGCCCCCTATGTACAAGAATATATCTACTATAATACTGTTCCTATATACAAGAATATAACTACTATAATACTGCCCCCTATGTACAAGAATATAACTACTATAATACTGCTCCTATGTACAAGAATATAACTACTATAATACTGCCCCTATGTACATGAATATAACTACTATAATACTGCCCCTATGTACAAGAATATAACTACTATAATAATGCTCCTATGTACAAGAATATAACTACTGTAATACTGCTCCTATGTACACGAATATAACTACTATAATACTGGTCCTATGTACAAGAATATAACTACTATAATACTGCTCCTATGTACAAGAATATAACTACTATAATACTGCTCCTATGTACAAGAATATAACTACTATAATACTGCTCCTATGTACAAGAATATAACTACTATAATACTGCCCCTATGTACAAGAATATAACTACTATAATACTGCTCCTATGTACAGGAATATAACTACTATAATACTGCTCCTATGTACAAGAATATAACTACTATAATACTGTCCCTATGTACAAGAATATAACTACTATAAAACTGCCTCTTAAGTACAAAAATATAACTACTATAATACTGCTCCTATGTACAAGAATATTACTACTATAATACTACTCCTATGTACAAGAATATAACTACTATAATACTGCTCCTATGTACAAGAATATAACTACAATAATACTGCTCCTATGTACAAGAATATGACTACTATAATACTGCTCCCTATGTACAGGAATATCACTACTATAAAACTGCCTCTTAAGTACAAAAATATAACTACTATAATACTGCTCCTATGTACAAGAATATAACAACTATAAAACTGTCCCTATGTACAAGAATGTAACTACTATAATACTGCCCCCTATATACAAGCATATAACTACTACAATACTGCTCCTATGTAGAAGAATATAACAACTATAATACTGCCCCCTATATACAAGAATATAACTACTATAATACTGCTCCTATGTACAAGAATATAACTACTATAATACTCCCCCCTATGTACAAGAATATATCTACTATAATACTGCTCCTATATACAAGAATATAACTACTATAATACTGCCCCCTATGTACAAGAATATAACTACTATAATACTACTCCTATGTACAAGAATATAACTACTATAATACTGCCCCCTATGTACAAGAATATAACTACTATAATACTGCTCCTATGTACAAGAATATAACTACTATAATACTGCCCCCTATGTACAAGAAAATAGCTATAATACTGCCCCTATGTACAAGAATATAACTACTATAATACTGCCCCTGTGTACAAGGATATAACTACTAGAATACTGCTCCCTATGTACAAGAATATAACTACTATAATACTGCTCCTATGTACAAGAATATAACTACTATAATAATGCCCCTACATACAAGAATATAACTACTATAATACTGCTCCTATGTACAAGAATATAACTACTATAATACTGCTCCTATGTACAAGAATATAACTACTATAATACTGCTCCTATGTACAAGAATATAGATACTATAATACTGGTCCCTATGTACAAGAATATAACTACTATAATACTGCCCCCTATGTACAAGAATATAACTCTATAATACTGACCCTATGTACAAGAATATAACTACTATAATACTGCCCCCTATGTACAAGAATATAACTACTATAATACTGCCTCTATGTACAAGAATATAACTACTATAATACTGCTCCTATGTACAAGAGTATAACTACTATAATACTGACCCTATGTACAAGAATATAACTACTATAATACTGCCCCTGTGTACAAGGATATAACTACTAGAATACTGCTCCCTATGTACAAGAATATAACTACTATAATACTGCTCCTATGTACAAGAATATAACTACTATAATAATGCCCCTACATACAAGAATATAACTACTATAATACTGCTCCTATGTACAAGAATATAACTACTATAAAACTGTCCCTATGTACAAGAATGTAACTACTATAATACTGCCCCCTATATACAAGCATATAACTACTACAATACTGCTCCTATGTAGAAGAATATAACAACTATAATACTGCCCCTATATACAAGAATATAACTACTATAATACTGCACCTATGTACAAGAATATAACTACTATAATACTGCCCCCTATGTACAAGAATATATCTACTATAATACTGCTCCTATATACAAGAATATAACTACTATAATACTGCCCCCTATGTACAAGAATATAACTACTATAATACTGCTCCTATGTACAAGAATATAACTACTATAATACTGCCCCCTATGTAAAAGAATATAACTACTATAATACTGCTCCTATGTACAAGAATATAACTACTATAATACTGCTCCTATGTACAAGAATATAACTACTATAATACTGCTCCTATGTACAAGAATATAACTACTATAATACTGTCCCTATGTACAAGAATATAACTACTATAAAACTGCCTCTTAAGTACAAAAATATAACTACTATAATACTGCTCCTATGTACAAGAATATAACTACTATAATACTGCTCCTATGTACAAGAATATAACTACTATAATACTGCTCCTATGTACAAGAATATAACTACTATAATACTGCTCCTATGTACAAGAATATAACTACAATAATACTGCTCCTATGTACAAGAATATATCTACTATAATACTGCTCCTATATACAAGAATATAACTACTATAATACTGCCCCCTATGTACAAGAATATAACTACTATAATACTACTCCTATGTACAAGAATATAACTACTATAATACTGCCCCCTATGTACAAGAATATAACTACTATAATACTGCTCCTATGTACAAGAATATAACTACTATAATACTGCCCCCTATGTACAAGAAAATAGCTATAATACTGCCCCTATGTACAAGAATATAACTACTATAATACTGCCCCTGTGTACAAGGATATAACTACTAGAATACTGCTCCCTATGTACAAGAATATAACTACTATAATACTGCTCCTATGTACAAGAATATAACTACTATAATAATGCCCCTACATACAAGAATATAACTACTATAATACTGCTCCTATGTACAAGAATATAACTACTATAATACTGCTCCTATGTACAAGAATATAACTACTATAATACTGCTCCTATGTACAAGAATATAGATACTATAATACTGGTCCCTATGTACAAGAATATAACTACTATAATACTGCCCCCTATGTACAAGAATATAACTCTATAATACTGACCCTATGTACAAGAATATAACTACTATAATACTGCCCCCTATGTACAAGAATATAACTACTATAATACTGCCTCTATGTACAAGAATATAACTACTATAATACTGCTCCTATGTACAAGAGTATAACTACTATAATACTGACCCTATGTACAAGAATATAACTACTATAATACTGCCCCTATGTACAAGAATATAACTACTATAATACTGCTCCTATGTACAAGAATATAACTACTATAATAATGCCCCTACATACAAGAATATAACTACTATAATACTGCTCCTATGTACAAGAATATAACTACTATAAAACTGTCCCTATGTACAAGAATGTAACTACTATAATACTGCCCCCTATATACAAGCATATAACTACTACAATACTGCTCCTATGTAGAAGAATATAACAACTATAATACTGCCCCCTATATACAAGAATATAACTACTATAATACTGCTCCTATGTACAAGAATATAACTACTATAATACTGCCCCCTATGTACAAGAATATATCTACTATAATACTGCTCCTATATACAAGAATATAACTACTATAATACTGCCCCCTATGTACAAGAATATAACTACTATAATACTGCTCCTATGTACAAGAATATAACTACTATAATACTGCCCCCTATGTAAAAGAATATAACTACTATAATACTGCTCCTATGTACAAGAATATAACTACTATAATACTGCCCCTATGTACAAGAATATAACTACTATAATACTGCTCCTATGTACAAGAATATAACTACTATAATACTGCTCCTATGTACAAGAATATAACTACTATAATACTGTCCCTATGTACAAGAATATAACTACTATAAAACTGCCTCTTAAGTACAAAAATATAACTACTATAATACTGCGCCCTATGTACAAGAATATAACTACTATAATACTGCTCCTATGTACAAGAATATAACTACTATAATACTGCTCCTATGTACAAGAATATAACTACTATAATACTGCTCCTATGTACAAGAATATAACTACAATAATACTGCTCCTATGTACAAGAATATGACTACTATAATACTGCTCCCTATGTACAGGAATATCACTACTATAAAACTGCCTCTTAAGTACAAAAATATAACTACTATAATACTGCTCCTATGTACAAGAATATAACTACTATAATACTGCTCCTATGTACAAGAATATAACTACTATAAAACTGCCTCTTAAGTACAAAATATAACTACTATAATACTGCTCCTATGTACAAGAATATAACTACTATAAAACTGTCCCTATGTACAAGAATGTAACTACTATAATACTGCCCCCTATATACAAGAATATAACTACTATAAAACTGCTCCTATGTACAAGAATATAACTACTATAATTCTGCCCCCTATATACAAGAATATAACTACTATAATACTGCTCCTATGTACAAGAATATAACTACTATAATACTGCCCCCTATGTACAAGAATATATCTACTATAATACTGCTCCTATATACAAGAATATAACTACTATAATACTGCCCCCTATATACAAGAATATAACTACTATAATACTGCTCCTATGTACAAGAATATAACTACTATAATACTGCCCCCTATGTAAAAGAATATATCTACTATAATACTGCTCCTATATACAAGAATATAACTACTATAATACTGCCCCCTATGTACAAGAATATAACTACTATAATACTGCTCCTATGTACAAGAATATAACTACTATAATACTGCCCCTATGTACATGAATATAACTACTATAATACTGCTCCTATGTACAAGAATATAACTACTATAATAATGCTCCTATGTACAAGAATATAACTACTGTAATACTGCTCCTATGTACACGAATATAACTACTATAATACTGCTCCTATGTACAAGAATATAACTACTATAATACTGCTCCTATGTACAAGAATATAACTACTATAATACTGCTCCTATGTACAAGAATATAACTACTATAATACTGCTCCTATGTACAAGAATATAACTACTATAATACTGCTCCTATGTACAAGAATATAACTACTATAATACTGCTCCTATGTACAAGAATATAACTACTATAATACTGCCCCTATGTACAAGAATATAACTACTATAATACTGCTCCTATGTACAGGAATATAACTACTATAATACTGCTCCTATGTACAAGAATATAACTACTATAATACTGTCCCTATGTACAAGAATATAACTACTATAAAACTGCCTCTTAAGTACAAAAATATAACTACTATAATACTGCTCCTATGTACAAGAATATAACTACTATAATACTGCTCCTATGTACAAGAATATAACTACTATAATACTGCTCCTATGTACAAGAATATAACTACAATAATACTGCTCCTATGTACAAGAATATGACTACTATAATACTCCTCCCTATGTACAGGAATATCACTACTATAAAACTGCCTCTTAAGTACAAAAATATAACTACTATAATACTGCTCCTATGTACAAGAATATAACTACTATAAAACTGCCTCTTAAGTACAAAAATATAACTACTATAATACTGCTCCTATGTACAAGAATATAACTACTATAAAACTGTTCCTATGTACAAGAATGTAACTACTATAATACTGCCCCCTATATACAAGCATATAACTACTACAATACTGCTCCTATGTAGAAGAATATAACAACTATAATACTGCCCCCTATATACAAGAATATAACTACTATAATACTGCTCCTATGTACAAGAATATAACTACTATAATACTGCCCCCTATGTACAAGAATATATCTACTATAATACTGCTCCTATATACAAGAATATAACTACTATAATACTGCCCCCTATGTACAAGAATATAACTACTATAATACTGCTCCTATGTACAAGAATATAACTACTATAATACTGCCCCCTATGTACAAGAATATAACTACTATAATACTGCTCCTATGTACAAGAATATAACTACTATAATACTGCCCCCTATGTACAAGAAAATAGCTATAATACTGCCCCTATGTACAAGAATATAACTACTATAATACTGCCCCTGTGTACAAGGATATAACTACTAGAATACTGCTCCCTATGTACAAGAATATAACTACTATAATACTGCTCCTATGTACAAGAATATAACTACTATAATAATGCCCCTACATACAAGAATATAACTACTATAATACTGCTCCTATGTACAAGAATATAACTACTATAATACTGCTCCTATGTACAAGAATATAACTACTATAATACTGCTCCTATGTACAAGAATATAGATACTATAATACTGGTCCCTATGTACAAGAATATAACTACTATAATACTGCCCCCTATGTACAAGAATATAACTACTATAATACTGATCCTATGTACAAGAATATAACTACTATAATACTGCCCCCTATGTACAAGAATATAACTACTATAATACTGCCTCTATGTACAAGAATATAACTACTATAATACTGCTCCTATGTACAAGAGTATAACTACTATAATACTGACCCTATGTACAAGAATATAACTACTATAATACTGCCCCTGTGTACAAGGATATAACTACTAGAATACTGCTCCCTATGTACAAGAATATAACTACTATAATACTGCTCCTATGTACAAGAATATAACTACTATAATAATGCCCCTACATACAAGAATATAACTACTATAATACTGCTCCTATGTACAAGAATATAACTACTATAAAACTGTCCCTATGTACAAGAATGTAACTACTATAATACTGCCCCCTATATACAAGCATATAACTACTACAATACTGCTCCTATGTAGAAGAATATAACAACTATAATACTGCCCCCTATATACAAGAATATAACTACTATAATACTGCTCCTATGTACAAGAATATAACTACTATAATACTGCCCCCTATGTACAAGAATATATCTACTATAATACTGCTCCTATATAGAAGAATATAACTACTATAATACTGCTCCTATGTACAAGAATATAACTACTATAATACTGCTCCTATGTACAAGAATATAACTACTATAATACTGCCCCCTATGTACAAGAAAATAGCTATAATACTGCCCCTATGTACAAGAATATAACTACTATAATACTGCCCCTGTGTACAAGGATATAACTACTAGAATACTGCTCCCTATGTACAAGAATATAACTACTATAATACTACTCCTATGTACAAGAATATAACTACTATAATAATGCCCCTACATACAAGAATATAACTACTATAATACTGCTCCTATGTACAAGAATATAACTACTATAATACTGCTCCTATGTACAAGAATATAACTACTATAATACTGCTCCTATGTACAAGAATATAACTACTATAATACTGCTCCTATGTACAAGAATATAACTACTATAATACTGCTCCTATGTACAAGAATATAACTACTATAATACTGCTCCTATGTACAAGAATATAACTACAATAATACTGCTCCTATGTACAAGAATATGACTACTATAATACTGCTCCCTATGTACAGGAATATCACTACTATAAAACTGCCTCTTAAGTACAAAAATATAACTACTATAATACTGCTCCTATGTACAAGAATATAACTACTATAATACTGCTCCTATGTACAAGAATATAACTACTATAAAACTGCCTCTTAAGTACAAAATATAACTACTATAATACTGCTCCTATGTACAAGAATATAACTACTATAAAACTGTCCCCATGTACAAGAATGTAACTACTATAATACTGCTCTTATGTACAAGAATATAACTACTATAATAATGCCCCTACATACAAGAATATAACTACTATAATACTGCTCCTATGTACAAGAATATAACTACTATAATACTGCTCCTATGTACAAGAATATGACTACTATAATACTGCTGCTATGTACAAGAATATAACTACTATAATACTGATCCTATGTACAAGAATATAACTACTATAATACTGCTGCTATGTACAAGAATATAAGTACTATAATACTGCTCCTATGTACAAGAATATAACTACTATAATACTGCTCCTATGTACAAGAATATAACTACTATAAAACTGTCCCTATGTACAAGAATGTAACTACTATAATACTGCCCCCTATATACAAGCATATAACTACTACAATACTGCTCCTATGTAGAAGAATATAACAACTATAATACTGCCCCCTATATACAAGAATATAACTACTATAATACTGCTCCTATGTACAAGAATATAACTACTATAATACTGCCCCCTATGTACAAGAATATATCTACTATAATACTGCTCCTATATAGAAGAATATAACTACTATAATACTGCTCCTATGTACAAGAATATAACTACTATAATACTGCCCCCTATGTACAAGAATATAACTACTATAATACTGCTCCTATGTACAAGAATATAACTACTATAATACTGCCCCCTATGTACAAGAAAATAGCTATAATACTGCCCCTATGTACAGGAATATAACTACTATAATACTGCCCCTGTGTACAAGGATATAACTACTAGAATACTGCTCCCTATGTACAAGAATATAACTACTATAATACTGCTCCTATGTACAAGAATATAACTACTATAATAATGCCCCTACATACAAGAATATAACTACTATAATACTGCTCCTATGTACAAGAATATAACTACTATAATACTGCTCCTATGTACAAGAATATAACTACTATAATACTGCTCCTATGTACAAGAATATAACTACTATAATACTGCTCCTATGTACAAGAATATAACTACTATAATACTGCTCCTATGTACAAGAATATAACTACTATAATACTGCTCCTATGTACAAGAATATAACTACAATAATACTGCTCCTATGTACAAGAATATGACTACTATAATACTGCTCCCTATGTACAGGAATATCACTACTATAAAACTGCCTCTTAAGTACAAAAATATAACTACTATAATACTGCTCCTATGTACAAGAATATAACTACTATAAAACTGCCTCTTAAGTACAAAAATATAACTACTATAATACTGCTCCTATGTACAAGAATATAACTACTCTAATACTGCCCCCTATGTACAAGAATATAACTACTATAATACTGCTCCTATGTACAAGAATATAACTACTATAATACTGCTCCTATGTACAAGAATATAAGTACTATAATACTGCTCCTATGAACAAGAATATAACTACTATAATACTGCCCCTATGTACAAGAATATAACTACTATAATACTGCCCCTATGTACAAGAATATAACTACTATAAAACTGCCTCTTTAGTACAAAATATAACTACTATAATACTGCTCCTATGTACAAGAATATAACTACTATAAAACTGTCCCCATGTACAAGAATGTAACTACTATAATACTGCTCTTATGTACAAGAATATAACTACTATAATAATGCCCCTACATACAAGAATATAACTACTATAATACTGCTCCTATGTACAAGAATATAACTACTATAATACTGCTCCTATGTACAAGAATATAACTACTATAATACTGCTCCTATGTACAAGAATATAACTACTATAATACTGATCCTATGTACAAGAATATAACTACTATAATACTGCTCCTATGTACAAGAATATAAGTACTATAATACTGCTCCTATGAACAAGAATATAACTACTATAATACTGCCCCTATGTACAAGAATATAACTACTATAATACTGCCCCTATGTACAAGAATATAACTACTATAATACTGCCCCCTATGTACAAGAATATAACTACTATAATACTGCTCCTATGTACAAGAATATCACTACTATAATACTGCTCCTATGTACAAGAATATAACTACTATAATACTGCATCTATGTATAAGAATATAACTACTATAATACTGCCCCCTATGTACAAGAATCTAACTACTATAATACTGCACCAATGTACAAGAATATAACTATTATAATACTGCCCCTATGTATAAGAATATAACTACTATAATACTGCATCTATGTATAAGAATATAACTATTATAATACTGCATCTATGTATAAGAATATAACTACTATAATACTGCATCTATGTATAAGAATATAACTACTATAATACTGCTCCTATGTACAAGAATATAACTACTATAATACTGCCCCATGAGCAAGAATATAACTACTATAATACTGCTCCTATGTACAAGAATATAACTACTATAATACTGCTCCTATGTACAAGAATATAACTACTATAATACTGCTCCTATGTACAAGAATATAAGTACTATAATACTGCTCCTATGAACAAGAATATAACTACTATAATACTGCCCCTATGTACAAGAATATAACTACTATAATACTGCCCCCTATGTACAAGAATATAACTACTATAATACTGCTCCTATGTACAAGAATATAACTACTCTAATACTGCCCCCTATGTACAAGAATATAACTACTATAATACTGCTCCTATGTACAAGAATATAACTACTATAATACTGCTCCTATGTACAAGAATATAAGTACTATAATACTGCTCCTATGAACAAGAATATAACTACTATAATACTGCCCCTATGTACAAGAATATAACTACTATAATACTGCCCCTATGTACAAGAATATAACTACTATAATACTGCCCCCTATGTACAAGAATATAACTACTATAATACTGCTCCTATGTACAAGAATATCACTACTATAATACTGCTCCTATGTACAAGAATATAACTACTATAATACTGCATCTATGTATAAGAATATAACTACTATAATACTGCACCAATGTACAAGAATATAACTATTATAATACTGCCCCTATGTACAAGAATATAACTACTATAATACTGCTCCTATGTACAAGAATATAACTACTATAATACTGCTCCTATGTACAAGAATATAAGTACTATAATACTGCTCCTATGTACAAGAATATAAGTACTATAATACTGCTCCTATGAACAAGAATATAACTACTATAATACTGCCCCTATGTACAAAAATATAACTACTATAATACTGCCCCTATGTACAAGAATATAACTACTATAATACTGCTCCTATGTACAAGAATATCACTACTATAATACTGCTCCTATGTACAAGAATATAACTACTATAATACTACTCCTATGTACAAGAATATAACTACTATAATACTGCCCCTATGTACAAGAATATAACTACTATAATACTGCTCCTATGAACAAGAATATAACTACTATAATACTGCCCCTATGTACAAGAATATAACTACTATAATACTGCCCCCTATGTACAAGAATATAACTACTATAATACTGCTCCTATGTACAAGAATATAACTACTCTAATACTGCCCCCTATGTACAAGAATATAACTACTATAATACTGCTCCTATGTACAAGAATATAACTACTATAATACTGCTCCTATGTACAAGAATATAAGTACTATAATACTGCTCCTATGAACAAGAATATAACTACTATAATACTGCCCCTATGTACAAGAATATAACTACTATAATACTGCCCCTATGTACAAGAATATAACTACTATAATACTGCCCCTATGTACAAGAATATAACTACTATAATACTGCTCCTATGTACAAGAATATCACTACTATAATACTGCTCCTATGTACAAGAATATAACTACTATAATACTGCATCTATGTATAAGAATATAACTACTATAATACTGCACCAATGTACAAGAATATAACTATTATAATACTGCCCCTATGTACAAGAATATAACTACTATAATACTGCTCCTATGTACAAGAATATAACTACTATAATACTGCTCCTATGTACAAGAATATAAGTACTATAATACTGCTCCTATGTACAAGAATATAAGTACTATAATACTGCTCCTATGAACAAGAATATAACTACTATAATACTGCCCCTATGTACAAAAATATAACTACTATAATACTGCCCCTATGTACAAGAATATAACTACTATAATACTGCTCCTATGTACAAGAATATCACTACTATAATACTGCTCCTATGTACAAGAATATAACTACTATAATACTACTCCTATGTACAAGAATATAACTACTATAATACTGCCCCTATGTACAAGAATATAACTACTATAATACTGCTCCTATGAACAAGAATATAACTACTATAATACTGCCCCTATGTACAAGAATATAACTACTATAATACTGCCCCCTATGTACAAGAATATAACTACTATAATACTGCTCCTATGTACAAGAATATAACTACTATAATACTGCTCCTATGTACAAGAATATAACTATTATAATACTGCCCCTATGTATAAGAATATAACTACTATAATACTGCATCTATGTATAAGAATATAACTACTATAATACTGCCCCCTATGTACAAGAATCTAACTACTATAATACTGCCCCAATGTACAAGAATATAACTATTATAATACTGCCCCTATGTATAAGAATATAACTACTATAATACTGCATCTATGTATAAGAATATAACTACTATAATACTGCACCAATGTACAAGAATATAACTATTATAATACTGCCCCTATGTACAAGAATATAACTACTATTATACTGCTCCTATGTACAAGAATATAACTACTATAATACTGCCCCTATGTACAAGAATATAACTACTATAATACTGCCCCTATGTACAAGAATATAACTACTATAATACTGCTCCTATGTACAAGAATATCACTACTATAATACTGCTCCTATGTACAAGAATATAACTACTATAATACTGCATCTATGTATAAGAATATAACTACTATAATACTGCACCAATGTACAAGAATATAACTATTATAATACTGCCCCTATGTACAAGAATATAACTACTATAATACTGCTCCTATGTACAAGAATATAACTACTATAATACTGCTCCTATGTACAAGAATATAAGTACTATAATACTGCTCCTATGTACAAGAATATAAGTACTATAATACTGCTCCTATGAACAAGAATATAACTACTATAATACTGCCCCTATGTACAAAAATATAACTACTATAATACTGCCCCTATGTACAAGAATATAACTACTATAATACTGCTCCTATGTACAAGAATATCACTACTATAATACTGCTCCTATGTACAAGAATATAACTACTATAATACTACTCCTATGTACAAGAATATAACTACTATAATACTGCCCCTATGTACAAGAATATAACTACTATAATACTGCTCCTATGAACAAGAATATAACTACTATAATACTGCCCCTATGTACAAGAATATAACTACTATAATACTGCCCCCTATGTACAAGAATATAACTACTATAATACTGCTCCTATGTACAAGAATATAACTACTATAATACTGCTCCTATGTACAAGAATATAACTATTATAATACTGCCCCTATGTATAAGAATATAACTACTATAATACTGCATCTATGTATAAGAATATAACTACTATAATACTGCCCCCTATGTACAAGAATCTAACTACTATAATACTGCCCCAATGTACAAGAATATAACTATTATAATACTGCCCCTATGTATAAGAATATAACTATTATAATACTGCATCTATGTATAAGAATATAACTACTATAATACTGCACCAATGTACAAGAATATAACTATTATAATACTGCCCCTATGTACAAGAATATAACTACTATAATACTGCTCCTATGTACAAGAATATCACTACTATAATACTGCTCCTATGTACAAGAATATAACTACTATAATACTACTCCTATGTACAAGAATATAACTACTATAATACTGCCCCTATGTACAAGAATATAACTACTATAATACTGCTCCTATGAACAAGAATATAACTACTATAATACTGCCCCTATGTACAAGAATATAACTACTATAATACTGCCCCCTATGTACAAGAATATAACTACTATAATACTGCTCCTATGTACAAGAATATAACTACTATAATACTGCTCCTATGTACAAGAATATAACTATTATAATACTGCCCCTATGTATAAGAATATAACTACTATAATACTGCATCTATGTATAAGAATATAACTACTATAATACTGCCCCCTATGTACAAGAATCTAACTACTATAATACTGCCCCAATGTACAAGAATATAACTATTATAATACTGCCCCTATGTATAAGAATATAACTACTATAATACTGCATCTATGTATAAGAATATAACTACTATAATACTGCACCAATGTACAAGAATATAACTATTATAATACTGCCCCTATGTACAAGAATATAACTACTATAATACTGCTCCTATGTACAAGAATATAACTACTATAATACTGCCCCTATGTACAAGAATATAACTACTATAATACTGCCCCTATGTACAAGAATATAACTACTATAATACTGCTCCTATGTACAAGAATATCACTACTATAATACTGCTCCTATGTACAAGAATATAACTACTATAATACTGCATCTATGTATAAGAATATAACTACTATAATACTGCACCAATGTACAAGAATATAACTATTATAATACTGCCCCTATGTACAAGAATATAACTACTATAATACTGCTCCTATGTACAAGAATATAACTACTATAATACTGCTCCTATGTACAAGAATATAAGTACTATAATACTGCTCCTATGTACAAGAATATAAGTACTATAATACTGCTCCTATGAACAAGAATATAACTACTATAATACTGCCCCTATGTACAAAAATATAACTACTATAATACTGCCCCTATGTACAAGAATATAACTACTATAATACTGCTCCTATGTACAAGAATATCACTACTATAATACTGCTCCTATGTACAAGAATATAACTACTATAATACTACTCCTATGTACAAGAATATAACTACTATAATACTGCCCCTATGTACAAGAATATAACTACTATAATACTGCTCCTATGAACAAGAATATAACTACTATAATACTGCCCCTATGTACAAGAATATAACTACTATAATACTGCCCCCTATGTACAAGAATATAACTACTATAATACTGCTCCTATGTACAAGAATATAACTACTATAATACTGCTCCTATGTACAAGAATATAACTATTATAATACTGCCCCTATGTATAAGAATATAACTACTATAATACTGCATCTATGTATAAGAATATAACTACTATAATACTGCCCCCTATGTACAAGAATCTAACTACTATAATACTGCCCCAATGTACAAGAATATAACTATTATAATACTGCCCCTATGTATAAGAATATAACTATTATAATACTGCATCTATGTATAAGAATATAACTACTATAATACTGCACCAATGTACAAGAATATAACTATTATAATACTGCCCCTATGTACAAGAATATAACTACTATAATACTGCTCCTATGTACAAGAATAGAACTACTATAATACTGCTCCTATGTACAAGAATATAAGTACTATAATACTGCTCCTATGTACAAGAATATAAGTACTATAATACTGCTCCTATGAACAAGAATATAACTACTATAATACTGCCCCTATGTACAAAAATATAACTACTATAATACTGCCCCTATGTACAAGAATATAACTACTATAATACTGCTCCTATGTACAAGAATATCACTACTATAATACTGCTCCTATGTACAAGAATATAACTACTATAATACTACTCCTATGTACAAGAATATAACTACTATAATACTGCCCCTATGTACAAGAATATAACTACTATAATACTGCTCCTATGAACAAGAATATAACTACTATAATACTGCCCCTATGTACAAGAATATAACTACTATAATACTGCCCCCTATGTACAAGAATATAACTACTATAATACTGCTCCTATGTACAAGAATATAACTATTATAATACTGCCCCTATGTATAAGAATATAACTACTATAATACTGCATCTATGTATAAGAATATAACTACTATAATACTGCCCCAATGTACAAGAATATAACTATTATAATACTGCCCCTATGTATAAGAATATAACTACTATAATACTGCATCTATGTATAAGAATATAACTACTATAATACTGCTGCTATGTACAAGAATATAACTACTATAATACTGCTCCTATGTACAAGAATATAAGTACTATAATACTGCTCCTATGAACAAGAATATAACTACTATAATACTGCCCCTATGTACAAGAATATAACTACTATAATACTGCCCCCTATGTACAAGAATATAACTACTATAATACTGCTCCTATGTACAACAATATAACTACTCTAATACTGCCCCCTATGTACAAGAATATAACTACTATAATACTGCTCCTATGTACAAGAATATAACTACTATAATACTGCTCCTATGTACAAGAATATAAGTACTATAATACTGCTCCTATGAACAAGAATATAACTACTATAATACTGCCCCTATGTACAAGAATATAACTACTATAATACTGCCCCTATGTACAAGAATATAACTACTATAATACTGCCCCCTATGTACAAGAATATAACTACTATAATACTGCTCCTATGTACAAGAATATCACTACTATTATACTGCTCCTATGTACAAGAATATAACTACTATAATACTGCATCTATTTATAAGAATATAACTACTATAATACTGCCCCCTATGTACAAGAATCTAACTACTATAATACTGCACCAATGTACAAGAATATAACTATTATAATACTGCCCCTATGTACAAGAATATAACTACTATAATACTGCTCCTATGTAAAAGAATATAACTACTATAATACTGCTCCTATGTAAAAGAATATAACTACTATAATACTGCTCCTATGTACAAGAATATAAGTACTATAATACTGCTCCTATGAACAAGAATATAACTACTATAATACTGCCCCTATGTACAAGAATATAACTACTATAATACTGCCCCTATGTACAAGAATATAACTACTATAATACTGCCCCCTATGTACAAGAATATAACTACTATAATACTGCTCCTATGTACAAGAATATCACTACTATAATACTGCTCCTATGTACAAGAATATAACTACTATAATACTACTCCTATGTACAAGAATATAACTACTATAATACTGCCCCTATGTACAAGAATATAACTACTATAATACTGCTCCTATGAACAAGAATATAACTATTATAATACTGCCCCTATGTACAAGAATATAACTACTATAATACTGCCCCCTATGTACAAGAATATAACTACTATAATACTGCTCCTATGTACAAGAATATAACTACTATAATACTGCTCCTATGTACAAGAATATAACTATTATAATACTGCCCCTATGTATAAGAATATAACTACTATAATACTGCATCTATGTATAAGAATATAACTACTATAATACTGCCCCCTATGTACAAGAATCTAACTACTATAATACTGCCCCAATGTACAAGAATATAACTATTATAATACTGCCCCTATGTATAAGAATATAACTACTATAATACTGCATCTATCTATAAGAATATAACTACTATAATACTGCTGCTATGTACAAGAATATAACTACTATAATAATGTCCTCTATGTAGAAGAATATAACTACTATAATACTGCCCCATGTACAAGAATATAACTACTATAATACTGCCCCATGTACAAGAATATAACTACTATAATAATGTCCTCTATGTAGAAGAATATAACTACTGTAATAGCGTTCCTTTTATACAATAATACATGAATACATGTTTGACCTCGTCATTGTATTTGGTGTCAGTTTTCTTGACTATGACATGTAAATAGAGAGATCCTTCACGTCTTTCTCTCATCCTTTCTTCCACTCCTTTTATCCTTCTCTGAAGGTTTTTCCTTGATCCCACCATTTTCAGTAAACTCCCCACCTCGCACCTCCAGCAGGACCCAATAAGAATAGCAGTTTGTGAATCTCCTGGTCCCGGACACCCTGACGACAATGATCAGGCCTCGTTCCTAGTGTCTCTGTTTGATCGTTTTTCCCATGTTAATGTATATATTCATGATACAATGAATCAATGGATATATGAAGCACTGGGACTCAAGGTTCTAATGTCTATGGAGGGAAGCTCCAACAAAAGAAACATACAGTTATATGAAAAAGTTTGGGCACCCCTATTAATCTTAAGCTTAATGTTTTATAAAAATTGGTGTTTTTGCAGCAGCTATTTCAGTTTGATATATGTAATAACTGTTGGACACAGTAATGTTTCTGCCTTGAAATGAGGTTTATTGTACTAACAGAAAATGTGCAATCTGCATTCAAACAAAATTTGACAGGTGCATAAGTATGGGCACCTCACCAGAAAAGTGACATTAATATTTAGTAGATCCTCCTTTTGCAAAAATAGCAGCCACTAGTCGCTTCCTGTAGCTTTTAATGAGTTCCTGGATCCTGGATGAAGGTATTTTTGACCATTCCTCTTTACAAAACCATTCCAGTTCAGTTAAGTTTTGTGGTCGCCGAGCATGGACAGCCCTCTTCAAATGATCCCACAGATGTTCAATGATATTCAGGTCTGGGGACTGGGATGGCCATTCCAGAACATTGTAATTGTTCCTCTGCATGAATGCCTGAGTAGATTTGGAGCGGTGTTTTGGATCATTGTCTTGCTGAAAGATCCATCCCCTGCGTAACTTCAACTTTATCACTGATTCTTGAATATTATTGTCAAGAATCTGCTGATACTGAGTGGAATCCATGCGTCCCTCAACTTTAACAAGATTCCCGGTGCCGGCATTGGCCACACAGCCCCAAAGCATGATGGAACCTCCACCAAATTTTACTGTGGGTAGCAAGTGTTTTTCTTGGAATGCTGTGTTTTTTTGCCGCCATGCATAACGCCTTTTTGTATGACCAAACAACTTAATCTTGGTTTCATAAGTCCACAGGACCTTCTTCCAAAAGGAAATTGGCTTTCCCAAATGTGCTTTTGCATACCTCAGCCGACTGTTTGTGGCGTGCTTGCAGAAACGGCTTCTTTCGCATCACTCTCCCATACAGCTTCTCCTTGTGCAAAGTGCGTTGTATAGTTGACCGATGCACAGTGACACCATCTGCAGCAAGTTGATGCTGCAGCTCTCTGGAGGTGGTCTGAGGATTGTCCTTGACTGATCTCCCCATTCTTCTTCTCTGCCTTTCTGATGTTTTTCTTGGTCTGTCACTTCTGGCCTTAACAAGAACTGTCCCTGTGTTCTTCCATTTCCTTACTATGTTCCTCACAGTGGAAACTGACAGGTTAAATCTCTGAGACAGCTTTTTGTATCCTTCCCCTGAACAACTATGTTGAATAATCTTTGTTTTCAGATCATTTGACAGTTGTTTTGAGGAGCCCATGATGCCACTCTTCAGAGGAGATTCAAACAGAACAACTTGCAAGTGGTCACTTTAAGTAGCTTTTCTCATGATTGCATACACCTGGCTATGAAGTTCGAAGCTCAATGGGGTTACAAAACCAAAAACAGTGCTTTAGTAAGTCAGTAAAAAGTAGGTAGGAGTATTTAAATCAAGAAAATGATAAGGGTGCCCATACTTATGCACCTGTCAAATTTTGTTTAAATGCAGATTGCACATTTTCTGTTAGTACAATAAACCTCATTTCAAGGCAGAAACATTACTGTGTCCAACAGTTATTACATATATCAAACTGAAATAGCTGCTGCAAAAACACCAATTTTTATAAAATATTAAGCTTAAGATTAATAGGGGTGCCCAAACTTTTTCATATAACTGTATATATTTATACACACATATAATGCATACACCTACATAACAACTTACAAAATTGCATTTAAGGGGAGGTATGAGATGATATTCTCAAACAAAATTGTGAATATGCATAAAATTATACTGGAATAACAAACCAATCATTTGGTCTGGATAGATTGGAAACGTGAGTGCCCAATATTTTCATAGAATTTTCTCCACTCAGTGGAATACAGAGATTCAAGACCTCTTATATGTGGCTTCCACCATGGCTCGGCTTAGTATGGCGTTATTATAGACCAGGTTGCAGCATCAGTAGCTGCTCTATAATTACCATGCAGGGGCACGTGTGTGTGAGAAGACCGTATGGAGAACCCAAGCAAGGACAGAGCATTATCATTCATCTGCTTATCTAATATATATAGAACTACAAAAGCATCCCAGCAGCAGCCATAGAAACTGTCAGCAGGGTCAAAATATAGAATCACACACACCATGTTCCTATAGAGACATCTATATACACAGCACTGACCAAGACAGCCAACGAGAACAGGTCAGGAGAATAAATCCACAAGATCTAAGAGCCATAGAATACAACGGGGTAAGCAAATAAGAGAGAATAAAAAAAAAGGGAGTCGCACAAAGAGGAAAGAATCCAAACCTAATCTAATGAATCTTAAACTGGTAAGAGTCAGATCAAATGTACCTGAAATTGCTCCTCAAAAGTTCCAGACAGATCAAAGTGTTAGAAATAATTAATTCTAACTTCAATAATGCTCCTATGTACAGTAGTGTTCAAAATAATAGCAGTGTGATCAAATACATGAGTTAAGCACAAAATCTTTACACTAGTTTTTATTTCCATGCATTGGGAACATTGCACACTGTTTTCTATATAATGTTTAACTACTTTACAGAAAATAACAAAAAAAATGAACACTGGGCTGATCTAAAAAAAAATATCAGTGTCTGCATTTGTCTTTACAAACTCACAATATGTCTCTTTTTTTTGAGGATTTCGCATTCCTGTGAATCACTAACCTAATATTTAGTTGTTACCCACAGTTATTTTAGAACTGCTTCACATCTATGTTGCATAGAGTCAACCAACTTCTGTCACCTGTTATTCCAGCCCAGGAGGCTTTGACTACATCCCACAATTTTTTTGGTATTTGTTGGCTTTGCCTCAGAAACGGTATTTTTGATGTTATCCCACAATTTTTCTATCGGACTAAGGCCCGGGGATTGGGCTGGCCACTCCAGAACCTCAGTTTAGTTAGACTGGAACCAAGATTTTGCTTGCTTACTGGTGTGTTTAGGGTTGTTGTCTTGGTGAAACACCCATTTCAAGGACATATCCCCTTCAGTGTAAGGCAACGTGACCTCTTCAAGTATTTTTTCATATATGCAAACTGGTCCATGATCCCTGGTTATGTGGTAAATAGGTCTGGCGCCATAGTAAGTGAAACATGCCCATATCATGATGATTCACCACCATGCTTCACTGACTGCAGAGTGTACTGTGGCTTCAATGCAGAGTTTGGGAGTCGTCTGACTGTCTGCGGCCCTTGGACCCAGAAAGAACAATTTTACTTTCATAAGTCTACAAAATGTTTCTTCATTTCTCTTTAGGCCAGTTGATGTGTTCTTTGGCAAATTGTATCCTCTTCAGTATGTCTTTTTTTTTTTTTTTTTTAACAGTAGGACTTAGCGGGGACTTCTTATAAGAGATTAGCTTCACACAGGCATCTTCTAACTGTCACAGTCCTCACAGGTAACTTGAGACTGTCTGTGATCATCCTGGAGCTGATCATCGGCTGAGCCTTTGCCATTCTGGCTATTCTTCCATCCATTTGAATGGTAGTCTTCGGTTTTCTTCCACGTCTCCCTGGTTTTGCTTTCCATTTTAAAGCATTGGAGATCATTTTAGCTGAACAGCCGATCATTGTCTGCACTTCTTTATAAGTTTTACACTCTCCAATCAACTTTTTAATCAAAGTACGCTGTTCTCCTGAACAATGTCTCGAACAACCCATATTTCTTAGGCTTTCAATGAGAAATGCATTGTACAACATGTGCTGGCTTCACCTTTCAATAAGGACCACCTGATTCACACCTGTTTCTTCACAGAATGATTGACAGCACTAATTGACCACCACACTGTTATTATTTTCAACACATCTCATACAATTAATTATTCAAATACACAGACACAAAAAACTGCAGATCATGAATGTTGAGTCTGGTGGTTTTCTTACAATCTATTGCACCGACTGGTGAATTGTTTGAAATGTGGTGATAGAATTTATCCCAAAAACAGTGATTAATCTGGTTACTCATATTGGACTGCTTTTATTTTGAACACTACTGTACAGGATTATAACTACTATATTACTGCCCCGATGTACAAAAATATAACTACTATAATACTGCCCCCTATGTACAAGAATATAACTTCTATAATACTGCCCCTATGTACAAGAATATAACTACTATAATACTGACCCCTATGTACAAGAATATAACTACTATAATACTGCTCCTATGTACAAGAATATAACTACTATAATACTGCCCCTATGTACAAGAATATAACTACTATAATACTGCTCCTATGTACAAGAATATAACTACTATAATACTGCCCCCTATGTACAGGAATATAACTACTATAATACTGCCCCTATGTACAGGAATATAACTACTATAATACTGCCCCTATGTACAAGAATATAACTACTATAATACTGCCCCTATGTACAAGAATATAACTACTATAATACTGCCCCTATGTACAAGAATATAACTACTATAATACTGCTCCTATGTACAAGAATATAACTACTATAATACTGCTCCTATGTACAAGAATATAACAACTATAATACTGCCCCTATGTACAAGAATATAACTACTATAATACTGCCCCCTATGTACAAGAATATAACTACTATAATGCTGTTCCTTCCTATGTACAAGAATATAACTACTATAATACTGCTCCTATGTACAAGAATATAACTACTATAATACTGCCCCCTATGTACAAGAATATAACTACTATAATACTGCCCCCTATGTACAAGAATATAACTACTATAATACTGCCTCCTATGTACAAGAATATAACTACTATAATACTGCTCCCTATGTACAAGAATATAACTACTATAATACTGCTCCTATGTACAAGAATATAACTACTATAATACTGCCCCCTATGTACAGGAATATAACTACTATAATACTGCCCCTATGTACAAGAATATAACTACTATAATACTGCTCCCTATGTACAAGAATATAACTACTATAATACTGCTCCTATGTACAAGAATATAACTACTATAATACTGCTCCTATGTACAAGAATATAACTACTATAATACTGCTCCCATATACAAGAATATAACTACTATAATACTGCTCCTATGTACAAGAATATAACTACTATAATACTGCCCCTATGTACAAGAATATAACTACTATAATACTGCTCCTATGTACAAGAATATAACTACTATAATACTGCCCCCTATGTACAAGAATATAACTACTATAATACTGCCCCCTATGTACAAGAATATAACTACTATAATACTGCTCGTATTTACAAGAATACAACTATATTACTGCTCCACAGAAAAATGTTCTTAAATGACTCGAATTCTTTGCAGCGATGGGATGGAATTTCTTACCTGTACAGACCTTGATGTCTTGCAGGAATGTTTACTACAGTTCATGGCTTTCTCTGCTTGGCGCAGGATGATTATGGTAACGCCGTGTATTTGTCATTCTACTGATGCATTTTCTTATTTTACAGCTTTCATTTATCCTCTGGGGGTTTGTTTTTAAAGGGAATCTTTCATCAGGATAAATTCATTGTTTTATCAGTAGATCACTAGAGGACTAGTAACCCTGTCGCCAGGTAGTCAAGCATATTCATGCGGTGTATAACCCCGCCCCCACCACTGATTGGTAGCTTTCTGTGTATAACCCCGCCCCCACCGATTGACAACTTACAAATGCCAATCAGTGGTGGGGCGGAGTTATACACAGAAAGCTTCCAATCAGTGGTGGGGGCGGAGGTATACACAGAAAGCTTCCAATCAGTGGTGGGGGCAGGGTTATACACAGAAAGCTTCCAATCAGTGGTGGGGGCGGGGTTATACACAGAAAGCTTCCAATCAGTGGTGGGGGCGGAGGTATACACAGAAAGCTTCCAATCAATGGTGGGGCGGAGTTATACACAGAAAGCTTCCAATCAGTGGTGGGGGCAGGGTTATACACAGAAAGCTTCCAATCAGTGGTGGGGGCAGGGTTATACACAGAAAGCTTCCAATCAGTGTTGGGGGCAGGGTTATACACAGAAAGCTTCCAATCAGTGGTGGGGGCAGGGTTATACACAGAATGCTGCCCATCAGGGTGGGTGGTGCTGTACACAGAATGCTGCCAATCAGTGGTGTGGGCGGTGTTATACAGAGCTCAGCATTCAGAGCATTGCTAAATCGGCTGCAGAGGAAACAGTGATTTTTATCAAAATGACAGCAAGCAGCCCAATAAATGATATATCGCTGGAATCAGTGTCTTTGGCCGCTAGGTCATGCTGCTCTCACAGAAGGTAGCACAAACCTGGTGACAGATTTCCTTTAATAACATTTTTTTTATTTTTCAGTGCAGTTCATGCCCTAGGTGGCGCTCATGTACAGATCATACATCTCTCTAGTCCGCATGTTCTCACTGCAGATTTATTCAACTTCTGCTGTTATAATTTTGCCTGTAGATTATGACAAAAGTGGAATCTATTTCCCGTCAGCCACATTGGTTCGCACTGGCTAAATATCTCCGTCACCCAGCGAATAGTCTGTATGTGAAGAGTCTCCTCTCTCTGGCAGAGACCGCTCATGGCTGTGAGAGCCCGGTCCCCATCCCTCTCACTGTACAGATTGAGGACCGTCTTACCTGCATAAGTCACATTCTGAACTGCCTTTTTTAAAGGGGATGTCTAGAATTTTTTTTTTTTAAAAATGTACTATGGGCTGGACATGGTAAAAAATACACGATTATTCTTTTCGATATTATTTTATACAATTTAATGCAAACCCTTTAACAAATACAAAGAGCGACAGATCCATGGATAATCTGACATCTCTATGGACTAGTAAATGGTCCTCACGGGCACAGGTCAGAGAAAACCAGGATCCGGATGGACGGAATGAACTCGCGATTCTAGAAGATATTTTTCACCTTTTTCTGGTGGAACAGGAGCAGACGTCTAGATGTCAGCAAGCTGCGTAGGCAAAATCCCATAATGCACTGTTCTCTGGCGCACCGCAAGAGTTAATTAGCATTTTTTTTCCCCATGGTGCACTGCCAATAAACCATGACATTCAACTAATATAAAAAGGAGAGAAATATCATTTACATGGGAAATCCGTAGTTGCATTTAGACTTCACAACCTCATCCTGCAGCTCTGCATGTGTGGCCCTATAGAAAACCCAGGGACCACCATTATTTAAAATGACTGACACAGGTAAGACTCAGAAAACCTCATTGTCCCCTTTCCCAAACCCTCCCAAAAATAAGAGGAGACACGCTGCACAGTTGGAACATGTTTAATTTGATACTTGCTGACATTTATATATACAATGATTAAGAGGGAGGCGAACGTAAAAAAGTGCAAATGTCTGCAGCTAGAGAAAGTAAAAGTTATGTGTCGCTCCGAGGGGGATCAGGTGGGTCCCTGCAGCGCGGATACATACGTAATATCTCCACGATGGAGGCAAAAGCAGCAGAATCATAGGAACCATATCCAGAACCGCAGAACGCTGCCGCCGCCGCCGCCTCCGCACGGTACACAACTGCTGCGAAAATACAGAATATTGAACTGGCGCCGGCGGAAGGAGAACCGGAATCATTAGCAAAGGAACCAAAGGTATGGAAGAGACCGAGGAAAGAGAAAAGCCCTGATGGAAATAACCAGGAGAGGAAGTTATTGCCAAAACCGTCACAATAAGGAGTCACCGAGATTCTGCTCCATCTTCTGACTACAGCAGACAATTATTTGTATACAGCTGCTACATACAATGCCGGAGAGTAAGGGGTATACAGGAGTATATATATATAGAATGTACCCTCAGAGGGCCTGAAAATGCATGACATTATGTATCCTGTACGGAGAACGGAGCTACGTTATTGTACTCCAGAGCTGAACTCACTATTCTGCTGGTGCAGTCACTGTATACATACATTACTGATCTGGAGTTACATCCTGTAGTATACCCCAGAGCTGCACTCACTATTCTGCTGGAGCAGTCACTGTGTACATACATTACATTACTGATCCTGAGTTACATCCTGTATTATACCCCAGAGCTGCACTCACTATTCTGCTGGTGCAGTCACTGTGTACATACATTACTGATCCTGAGTTACATCCTGTATTATACCCCAGAGCTGCACTCACTATTCTGCTGGTGCAGTCACTGTGTACATACATTACATTACTGATTCTGAGTTACATCCTGTATTATACTCCAGAGCTGCACTCACTATTCTGCTGGTGCAGTCACTGTGTACATACATTACATTACTGATCCTGAGTTACATTCTGTATTATACTCCAGAGCTGAACTCACTATTCTCCAAAAATGCACTTATTACTAAAAATAGTGAGTGCAGCTCTGAAGTACAATGCAGGATGTAACTCAGGATCTGTACAGGATCAGTAATGTATGTACACAGTGACTGCACCAGCAGAATAGTGAGTGCAGCTCTGGAGTATAATAAAGGATGTAACTCAGGATCAGTAATGTAATGTATGCACACAGTGACTGCACCAGCAGAATAGTGAGCGCAGCTCTGGAGTATAATACAGGATGTGACTCAGGATCAGTAATGTAATGTATGTACACAGTGACTGCACCAGCAGAATAGTGAGTGCAGCTCTGGAGTATAATACAGGATGTAATTCAGGATCAGTAATGTAATGTATGTACACAGTGACTGCACCAGCAGAATAGTGAGTGCAGCTCTGGAGTATAATACAGGATGTAACTCAGAATCAGTAATGTAATGTATGTACACAGTGACTGCACCAGCAGAATAGTGAGTGCAGCTCTGGAGTATAATAAAGGATGTAACTCAGGATCAGTAATGTAATGTATGCACACAGTGACTGCACCAGCAGAATAGTGAGCGCAGCTCTGGAGTATAATACAGGATGTGACTCAGGATCAGTAATGTAATGTATGTACACAGTGACTGCACCAGCAGAATAGTGAGTGCAGCTCTGGAGTATAATACAGGATGTAATTCAGGATCAGTAATGTAATGTATGTACACAGTGACTGCACCAGCAGAATAGTGAGTGCAGCTCTGGAGTATAATACAGGATGTAACTCAGAATCAGTAATGTAATGTATGTACACAGTGACTGCACCAGCAGAATAGTGAGTGCAGCTCTGGGGTATAATACAGGAGGTAACTCAGGATCAGTAATGTAATGTCTGTACACAGTGACTGCTCCAGCAGAATAGTGAGTGCAGCTCTGGAGTATAATACATGATGTAATTCAGGATCAGTAATGTAATGTATGTACACAGTGACTGCAGCTCTGGAGTATAATACAGGATCAGCACAGGATAAGTCATGTCATTATTTTCTCGGCAAGTCACTATGAAATAAACTGAACCAAATTGTAGATTTTTTCTATAGATAATCTTGCAGTTTATGTTCCCGGCCGGATATACAGGGAACTAGTTGGTATCTCCAGAGACCTAGCAGCAGGTTTTCTACATCATTCATCTTATTTACGTCATTTTTTGTGGACTTATTCTCTTACATTGGTCCACAAGTTGGACAGGTCTCCACAAAATAAGGAAAAAAAAAATAAACAAAAATGACAAATTTTTTTCTTAGAAGAATGAAAAAGCTCAGACAGTAAGAAGGGCTATGTGCTCGATCCATGAAAAGAAGGATATAATCAGATGTGTGAACGGGGCCTTCATCAAAGAGAAGGAACACGTCCGATAAAATTCTACAGCTCTTACTGACCTACACACATGCCGAGCAGTTAACTACAAGGAGGAGCTACCTCGGGGGCAGGAAAATGGGCGTAGCACTGTCATCCTCAGGGGCAGGGCGATAGGGGGGGGACATCCAACCAGGCTCCTTCTCAGGGGCAGGGCGATAGGGGGGACCATCCAACCAGGCTCCTTCTCAGGGGCAGGGCGATATGGGGGCACATCCAACTAGGCTCCTCCTCAGGGGCAGGGCGATAGGGGGGACATCCAACCAGGCTCCTCCTCAGGGTCAGGGCGATAGGGGGGACATCCAACCAGGCTCCTCCTCAGGGTCAGGGCAATAGGGGGGACATCCAACCAGGCTCCTCCTCGGGGGGCAGGGCAATAGGGGGGACATCCAACCAGGCTCCTCCTCGGGGGGCAGGGCAATAGGGGGGACATCCAACCAGGCTCCTCCTCAGGGGCAGGGCGATAGGGGGGACATCCAACCAGGCTCCTCCTCGGGGGGCAGGGCAATAGGGGGGGGACATCCAACCAGGAACAACCTCAGGGGGCAGGAATAGGGAGGGACATTCAATCCATAGAGGTTGGAAGTCACCATTACTACTCTACTAGACAACGCTCTGCATCAAGAAACTATGCGAGTGAAGGAGAAACTACTCCTTCCAGAATTCCAGAAGGGGTATGATGGGGGTTGTAGTTTTAGAACACCCAGGAGAGCTGCAAACTGCGGAGCATCGAGTGAGATTAGAATACAGGTGATCTCATAAACCTACGGCCAAGGCGCCAGCGACAACCATGTGATGGACTGAGCCGGAGAAGCATAAAGCCACCGCTCTCAGCTGACAAGAGGCAGACGGGGTGATGACTGCCAGGAGAACCAGCGCCCGGCTCAGGAAGGTCTGCCGCTGGCTCAGTCCATTCTCATTTACTGATGTTGGCCATTTCACTACAGTAAAGGCTTCCAGGCCCGGAGGCTAGTGGTCACCAACCTGCTGCAAAACTTCGACTCCCAGCATGCCACATGAGGCTCGCAACAGAAGCTCACAAGGTAGGAGACCACCGGTCCAAGTTTTGGCATGGGAGGTGCACACCACTGGCACTAATATTTGGCTTAAGGGGCTTAATGGCACAAAGAAAGGGGCAGAATTGCAGGATTCTTTTAGCAATAAGGAATAAAAAATTGAAATCCTCTGTACGGCTGCCACCCGGCTTTCTCAGACCCCTGAACGGTAAGCTCACTTTGCTTACACAGGGAGCTTTGGCTTCTGTGTATTTTCTTAATTGGGCAGAGATGTGTTATAGGACGGGTTCGGCAAGAGAGGCCACCCAGCTTTCCAAGGATCAGATAACGCACCAATACTGAGATCTGCTGCAATGTGCGCCATACTATCTATCGCCATATGGCTACCGGCTCTGAAAACAGAACAGAAGGCCGGTGTAGGGCGGCACATGATATAAATCTTACAAAAATATCATTAATGCGATGGTGGCTGAACAAAGACGCCAAAACCCAACCCCGACGTGAGGTCATGTGACCCGCTTCCTGTGCAGCACTTTACAGCGACTAATGAGCACTTAGCGTCACACTTCCAGAAGCTTTCAGCACTTAATGGGCCCAAGAAATGGGATATTATTGCAAAAAAAAAAGAAAAAAAAAATTAAACGATATCCGGAGGGTAATTTGCTTTCCCCTCTCTGCGGCTCCTCCTGAAACACTCTGCCTAATGCCCATGATGTAATTATCACTTACACTGCACTCGGCCCCCGTCATTAAAATTACATGATATTTACCAACCCATCTCGTCTGTATCGCACGCCGCTCCCCACCTGCCTCCTGAGCAGGCGCCCGAATGCCGTGCAGCCACCGATGGCAGCTCAGATGGGTACGCCCATCTTATAGGGGCTACAACTTCACTATGATTATTGGGGGTCAAGCGCTGGTGTTGCACTGCGCCCCCTTTACCTCTCTGCTCTGCCCCGTGGAGCCTCGTCTGTGCAGGGGCGTTAGTTGGGCCCATTGCGGTCCCTGAGGTCCTGCACAGCGAAGTGGCCGAGAGGCCCACCCAGCCCCACCGTGGGGTTTGGGGTGGTCAAGCTGGGAGTCTTGTGGCTCCAAGCACTGTATACTATATACTACTAGCTCCACTTACATCATATGGATAAATGCACAGACTATATGACCATGCTTTATACTGAACAACTGTACGGGGGAAGCACGTTTCCCATCTCGCAGGGGGGGCGCATATTCTATCGACCATCTCAGGGGGCACATATCTTATCTGCCATCCTAGGGGGGCTTATTTTCCCACTTTCCGTCACGATATAGACCACAAACCGTTCACGTATTACTTCCAATGTTAATGAAATGCTGGTTGCTGATGACAAACAGGTGGGAGGCTGTGGATTGCTGCACAGGAGCAGCATCTCACGATCTTCACTTATTCTTTCCCGCTATCTATAAAAGTAGTGGGACGTTTATGACCCCGGCGGCCATACTGAAGGCACTCAGCAGGCACAGGAGCAGCAGATATGAAGTCAAAAAATGCGTCGTCAAAATGGAACGGGAAGAAAAGGATTAAAAAAAGAAAGCGATCCATGTCAGAATGATCCGGACCGGATGGCCTCCAGTTCTAGAGCAGCAACTGCGGCAGAACTACAACTCCTATCATGCACTGACACCCTCCAGTTTTGAGACCACCTTGGTAGGAGGTAAATGTGCTTGTGTATTAAGGAATGCGAAACGCGTCTGCCCTGATCACAAGAGTTAAATGCGGAAAAGCTGCAAAAGTGTACGGGATCCCAAGAAGGAAGTGTGATAGACTCGGAAGGAGAGACGCTTAAAATTAAAAGGTACTGGCGCCAATTGTTGTTTTTGCACTTGAGGTTTTTGTTTTCTTACGAGGAAGGAACAGAATACGGAAATATTTCAAGGCTGGACACAAACGTAACCACGGTCGGTACACGAGGACCGTGCAAATATCAGGAACTGAAGGCCCAATACATCTCATCACTGGGATGAAGCTTTTTAAAGGGACGGACACTGCAAAATATCTTACAAGGCTGGAAAAATCATTGCAGAAAACTGAGGCTTGTGCTGCGAATCATGGAGATTAATCCACTGGGTGTGATAGTATTTTAAGCAACTGGCGCCGTTCGTGCGTATAACGGTCCCCCCTTCCTCCATCATAAAAGGTCTCTGTATTGTGTATAATAAAAAAAGTTACCTCTTAAAGGGGTTTGAACTGCTAAAAAAAAAAAAAAAAAATCTGGGTATTTGATATGAAAAGAGAGTGCGCAAATCAGATAAACGTGACATGATATGGGAGAGACTTTATGATAGGGGCGGGGATCTCGCTTTAAATCCAGATTGAATGTTTTCCCTTTAAAAAAGTAAATTAGAAAGAAAAGTCAAAAGTTATTAATTGGGCTTTCCAGGATTAGAAATTTTTTTTTTTTTCTCAAAAACAGCGCCACCCCTGTGCATGGGTGATGCCTGGTATTGCAGTTCAGCTCCAATAAAGCGACTAGGGCTGAGCTGCAATACCACACACAACCTGTGAACAATAGTGGCGCTATTTAAATGAGTATTTATTTTTCTAATCCTAGACAATCCCTTTAAGTAAAACAGTGATTCACCCCCAACAGTGAATAACGTATTTTATATATATATATATATATATATAAAAAAAGGTGGCATAATAAGTTAGAGCAGATGTGAGTCTTGTACCAGATACAGGCTCCTGTATGTGCGATCAGACGGGGAAGAAAATAAAAGGCAGAAATCGTTAACCGTTCTGATTTTTTTTTTTTTTTAACCACATGACATAACGGGCTCCAATGGTAACACAGAATCCTGACCGCCGCGATCACTGCCAAAATAATATCGGCGACTCTTAAAAACCGTGCTGGAAATCCAGGTAACAATGACCTTAAAAAATATATATATATATATACTGTATATACAAAAAAAAAATACATTAAATTCAGCAAAGGAAAAAAAAAAAAAATTCTGACAAGCGATTGATATTTTCTTACATAATAAAAAAAATCTAAATGGCTATGATTCCTCTATTAGCAAAAACACGTAATGCGGTCGTAGTAAATTTGCCTTCTTGTCATTACATTATACATATCTCGTATGTAAACAGAAACATGAGCGCAGAGATCGGCCGCCCGGATATATATATACATGGAGACGACATGAACGCGGGCTGTACAGTGTGTGGGACTTGCATTATTAGACCATGGCACGATAAGGACCTTGCATCTTCAGGAACTGGATGATAAAGGACGGACCCCCGGCCACGATCTGCGGGGGAAGGTGGCTGAGGGGACAGTTCTCGATACTCATGATTGACAACTTGCTGCACAGGGCGAGCTCGAACGGCAAACCGTGCAGATTGGGGTTGTCGTTCAGATACAGCTCCTCCAGGTTCTCCAATGTACCTGCAACATGCAAGATGTCATTGCGTTACATGGGACTGCAAAAGGCATCTAACTGCATCATCTGTACTGAGACTTATCACTGTGTTATCTGTGGTGTTACATAGGACTGCAGGTGACATCTACTACATTATCTGTACTCCGAAAGTTATCACTGTGTTATCTGTGATGTTACATAGGACTGCAGGTGACATCTACTACATTATCTGTACTCAGAGAGATATCACTGTGTTATTTGTGGTGCTACATAGGACTGCAGGTGACATCTACTACATTATCTGTACTCCGAAAGTTATCACAGTGTTATCTGTGGTGTTACATAGGACTGCAGGTGACCTGTACTGACCCATCGCAGTGCCCCAGGATATACACACAGGTTACGCCCCCTGTAGTCACTATGCGGCGGCTCTGATACTTGTGTTACAGTCCATCCCGGACATATAATATCCACTCACCGATCTCCTCTGGAAGATGCGTCAGGAGGTTTTCCCCAAGACCGAGGTGCGTCAGGTTCGTTAGGTGGCCGATCCCTCTTGGTAACGTTGTCAGCTGATTGTTTGTAAGCACCAATTTCTGGTTAATAAAAAAGAATACTTTTACTACCAGAAAATTATGAAGCTGAAAGCGTGAAAACAAAAAACACCAGAAATACAGGATTACTGAACAGATGCACAATGGAAGAAAATCCAGGAAAGCAGACACTAACCGCTTCCCGACCCTCCACTGTAGGTCTATGGTGGGCAGTCTCGCAGCGCTCAGGACCCCCAGGGTCCAAAAAAGCGTGGAGACTCCTCCGGTGCAGAGCGACAGCTCTGACACGTCACATCATCGGGACCGGATTGAATTGGATCAGGTCCCAATGATGTTAACCCTTTCCTAGCTTCTAGATTCCGCGTTCAATAGCGATCACGGTATTTAGAAGACAGCGAGAGGGAGAAGGGGTCATCCACTCACCTCTCCGGAGACCCCCGTGACGCGTTCTGCGGTTGTCATGGCAGAGACCAGAGACGCATGAGACCAGAAAAATAAAAACTGAAGTCCCATACAGGGGCTAAGTTATAAAACATTTTTTAACTTAGAAAAATAAATATAAAAAAAAAAAAAAAAGCATTAAACCAATAAATACATATATTTATGGAAATACAAAAAAAAAGTACACACATGGTATGTCGCATCCGGACAAAACCCCATCAATAAAACGGTCACGTTAGTTAACCCCTTCTGTGCACATCGTAAAAAAAATAAAAAAAAAAAAACGGAGCAAAAAACTGTTATTTCATCATACCGCCGAACAGAAAGGGGAATAAAACGCGATCAAAAAGTCAAATGGAAATAAAAATGGTATCGCTGAAAACGTCATCTTGTCCCGCAAAAAAAAATTAAAAAAGCCACCATACAGTTCAGTCAGTGGAAAAAGAAAAGTTTATAGCTCCGAGATCAAAGCAATGCAAAAACAATTCTATTTTCTATAAAATAGTTGATGTAAAAGCTGCAAAACATAAAATTTATATAAATGAGGTATCGCGGTAATCGTACTGACCCGAAGAATAAAGCTGCCTTATCAACTGCTGATGTTTGTTCATTCTGCCTCCCAAAAATCGTAGTAGAAAGTGATAAAAAAATGTCATGTGCCCGAAAATGGTATCAATAAAAACGTCAACTCGTCCCACAAAAAAAAAAAAAAGCCATCACATGACTCTGTTTTGGATTCCATTTTCTCCTGTTACCCTTAAGAAAATAAAAAAAAATTGGGGCAAAACATTTTTGTGGGAAAAAAAAAGGGATTTTTCTATTTTCGGGGCTCAGCATTATATAATTCTGTGACGCTCCTGAGGGTTCAAGGTGCTCACTATACATCTAGATAGATTCCTTGAGGGGTGGTCTAGCTTCCAAAATGAGGTCACTTGTGGGGGGGGGGGGTTCCACTGTTTAGGCACATCAGGGGCTCCCCAAATGTGACATGGCATCTGCTGTCAATTCCAGCCAATTTTTTATTCCAAAACGTAAACCGTGCTCCTTTCCTTCTGAGCCCTGCCGAGCGCCCAAACAGTAGTTTTCCACTACATATGGGGTATCGGCGTACTCCGGAGAAATTGCACAACACCTTTTATGGTGCATTTTCTCCTCTTACCTTTGTGAAAATAAAAAATTTGGGGCTTAAGTAACATTTTTGTGGAAAAAAAAGTAAAACTTTCATTTTTGCCTTCCACGTCCCATTAATTTGTGTAAAGCACCTGAAGGGTTAATAACCTTCTTGAATGTGGTTTTGAACACCTTGAGGGGTGCAGTTTTAAGAATGGTGTCACTTTTGGGTATTTTCTGTCATATAGACCCCTTAAAGTCACTTCAAACGTGCTGTGGTCCCTTAAAAAAAAAAAAAAAAATAGTTTTGTAAATTGTTGGAAAAATGAAAAATTGCTGGTCAACTTTCAACTCTTGAAATATTATGTTTCAAAAATTGTGCTGATGTAAAGTAGACATTTGGGAAATGTTATTAACTATTTTGTGCGATATCTCTCTCTGGTTTAAGAGCATAAAAATTAAAAGTTTGAAAATTGCGAAATTTTTTGCCAAATTTCCAATTTTTTCAGAAATAAACGCAAGTCATATTGAACAAATTTTACCACTGTCATGAAGTACAATATGTCACGAAAAAACAATTTCAGAATCAGCGGGATCCGTTGAAGCGTTCCAGAGTTATTAGCTCATAAAGTGACAGTGGTCAGAATTGAAAAAATTGGCCTGGTCATTAACGTGCAAACAGGCTCTGGCGCGAAAGGGTTAAACATGTGATCGCCGATAATACCGAGGACGGTGGCGTCTCATGGTTCTGATCTCAGTATTGTGCAGAGCTCTGCTGGATCTGGTCTTAAAGAAATATCCAATACGCTCAAAAGAAAAATGTGAGTGTGAAATAAGTCCTGTTGAAGAAGGTCAAAGGTAAGAAATTCTGGAGGGGATCCCACAGACTATTCCACTTCTGGGGGCCATTTCCTCTTCTCGGCGCTGTGACTTACACTCTGTATCTGACACTTTACATTGATCTATGTTGGGGAATTTGTTTAATTTTTGTATTTAATGTTTAAATTTTCAGAAAACTTTCAATAAAAAAAAGTTGATTAAATTTGGGATCGACCCATTTATCTCGCATGCATGATTCACTTGATAAAAATTAACTTGTCTGAGGCCACCACTAGGGGGAGCTCAGGAAGCTGCTGCATTCAGCTATTTATTTTAGAGCCCCATTCATTCTCTGGTCTGTACATGAGACGAGGTTACATGCAAAATACAGATATAATTACAGTGAAGAAACTAACAATGACAGGCGGGTACATAGGGGAGAGGGCCCTGCTGTACACTTAAAGGGGTATTCTCATTTCCAATATCCTATCCCAATATGTAGTGGGTGTAATAATAATAATAATATTACCAAATACCTCCAATTAGAAATGTAGTCTAGTTCTTCTGATTCGCTATGTCTTTCCTCATGTGCAGGCATTGCAGAACCTTAGGTATCCCATGGTTACGACAACTAGCTAACTAACTGTCACTATATCAGTGGCCAGAACCATGGATACCCAAGGTCCTGCAAATGAGGAACGAAACATAGCGAATCAGAAAAACTATCCTACATTTCTAATTGGAGGAATTTGCTAATATTATTATTATTACACCCACTACATATTGGGATAGGATCTTGGAGATGGGAATACCTTTTTAAGTGCCCCACAATAGCGTGGTGTGAAACAGGCCTTATTATGAGCATGAATCATACTTCATTTGATTAGATTTGAGTTTAGATTAAGGTTCAGGAGGAAAAAAAAAGGAGCTTCAGACTGAGCCCTGAGCAGCCGAACTGAGCAGCATGCTCTGTATTGTACCACGTGCAAGCTGCAAGAGAAAGGTGGTAGAACATTTGTCATTGAAACCAACTGCAAATCTGTTGTATTCCTAAAAGTGCAGATGATGCAATAAAAATAAGTCCAGAAGAGTCCACAGTGGTTGAAAGTAACAGTGTACACCGAACTCTCCCTCTAGTAGTGACTGTCAGCAGAGTTATATCATAGTATCTCTGCCTGCAGCAGAGAGGACACAACCACATTTATTAGCAGGTGACTGTCGGGGGTTTGTATCAGAACACTGGACTAGAAATCTATCAAGAAAGTAATCGAGAGAGGACGTGACGACGTTGCGTGTCCATTATGCTGCATGGTATATTAGTGCTCACAGAAGTCTGACCGAGACCAGATCCCAAGACTACGGTGAGTAAGGGGCCAGCCTGAGAGCGGCCACGTTACCTGCAGGTCTTTCAGGTAGGCAATCTCGTTCGGCAGTGACTCCAGTTTGTTTTCCTCCAGATCCAGCTCCCGCAGTTTGCGCAGGTTTCCGATACCGTGAGGAAGCTTCTTTAATAGATTGTTTGACAGGATTAAGACCTGGAGGAAGAAAGAGACAGAAGGTTCAGAAGAGCGGGACGACCAAGAGTGTCCACCGCCACGACGGTACCAGGGTCCGGAACCCACCTCAATGGAGACCAGGCCAGACACGTCTTCGGGGATCTTTGTCAGCTGGTTAGTGGCCAGGTTCAGCTCCACCATGCTTGTCCACGTCCCGAAGTCGAGGGGCAGAGACGTCAACTGATTGTCCTGGGGAGGAAGACGATAGCTGGTCACGTTCTGCTCCGCGCAGAGTCCCCGCACCACACAGATCCCTCAGGGCTCAGACACAATATCTGCTAGGAGTACTTTTTGGGAGGGAGATTATCCTCATCGCAGGAATATGAAGACCCTCTATACCTGAGATGGGCGCCCCCCGTCCTGTCCTGCTCCCTCCACTCGGTATGTACTAGTTACAATCTGCAGTAAGTGGATACAACCTGGGGCAAAAAGGCTACAAAGTGACGAGCTAACGTGTAGAGATAATGGAAGCCGCAATGAGACCACGGAGGTGAAAAGCGACTGAGGAAACCATGCGGCGGCTCTGATCCGGCCTCAATTCTCTCTTAGCCGTACCACGTTTGACCCCCTCAAGACGTTCGTGTTTCGTGTGCTCTGTCCACGTTTTCTCGCTGACCGTACACGCACCCATTATGTACTATGGGAACGATCACGTTTGTTTGTTTTTTTATTTTGTGGATCAAAATGCGCCTATTCATGTGATTGGGTCCATAACAAAAAAATACGAGGATATCACTCAGACGGCTTTTTACTGGGTGGGAGAAGCTTAAATTATTTTTTTTTTGCATGCAAGAAAAGCAAATGCCACTGATGGTACAAATGGACCCGAAACGGATGAAAATCAAAAACATTTTTTCTCATATGCAAAAAAAAAATAAATGTCAGATTGAAGTTTAACTTTTATTTTTATTGCAGTTCAACATGGCTGTATGTGGCTTTGCAATCTAAGAAACATTTCATTTTGAAGAACAGTATAGGTTAGCCATCAAGTTTTGCAAAGTATTAATTTGGGATAAAATTTATAATTTGGCTATACCTAAAATAAAGTCCAATTGCAAAAAAAAAAATAAAAAAAAATTATAATATATATTATAATATATATAAATATATATATATATATATAATTATTATTAATATATATATATATATAATTATTATTAATATATATATATATATAATTATTATTAATATATATATATATATATAATTATTATTAATATATATATATATATAATTATTATTAATATATATATATATAATTATTATTAATATATATATAATTATTATTAATATATATATATATATATAATTATTATTAATAAATATATATATATATATATATATATATATATATATATATATATATATATATATATATATATATTATTCCTTTTGAAAATTCTTTACTTTTCCTTCATCTCAAAAAGGGATTTAATGTATTCCTTGATTTTTCTACCTTTGTGTTACACATGCCGATATACAGTATCTGCAGGGTCAGACACTGCCGGCGAAAGTCCCTGTGATACAAGATGTCACGTGTGATCCGGACTCACCTTCATATTCAGTTTACTTAATACTTTCGCTCTGGAGAAAATTCCAAACGGGATTTTATTAATGCGATTATGCTCCATATTGAGGGAGTAGATAGTGGAGAACTGGGAGGGACCCCCCACGGGGTAAGACTGGAAACAGTTCCTGGCCAGGGTCAGGCTGGTCACCTTCACAAGGCTGGAGAGGAGGCCCTGGGACAGACACACAAAGGGTTAATGAGCGGCGGAGACTTGCCAATATCCACAGAACAGAAACTTAGAACAATAAAAAAAAACTCCCAAGTTTTGAAAACCTCTGCTCCATGTCAGTGAACGGAAACCCTGATTTACATTCAGAGCCCGAACCCCTGGGCAGATCTGCACCCTAAGGAGAAGGCAGAAGAGTCACTGCGGACCCCAGAAAACGCTGCAGAGAACCTAACAGAAACTGAATGCTGAAAATGGCAGAAAGGGTTAAACCTGAGGCGTGAAGAGAAGCTAAAACAGTTTACCAAAAACCGTGCATGAGAGGAGGGGGAGAACGAACAGCAGCGCTCCCCGTATACAGCCACAGAGCCAGCGCTAGGGCGCGATTACAGAGAGGAGGAAGAAATGCTGGCAATTGCTGCAATCATGACTAATTTATGAAGCCATTTGTAGAAAATCCAACTCCCCGTGAAGTCAGTAACCGCTATACCCCATCAGTACGAGCAAAAGTGCGAGGAAAGCGGGACCAGGAGAGAGCAAAATAATAGCACCGCACACAGAAAGCACATCCCTATAAATAAGGGCTGAAGCATCACATACATTACCTATCCAGTATATACCCCAGAGCTGCACTCACTATTCTGCTGGTGCAGTCACTGTGTACATACATTACATTACTGATCCTGAGTTACATTCTGTATTATACTCCAGAGCTGCACTCATTTACATTTCTGAACCTGTGCTCCACCAGCAGAACTCAGGATCAGTACAAAATAAGTAATGTATGTACACAGTGACTGCACCAGCAGAATAGTGAGTGCAGCTCTGGAGTATAATACAGGATGTAACTCAGGATCTGTAATGTAATGTATGTACACAGTGACTGCACCAGCAGAATAGTGAGTGCAGCTCTGGAGTATAATACAGGATGTAACTCAGGATCAGTAATGTAATGGATGTACACAGTGACTGCACCAGCAGAATAGTGAGTGCAGCTCTGGGGTATAATACAGGATGTAACTCAGGATCTGTAATGTAACGTATGTACACAGTGACTGCACCAGCAGAATAGTGAGTGCAGCGCTGGAGTATAATACAGGATGTAACTCAGGATCAGTAATGTAATGTATGTACACAGTGACTGCACCAGCAGAATAGTGAGTGCAGCGCTGGAGTATAATACAGGATGTAACTCAGGATCAGTGCAGGATCAGTTATGTAATGTATGTACACAGTGACTGCACCAGCAGAATAGTGAGTGCAGCTCTGGAGTATAATACAGGATGTAACATAGGATCAGTAATGTAATGTATGGACACAGTGACTGCACCAGCAGAATAGTGAGTGCAGCTCTGGGGTATAATGCCTGGTCAGTAATGTAATATATTTACTTATGTAATTTGCACAGGTTTTCTGTCTCTGGATGTAAACAATAAAAGCTTCTGTTCGCTGACAACAAGCAGACATCTTAATAGTGAATACATAATATATGATGAAGCTGCAGAAAGTCTCTGTATGTTGCAGCTGCGCTCGGCGTCGGCTCTCACCTCCGGTAACGTGGATATATTGTTGTTCTCCAGGTTCAGCTCGTCCAGTTCGCTGCATTTCGCTAAGGAGCGGGGGATGGCCGATAGCCGGTTGTATCGCAGACCGAGGCGGTTCAGGCTGGAGAGATTTCCTACAGGTCAGAAGACAAGAGAATCATCATTATGGTGGGAATAATTGTCCTCTGGGAGACCGTGGTCAGAAGTCTGGCCTGACCGGGCGTCACTCAATGGTCCGCAAGAAGAGAAGCTGCCGCGTGCGTCTGGTCATTAGTATCCATGGAGCCGATTCACCAGGGTGGGGTGTAGATCGGGCTGGAGAACATGGGGTTAATGTCTGCGCTGAGCCGGGGTGTGCGCGCTGCTCTCAGGTCCCACAGATGAGACACTTACACCTTATTAAATATGTAACAGCCAGGAGAAAAAAACACTAATACTGTGCGGTGAGGGTCCGTCTGCCCTGACATGACGGAGACAAGAAGGGACAAGATGTGGCTAATCCGGGTACTCAGGCTTGTTTCCCCTTCTCCAGGGATCATCCGCGTCTGGAGGGGGAGGGCAGGGGAACATGGAAGAAAGTTTTAGGTTTTTGAAGTTTAAGCTCTTTATAAACTTTCACAAACTTTGTTTCTGGGCTCTGAAGATCTCTGCTTGTTGTCAGTGAGTGACACTTCTGGTCGCTGTATCCAGTCGGTAGCGAGTCTGTGACAATGTATCAGGCCGTGCAGCTCACAGGGGATTGATTGCCTGATACAAATGTACATTTCTACAGTGTGAACGGCCTCTGAAGAGCACGCTCATTTACTGACCGCGAGCAGAGATCCTGAGAATGGAAGAAAACTGAAACAATGTATATTACAAAGCTACACTTATTATATCAAAACCGAAAGCCCTGTAAGAATGGGGTCGGGGGGCTGCTAGCTATGGGGGACGCAATGTCACGCTGCAGATGAATCAGAGTGGCCACCGGGGGGGAGCACTTCTACTGCTGAGCATCAACATTAAAGGGGTCTTCCGGGAGTAAGAATAGAGCGTCACGTTCAGACTGGGGGGGTCCGACACCCAACCGTCAGCTTATACATGGCTGAGTGTGCATATGCTGTCTGAACACTTCTCACAGCTGAGGGTTTGTTACACTGTATCACAACAGCTGATCATCTGAGCCAGACACAATATTCTCAGTTGTTCTGCAATCCCAGTTGACAACCCCTGCTACACTGCAACAAACCCTCAGCAAGATATTAATCAGGAAGGGAGTAAAGTAAAAAAAAAAAATAAACGTTTTTGTTTTTTTGTTTTTTTTCCAGTGACAGCAATCAGAGATCCAGGAAATGTAGAGGGATCCACAACACAGGGGTGTAGACGTCTTCCTCATACAATGGTCGAGCTGTACGGTCAGACCGGCCCTTTAAGGCAATGGCACACTGTAAAGCAGCACTCTGTTTTCGTCCTGGTTTCGCTTTTCAGCTGGCTGACTTTACCGCAGGTCTGTCATTTACCGTCATGTAGGGTTGTGACACGGCCCAGTGGGGAAACCACAGCCATGTTGTCACTCCACACCCACTTGTGGGTCACCAGAGGAGGAAGCAAGGACCGTTCCCCGCTCAAATGGCACCGGCCTAAATATCAGACAGGGCACAGACAACTGTAGAAGGTGCAGAATGTGAAAGGTGAACAGAACTGCCACATGACAGCCCACGGCGTCGGTACCGGCAGCAGTACGCCCTGTTCACACACAAGTTTTAGGTTGTGTCGCCGTCAGGACATAAAAAAAATGCGCTGACCTGAACTGAGCGAATTAAAACGTTAAAAAAGCCGAATAAGATACTCAAAAATCGCCGGACCCCAAAGTGGAGGGCAGGAAATAACTCCCAAAATCACAGCAGGTCCTCCCCAGCGCTCCACTCCTCAATGGCGCTTCCAGCGGCGGCGGCGCGGCCTCAATCCAGGATGTCAGAACTAACATGGAAGTATAACCAAGAGGAGATCAGTGCCGGAGTAGGCGCGGGCAGAGGGGCGGAGCGCTGTGATGTGCAGTTTCGGTGGCCAAATCCTGCACGCTTCACCTTTTACGCAAGGCGCACTTTTTCCTCCGGTCTTTATGCAGATATTCTCTAATATGGGCCATACAGGTAGGAATAGATTTACATTTCTATCACCTGTCTGCCCATATTAGAGGTCAGGTAAGTGTCAGGGGGTGACAGATTCCCTTTAAATAAAACTGAAAAAAACCTCGGTAATAAACCATATTAATATCTCGGGGCACGGATGCTACATCAGACTAACTGTGCAATGTCACAGGACCAGTGATCATAGCAGCCAATACACCGCATAGCGCCCCCCACAGGACTCCTCACCTATTGTCTCTGGCAGGTCCAGGAGCTCGTTGTGCTGCAGGTCCAGGTTGGTGATCTGCGTGCAGTTCCCGATCTCTTTTGGGAGGTGTTCAAGCTGATTGTGGGCTACGTCCAGCGTGATGAGATTACACAACTCCCCTGCGGAGACAAAAAGGAAAACACTGAGGACACAGCCCAGGAGGAGGACGAGAAGGGAAAAGGGGGGCCCCCGGGGAGAGAAGAGACGGGGAGGGGGGAGAAGAGAAGAGACGGGGAGGGGGAGGGGGGGGGGGGGAGAGAAGAGAAGAGACGGGGAGGGGGAGGGGGGGGGGAAGAGAAGAGAAGAGACGGGGAGGGGAGGGGGGAGGAAGAGAAGAGACGGGGAGGGGAGGGGGGAGGGAAGAGAAGAGAAGAGACGGGGAGGGGAGGGGGGAGGAAGAGAAGAGACGGGGAGGGGAGGGGGGAGGAAGAGAAGAGACGGGGAGGGGAGGGGGGAGGAAGAGAAGAGACGGGGAGGGGGGGGGGAAGAGAAGAGACGGGGAGGGGGGGGGGAGAGAAGAGACGGGGAGGGGGGGGGGGGGAGAGAAGAGACGGGGAGGGGGGGGGAGAGAAGAGACGGGGAGGGGGAAGAGAAGAGACGGGGAGGGGGAAGAGAAGAGACGGGGAGGGGGAAGAGAAGAGACGGGGAGGGGGAAGAGAAGAGACGGGGAGGGGGAAGAGAAGAGACGGGGAGGGGGAAGAGAAGAGACGGGGAGGGGGGGGGAGAGAAGAGACGGGGAGGGGGAAGAGAAGAGACGGGGAGGGGGAAGAGAAGAGACGGGGAGGGGGAAGAGAAGAGACGGGGAGGGGGAAGAGAAGAGACGGGGAGGGGGAAGAGAAGAGACGGGGAGGGGGAAGAGAAGAGACGGGGAGGGGGAAGAGAAGAGACGGGGAGGGGGAAGAGAAGAGACGGGGAGGGGGAAGAGAAGAGACGGGGAGGGGGAAGAGAAGAGACGGGGAGGGGGAAGAGAAGAGACGGGGAGGGGGAAGAGAAGAGACGGGGAGGGGGAAGAGAAGAGACGGGGAGGGGGAAGAGAAGAGACGGGGAGGGGGAAGAGAAGAGACGGGGAGGGGGAAGAGAAGAGACGGGGAGGGGGAAGAGAAGAGACGGGGAGGGGGAAGAGAAGAGACGGGGAGGGGGAAGAGAAGAGACGGGGAGGGGGAAGAGAAGAGACGGGGAGGGGGAAGAGAAGAGACGGGGAGGGGGAAGAGAAGAGACGGGGAGGGGGAAGAGAAGAGACGGGGAGGGGGAAGAGAAGAGACGGGGAGGGGGAAGAGAAGAGACGGGGAGGGGGAAGAGAAGAGACTGGGAGGGGGAAGAGAAGAGACTGGGAGGGGGAAGAGAAGAGACGGGGAGGGGGAAGAGAAGAGACGGGGAGGGGGAAGAGAAGAGACGGGGAGGGGGAAGAGAAGAGACGGGGAGGGGGAAGAGAAGAGACGGGGAGGGGGAAGAGAAGAGACGGGGAGGGGGAAGAGAAGAGACGGGGAGGGGAGTGGGGAAGAGAAGGGAGGGTTACCACAAGCTGAAATCATCGGCCCCAGCAATGATAATAAAATTCATGCTCAGTTGTCAGCCGCTCGCTACATTTTCATTAGTGTTGTTTAGACGGGAATTACAGCGCTAATCCCAGATGAGCAGATTATACACAGGATCTAATCACTGGGTAAATACCAGAACCCCAGCGGCCAAAATCACAGGATACACAACAATGATGGACAGGGGGAACCACCGAAACCACTAGAAAAATCATCTATATAATCAGAGGACACACCAGCAGAATAGTGAGTGCAGCTCTGGAGTATAATACAGGATGTAACTCAGGATCAGTAATGTAATATATGTACACAGTGACTGCTCCAGCAGAATAGTGAGTGCAGCTCTGGAGTATAATACAGGATGTAACTCAGGATCAGTAATGTAATGTATGTACACAGTGACTGCACCAGCAGAATAGTGAGTGCAGCTCTGGAGTATAATACAGGATGTAACTCAGGATCAGTAATGTAATGTATGTACACAGTGACTGCACCAGCAGAATAGTGAGTGCAGCTCTGGAGTATAATACAGGATGTAACTCAGGATCAGTAATGTAATGTATGTACACAGTGACTGCACCAGCAGAATAGTGAGTGCAGCTCTGGGGTGTAATACAGGATGTAACTCAGGATCAGTAATGTAATGTATGTACACAGTGACTGCACCAGCAGAATAGTGAGTGCAGCTCTGGAGTATAATACAGGAGGTAACTCAGGATCAGTAATGTAATGTATGTACACAGTGACTGCACCAGCAGAACAGTGGGTGCAGCTCTGGAGTATAATACATGATGTAACTCCGGATCAGTACAGGATCAGTAATGTAATGTATGTACACAGTGACTGCACCAGCAGAATAGTGAGTGCAGCTCTGGGGTATAATACAGGATGTAACTCAGGATCAGTAATGTAATGTATGTACACAGTGACTGCACCAGCAGAATAGTGAGTGCAGCTCTGGAGTATAATACAGGATGTAACTCAGGATCAGTAATGTAATGCATGTACACAGTGACTGCACCAGCAGAATAGTGAGTGCAGCTCTGGAGTATAATACAGGATGTAACTCATGATCAGTAATGTAATGTATGTACACAGTGACTCCACCAGCAGAATAGTGAGTGCAGCTCTGGAGTATAATACAGGATGTAACTCAGGATCAGTAATGTAATGTATGTACACAGTGACTGCACCAGCAGAATAGTGAGTGCAGCTCTGGAGTATAATACAGGATGTAACTCAGGATCAGTAATGCAATGTATGTACACAGTGACTGCACCAGCAGAATAGTGAGCGCAGCTCTGCAGTACAGCATGTTACTTCTGATTTTCACCCTGTATCTTCAATCTGTAAACTCTGCGCCATGATGTAATGTTCACAGTGCATCAGGTCTTGGAATCACACTTGCTGAACGCCGCCGTGTCTGAGCTTGTAACCCAGGAAATATTCCAGTAAATCGTCTTCTAGAAGGGCTCGGCTCAGGCAGAGGTTTTGGCAATAGCAACTGCAAGACAAAAATTGAGAAAAGCACAACCCACCCAGCTGCGCCTGACACGCACCCTCCTGTCCTGCCGCCAGACCCGTATAGAAATACAAGAATGGTTCTGGCTGTCGGGGCATGCTGGGAGTTGTAGTTTTTCAGTAGTTGGAGAATCCCAGGTAGGAGAATGCTATTCTAACGACTGCCCAATACCCCAGAATCACTGAAGAAGACCCCGTTTACAGGTCAGAGAGAGGGGGCTGCGGGCGAGGCCCGGGCGGTGGAGAGCAGCACGTACAGCAGTGGAGCCTCTGTCCTGATGATGCGGGAAGGTCGGATCACATCGGTGGTGCGGGGAGAGTGCGGGGACTGTGGGATTTTCTGCGCTGCACATCTGGGTCAGGCAGCTGTGTATTGTCAGGAGGGCAGCGCAGCTCCCACCCATGAAATCTGTGGGGGACGGCAGGAAGCACGTCCCATGCACTGTGCCTTGGTTTCGGGGGCTCTTTGGGGTGGAGGGCATAGATCGGACAGGACTAACGAGGTGGGATTCCCAGAGAGTCCGCCACTACAGAGGGTCTTATTCCTATCTACTTGGTTGTGTAGCTGAGTTTTCGCCAATCTGTCTCCTCCATTGGTCTAATGTAAATCCGCCAATAGAAAGCAATTATTTCTGTTGTGGGATCCACTAATCTAGACGGGGCGACCATAGCGGACGTCCAGTCTGGGGGTGGGAGACCCTCGTCCCCGCTCCGTCCGGTACCGTCCGGCCTCTGCAAAGTGCGAGCAGCGGCTTCTGGAAAGTATGATGAAGCAATCTCAAGATCCTGACGCTGGGAATCTATTTGACGTCAACAGAAAAGAATTTTTACCCTGCACCGAAGCGGAGAGTCTTGGCGGGAGGTCAACGCTCGGCAGCGAGATTACAGCGTTAACCCTCCGCTGCCTGCAGCTGTCATCACCAGGCAGGGCCTGATGTAGAGAATAATGTACGGCTCAGAGCGGGGAGCGAGGGCGCAAAGACTTTGTATCAGATAACGGAAACAAACGTCTGTTTACAGATTGCTACATTCAGCGGATACAATGTATTCAGGGGACACAGCAAACTCCGCCCCTTAAAGGGGGTGTTCACCGCTCAGGGTTAGGAAAACATGGCTACTTAGGACCTCACGATTCTATGGACTGCGTCAGATAAAGTGAATGCCACGGAGCTGCAGTACCACACGCGACCTGTGCACAGGTATAATATACATTTATCCCCTTTACTTTAATCTCCATTTTTAAACTAGGAAAAGAAGGTGGGGGGTGAACTTTGTTTTTTTCTTTTGGGGTGTGGGGAGAGAAAATACATTTTTTTTTTTAATCTTTACTATATAATTTTGTCCCCTTAGGAACTCTAATCTGATCGGTGATTGATGTTCTATACTGTTATACTACACCACAACCCAATACATGTAAAATCCGCCGTCAGTGATGGCCTGTGGCACCTAAAGAGTTAAACAGCAGAGATTGGAGCGCTCAGATCCCAGCTGTTACAGGCAGACGCCGGCTGTATCACACAGCTCTATACACCCTGCAGTCAACAGTCACAGGTCATTAAGGGTTAAAGGATCCACAGAGTAGGACACCTGTGTATTTTTGGCGGTATTAATCTATTCATGGCCATGAACTTTCCTCAATTTTAAAGGGGAAGCAACTTTCTTTAACAGAGTTCACCCAGCAAAGAATGTAGTAACTTAACCAGGGAAACTTCCTCCTGGTACATGGAGAGGTAGTAAATGGCTGCAATCGGCCCCTTCACTTTTAACCCATTAAGTCAGGCCGCAGAGCATTTCCTAAGATCAGAGGAAGATTACATCCAGTGACAATCTATTCACTATACAACCCCTGAACGTCAGAGATCCGCACTGCAATACGCCACAATCTCCTTGTGCAGTCTGTGTCGGTCTACACTTCTTCTGGCATTAGATTTAATAACCAGCAACATCAGGATAAGCAGTGAAGAGTCCACCAGTCAGTGCAGGAAAGGAATGGAGATGTCAGAGTGACCTGAAGGGGCAGAAATAATAATGCAGGAAATGCACAGAGGACAGGTGATGAGTGGGGGGTCCGATCATCCCAAACCCCGCCCATCTGCAGAACATAAGAGGTATGTTATGGCTGTGGAAGTTACTGCAGTCCAAGACTATACACACTCACATGTATGGATGTGCTGCCATGCCTGACATAATGACCACGGACGATCCAGGGGGCGAAGAAACACACTGAAAACACCAAACTAACACACACCCTGTGTTATACCCCAGAGCTGCACTCACTATTCTGCTGGTGCAGTCACTGTATACATTACATTACTGATCCTGAGTTACCTCCTGTATTATACTCCAGAGCTGCACTCACTATTCTGCTGGTGGAGTCACTGTGTACATACATTACATTACTGATCCTGAGTTACATCCTGTATTATACTCCAGAGCTACACTCACTATTCTGCTGGTGCAGTCACTGTGTACATACATTACATTACTGATCCTGAGTTACATCCTGTATTATACTCCAGAGCTGCACTCACTATTCTGCTGGTGCAGTCACTGTGTACATACATTACATTACTGATCCTGAGTTACATCCTGTATTATACTCCAGAGCTGCACTCACTATTCTGCTGGTGCAGTCACTGTGTACATACATTACTGATTCTGTACTGACCCTGAGTTACATCCTGTATTATACTCCAGAGCTGCACTCACTATTCTGCTGGTGCAGTCACTGTGTACATACATTACATTACTGATCCGGAGTTACCTCCTGTATTATACTTCAGAGCTGCACTCACTATTCTGCTGGTGCAGTCACTGTGTACATACATTACATTACTGATCCTGAGGTACCTCCTGTATTATACTCCAGAGCTGCACTCACTATTCTGCTGGTGCAGTTACTGTGTACATACATTACATTACTGATCCTGAGTTACCTTCTGTATTATACTCCAGAGCTGCACTCACTATTCTGCTGGTGCAGTCACTGTGTACATACATTACATTACTTATCCTGTATTGATCCTGAGTTACCTCCTGTATTATACTCCAGAGCTGCACTCACTATTCTGCTGGTGCAGTCACTGTGTACATACATTACATTACTGATCCTGAGTTACATCCTGCATTATACTCCAGAGCTGCACTCACTATTCTGCTGGTGCAGTCACTGTGTACATACATTACATTACTGATCCTGAGTTACATCCTGTATTATACTTCAGAGCTGTACTCACTATTCTGCTGGTGCAGTCACTGTGTACATACATTACATTACTGATCCTGTACTGATCCTGAGTTACATCCTGCATTATACTCCAGAGCTGCACTCACTATTCTGCTGGTGCAGTCACTGTGTACATACATTACATTACTGATCCTGAGTTACATCCTGTATTATACTCCAGAGCTGCATTCACTATTCTGCTGGTGCAGTCACTGTATACATACATTACATTACTGATCCTGAGTTACATCCTGTATTATACTCCAGAGCTGTACTCACTATTCTGCTGGTGCAGTCACTGTGTACATACATTACTGATCCCGAGTTACCTCCTGTATTATACTTCAGAGCTGCACTCACTATTCTGCTGGAGTCACTGTGTACATACATTACTGATCCTGTACTGATTCTGAGTTACATCCAGTATTATACTCCAGAGCTGCACTCACTATTCTGCTGGTGCAGTCACTGTGTACATACATTACATTACTGATCCTGAGTTACATCCTGTATTATACTCCAGAGCTGCACTCACTATTCTGCTGGTGCAGTCACTGTGTACATACATTACATTACTGATCCTGAGTTACATCCTGCATTATACTCCAGAGCTGCACGCTCTATTTTGGAGGTGTGGGAGTCAGACTACCATTGATCTTTAAGGGTCCTATGATGTTCAACTGTTTAAAGGTCCTGTTAAAGGGGTATTGCCATCTGAGAAAGATCACACTCGGTGGGGGTTGGGGGTGTTTTCTTTCAGACCCCACAATCCTAAACTTGAAGCACAACTCAATTCAAGTGCCTGATGTCGGCTGCAGTTCCCTGCACAGTCGGTGGTGGGAGCGCTGCTGTGGAGGGAAAACAACACGGTACGATAACGGGTAAATGAGTTTATGTAAACAAGCCGCAGATCCGCCTGTTTCAGCGGCTGATTGGTGGGAGAACGACGCACAGGACCCCCACAATCCTGGAAATAAAGTGATGTTGTATCCTGGTCCTTTGCCATCTCCAGCCCTGTATGTGCGGAGTCATTACAGGACCGCGGCCAGGCATCGCCGTTCAGTACAGCTTCCTCCTGTCAGTGAATTGCATCTTATAGCTGAAAACCCCTTCGGACCCAATATTTCTCACAGCTGAAGGTTTGGTACAATTGGACATAATGTAGATAATACTTTGTGAGCCAGATACATCACAACACAATCTCTTTGTTGGGCTGATAGCTTGTTACAATGTATCAGTGCAGGTAAATATCTAGGTCCAGGCTGTATAAATTGCACCAGATCCTCAGCTGTGACAATGTATTAGGATCTGCACTATGGAAACAGTGAATGATCTGACAGCAAGCAGAGATCTTGAAAATGGTGATGAGCTGAAATAAAGTCTACCAGAAAGCTGCAGATGCTGAGGTTACTGAGCGGGGTCCAACCCAAACCAGCGAGCTCCCGTATGCCTGGGACATGGGGGTCCAAGGTGGCATCTTGTATACAGAGGACACACACCAGGATGGCCCCTGATCGCAGCCCCCCGACCGCCGGCGCTGTAATCAGAGATAGTCTTCCTGTCCTGTTCAGAGTCAGGAAATGACTATCCCTGATTTTCAATGGGGACGAGAGGATGAGCTCCCGACTGCAGAGGAGAGCCGGGCAGAAGCAGGGTGCATGAACCCAAAACGCCTGACCTCCCCGAGGCAGCCGCAGCACTCAGCGAGCGCACATTGTGCTTCCGATGCATGCATCCCCGGGCGCTGTGCATGCATCCCCGGGCGCTGTGCATGCATCCCCGGGCGCTGTGCATGGGTCTGCAGGTGATGGGTATGCACGTTTATTTTTATCGCAGGTGTCAGAAGGATTGCACATGCAATGCACCATTAGATCGAGTGCAGTAACGACAAATAAAAAATGGTTTATGGTGCATGTGTCTGCGGTTATAGGGCACCATTTTGTTCCCAGTGCATCCTGGGTCATTGTGTTTTTTTTTTTTTTGTGCTGGTATAGGAACGAGAGTGTGCCCGAGACTATCAGAGTCCGCTCAATAATGACAGATGAATGTTGGCTTGTTTTTGGTGCAAGTATTGTATATGCGTCAGGGGGCAAGTAGCCTCTTCAGATGACAGGAACTCTAGCGCCACCCATTAGAAATAGTAAGTCTAAAAGTCAATATCAACCCTTTAACGAGCCTTGCCACACGATTTAGGATAAGAAGCCAATCCAGAAATTCCATTTGCAGATACGTGTTTTGGGGTATGTGCCCCTCATTAGTGCAAATCAAGGGCTGATTTATCTGGGTGAGAAGCCTCTGACATGTGATGTAAGGAATAAAATTTCTCCTTGTGGAGTCATAAGGAGGCTTGTAGGCATGTGAAACTCCACTGGGATTTTAAGAAAGCAAATAGCCTCTTCAGAGAGGAAGAGGAGAAAAACTCCAGCACCACCTCTCAGAAGCCTCTCACCGCTTTGCACTGGTGAGGGGCAAACACCCCGAAACATGAGTCTGCATATGGAGTGTCTGCTTTGGCTTCTTATCACAAGTCATGTGCCAAGGCTCGTTAGAGGGTCGATACAGACTTATAAAATTGCTACTTCCAACAGATGGTGCTAGAGTTCAAGTTCTCCTTCTCTCTGAAGAGCTTATTTGCCTCTTTAAAGAAATTGCGTGGCCTATAAGTCTCTCAGTATCACAAGGCGAAATGCTACCCCCTCAGGGGAACAGGTAACATTATTAGAGTAAGCAGATTAATGACAGAAAATTGTTGGCTCGTTTTCAGGTAGGCGAGGACGTCCCGTGAAGAAGATCTGAACTTTACTGCATTTGCAAAATCCCGTGACATTGGGCCTAAGATGATGTGAAGCCTCTCCTGCTGTAGCGGCCATGCGGCTGCCTCCACCATGCAGAAGTATGTACCCCCCCCCCCCCGAACAGCCAGTACCCAGACCACTGCAATAAATACAACCGCCCCCCTGGCGCCTCCTTACCGATCTCTGCCGGCAGCTGCTTGATCTTATTTTCTCGGATGCTCAGCATGGTCAGCTTTGCCAGGGCTTTGATGTCTTTCTCCACAGTCGTAAGACGGTTAAAGCGTAAGAAGAGCGTGGTGAGGGAGCTCAGCTTGTACACCACGCCCGGGATCTCCCGCAGCTTGTTGTGCCGCAGGTCCAGCATCCGCAGCTTCTTCAGGCTCTCCAGAGTGTCCGGCAGGCTGGTTAAAGAGTTCTCGCTAAGCGCCAGCGTCACCAAGTTCACCAGGCTGCCCACCTCCGCTGGCAGCGACGGCAGCTTGTTACCATATAAATAAAGTTCTGTGAGTTGCGTCAACTCCTTGATGGAGGCCGGGAGCTGGTGAATGGACTTCTTGGCCAGGTCCAATCGAGTGGAGTTCTCCTCCCGGCATTTGTTCAGTTCCTTTATCACCTCGGCATTGCTGGCCTTCTTACGCATGCCAGAGACCCCCGAGGGGCGCTTTATTGTGTTGTCCACAGAGAACGCCACTCCGGGTTGCGCTCCACCTGCGTCTTTCTTCCCTTCTTTGGCATCTTTGACTTTGGTCTTAAGGTCCTTGTCTTTGTTCTCTTTCACGGGACCCCCAGAGGCCTTGGCTTCCTTGTCGCGGTCTTTCACCGTGCTGGGCCCCTTAGGGTCTTTATCCTTGGGGTCCTTATCTTTTCCTATGCTGCTGCTCATAGTGATGGATTAACCCGCAAACCTCAGGAGCTCAACATGGACAGAGCCGAGGACAATCCTTTATATTGGAGAAAATAAAAAAAAATACCAGTCGCTCGCGAATACAGATATACACCCCGAGCTACATGTTTTATCCCGGATCGGAGCCAACGAATCAAAGCAGATGGGAAATGTTCAGGAGATTGGTTCCAGGTCCGATCAGATCATCTGGGGGGGAAAAAAAAAAAAAAAAAAGACAAGAAAATGAAAATCAAAGCAAAAGAAAATATCGAAAACAGTCATAAGAACGTTACAAATATCCTATTTGCACCATTACGGACTTAAATCACATCTTTATCTCCAGTCACAGCCAGAGCTGCAGCAAGGGATATGAGGCCTTAAAAGGTGTAAGCTGGACCTGCTCAGTTCTGCATCGGCAGGTAAGTGGGGCCGGTGACATCACATGTACAGATCTCTACCGCCTCGTACATGAGCGCTGCAAGTAATTGTAGACATGATGTCATCAGCCCCCAATCACTTCCACACCCCACGATCGGGAAGTAAGCAGAACCGGATTACTCCTCTAAGGTAAAATCGGATTATATAATCATTGGACCAATTGTTGGCTAACAAGATGCTAGAAGAATACAGAGTTCAGCTCTGGATGTGACTTAGGATTGAAGCATGAAGAAACTATAGGAAAAAAAAAACATTACAACTGTTTAACAAGAAACAGAAAGTGCAACCATCAGACTTTAGAAAAGTTACTCTGCAAAATGTGGAGCATCTGGAGCACCCGGCACATCATTACATACAAGGAGCACGGTTTCCTGTGAGCAGTGTAATACTTCATTTCTCCTTTGGGGGAGCTGCAGAGAAATTAACCACGTGCTCTCGGGTTAATATAAAGATCACAACTCATCATGGACAGCAGCAGACGTCCGCTCTGATGGAGAAATGGAAGCTGCAGCAGATCAGCAGCTGCCGATTGTCTGCAGCACTCACATCACATGATAGTGCCATGTGACCACAGGGAGACACAGCGCTGCGATTGGATGAACGGTGCCGATCCGGGAGGTGCGGGTGTCATTTTTTTTTTTTTTTTTTTTTTTTTATGAAGGACAGTGGAGCAATAGACTATCTGCCAGGACAAATGATGGCGGAGACTTTACTAGGACTACACTACACTAGAGCAGCGGCCTCCAACCTCATACACCTCCTGGTTTGACTGTGGAGAGGGGAGAAAGCTTCTGCCTGACATCTCCATCCCCAGCAGACCTCTGGGGCAGCAGCTTGTGTCCCCGGAGAATAAAAGAATCAGATACATCCCCAAAGTGGGATCTGAGAACTTTTCTCCATTGTTTATAGGAATCTTTAATCCAATTTGCACCATGAAGAGTTAATGACATTTGTGGATGTCCTCCGCCATGAATGATGTGCGCCACCCAACAACTATGACGGGGGACTAAACTCCACCGTAATCACTAAGGGAAATGTGACCTGAGGTCAATGGCCTAAAGTTTGTGTCCATCAGACACGGCCGAGCCGTCACAGCATGTATACAGAAGGAATGCTGGGAACTGTAGTTCAACAGGGACATCACCGACACAGAACGTAATTGACTTTTTCGCCTTCTTTAGCTTTCAGATAAATCAGTGCAGCCGTCAGCCCGAGGTGTAAGGAAGAAAGCGAAACCTGAGACACAGAACGAGCCGCCTCCAGCCCCCGAGGAAAGTTTTCTAATTACTTAAATTCTTCCGAGGTGAATGAGGAAACCCAAAATTGTTGACGGCACAGTCAAACGGTCAGTGATGTTTTCAGGAACTTCCCACAAATCGTTTGTACAATAGACGTTGTAATACGTCTTATTGGAGAAATCAGCCTCTTTCTCCACTTTTGAGCCACTTCTCTTCCCCTCCCCCATCACCTACTGAACTCAACTTTTGCTCAAAAATGGCTAAAATCCACCCTGCTCAAGACAAGATGGTCTGCAGGCTCAGAGGGGCCACATTACAGCTGCCTATTGTAGTGTATGGAGAGGGGAGGGAGAAGCGCTGCGAGAGGCCAAGAAGAGCAAAACACTGACAGATCAAGGTGCTGTTTTCTAGTGAGTTCTTACCTAGCCCCATGTCCTCCTCTATTTTGTTGCTTCTTTCTAGTTAGTGCACCTCAACCCAATGCTGTACTCACAGATACACTGCTCAGTACTTCTGTATTACGCCTTTCATGCTGTTTACTAGAAAGTGTTAATCTCTTTTTCGGTGCTGAATACACCACTACACTGTTCAAAACTTCTGTATAATAACCTCTATGTCTGTTACTTTCCAGTAAGTGTTTCATCGCATCTCAGTGCAGGATTCACAGCTACAGGAGCTCAGTACTGCTGTATATTGTCCTCCATGCAGCTGTTGCTTCTGAACATTTACTATATAGAGATAAGAAGAAAAATCTATCCTTTGTGTCCATTTGTGCAGTGTATTAGAGTCATAATAGCAGCTCGTACCCCCCCCCACTAGCTCAGAGAAAACTGAAAATTAGAGATAAGTGTCTGCAGAGGACGTCTTAATACATTAAAGACCATTTACAGAGACCACAAAGCCCATCTCTCAGCCCACAGGTCCCAACGTGTCCTTCTATTACTCGACCAGCCCACTGATACCAATGAGAACCGTGTAATGCTTCATTTCTCCTGTGGTGGCGCTGCAGGGAAACCGAACACCTGATGCCACAGGTTACAACCAATCGCTGGAGGATCTGCTCTCTACACCAATAAGAAGGACAAAATCCCGGAGGGGGCGATGCCTAACAATTCTCAAAGAAACTTCCTATTCCTTTCTTCTAAACCATTTCTCCAGAGTCTCCATTGTTCATGTTTATGTCTCGCAGTATTTTGTCATTGGGATTAAATTACTGTAATCTATAATTATTTTTCCATGACTATAATGAAAATCACCTCCCAGCTTACAGACTTCCTGCTCAGCGTGTGCCTATAAACAGCAGCCTATCAGAAGAAGCAAAGCTGCAGTGTAAAGCATGGGGGATGAACAAAACAGCAGCATGAATCAAGAAGAGATTTTAGACTCCCCCGGACTCCAATACACAATGCGGCTACGCTGGAGACAATAAATGGCAGATAAATGGGTAAAGATATTCTGCTTTATTCATCTAGGACAGAGGCGGGCTCCAGCCAGAGGCGGCGGCAGGCCCCGGCCAGAGGCGGCGGCAGGCCCCGGCCAGAGGCGGCGGCTCTTCCAGACACACAACTATGTAACTAAACACACAGCGCGGCTCATCCCAGCCCGTGTTATTATAGGGATCGTCTGTGATTTTATGTTTCTACACAATTATCAATGAGGACACGGAAGAAAAGCTCCAAAAAGAAAGAAGCGTCGCAGTACTATCCCCACCTGTACAAACACTAGCAGCACGACCAGGAGACAATCTTCACTGCCACGGCCAGAATGGGTTAAAGATATTTGGGGCCTGAGTCATTGCTGAATTTGCACCCTTTGCCTTATTTTTTTGTCTATTTTATATGTTTGTTTTTTTCAATGTTCATCATTGCGGGCAGCACTTAGGTTTTTGCAAGTGTTTTCAGCTGTATCATCAAGACTTTATAAAAAGTTGCAAAATTTTATTTATTCCACACGCTCATTCTGCACTTAAGCGACTTTATTTACTTCTGAATTGATTTTATTTGTATGCAAATTCTGCAACATTTTAGCAGAACGTGAAACTTTTAAAAAAACTTCTAAAAAAAAAGTTAGAAAAAAATAAAAAAGTTTTTTTGATTTGGCGCAAAATTCATGAACCACTTTGGCCAATTTGAAGAACTTGATGCAAAACACATCAATGAATATCATGAGATGAAAACAGAAAATATAAAAAAAAGAAAGAGCAAATGATTAATTAAATTCGATTTGGGCAAATACAGAGGCTGCAAAGCTATAAAGCGCGGGAGACTGCGGAAAGAAAAAAAAAAAAATTTCAAGGAAAGTCTAGTATTGATAATAAAAGCTAAAAACAAGTAAATCTGCAGGACGACCGCAGACACAAAATTATTCCAGACCCTAAAACCTAAAATTAATTCAGACCTCAAGACGCCAAATATTTCGAACAGAAGTCAAACTCCAGACCTTAAAATTAATGCAGACGAGACACCAAAACTAATTCGGACACATGCCCATAATCTAACATCCAAAAAAATGTAATAAGGACCTAGAAATCAGACCCAAAAATCCGGGTCCCAAAATTCAGATCCCAGAACAGTAAATTAATGAAACCTCAGATCAAATACCCAGCTGAGACCCCCAAAACCCTGGGGAACACCTGTAATATCGAGCATAAAATAAAATGAATGCAACTTTACGAACAGTCTTGACTACAAATTGTCTGTTTTGTGTATACAGCTCCCATGCAGACTCATAGGTCACCTATAGAACAAACAAACCCCCTTAGTATTCTACTGACTGAAGGTTACCAATCAGAGGAGGTGTAATAAAACACATAATAGACTACATGGATTTTGTTTGTAGTCTGTGACCATGGCAACACAAACAATTGCATTGGAGCGGTGTACACAAAATAATTTTTTTTTTTTTTTTTTTTAATTCTGACTTTTCACAAAGCTACTTAATTGTTTTAGATGCTCTGAAGCACTAAATAAGATTGTGATAAATAAGTGAGGACACCTTCTGCTTCCCAGACCCCTTTAGCTGTGACGTGGTCTGCTGGGGGGGGTACGTTCTGCTGCGGAATTATCAATAGGGAAATTAGAGGTAGTCACTGCTTTCAAGCGCCCATAAGGATAGTCACCAGCCCAAAATGGCACATAAGGAAGGAGTCTATTAGGTGCGGCTCTTACTGCTTTCTGTGCCAGTATCACTGTCCATGAATCTGGAGGATCAGGATGAACAGTGATAATATTTTGTAACAGATAAAACGATGGTGCGGTGCATGGGACACAAGAGGAGAACTAAGAAAGCAACAGAGTTCAGTATCTCCGGTCTCTTCCGCACCACTCCTGGATCGTCCCAGTTATTTCTGCCTCGTGCCTCCGGTCTCTTCCTGCACCACTCCTGGATCGTGCCGAGGCTGCTGGAAGTACAGGACTCGACTCTACACAACACAAGAACATCATCAATGCTGAGATGAAAGATGCAAACAAGGAGCTTAATGGGATCACACGGACCATCTACTATACCTCACTTACAAAGGATGGGGGGAGGGGATGGAATCCTCCGTCTCAAAATACATAAAAAAAAATAAAATGCTAAGAACCGGTAAAACCTGAAAGGTGATTGTCTGCAGTTTCTCCAAAATCAGACACAATCACAGACAATTACTCAGAATCAAAACAGACAAGTCTCAGTTGAGGGGTTCCCGTCCTCACCCATATTCTGTCCAGTTAAAAGGACGGCAGAACAGAGAGGGTTTGGATGCAAAATGTAAAGAAATCACTGTACAATGGTGATTACTGAAATATGCCAAACGCTCAGAGGGTCCCGACTACTTGCTGAAACATTCTCCCCTCCCCCCCCCCCCACGCTGCACTTTCATCACTCTTCACGTTCATGTTTGCAGTGCGGCTGGAGCGCAGATGCAGCGCTGCGATCACCGCGGCAGACGACACCTGGCACCGGGTTATTTCTGGAGAGATTTATCAGCCATTGCCGTCTGAACACTTTATTTCACAAAGAAGTTTGCAAAAAAAAAAAACAAAAAAAACTATAAGAATTAAAAATTGTCATTTCTGTACCCTACAAAACACACATATACTCGGCCCAGCTCGGAGGTCCTGACATGTTTATAAGAGGAAAGAGAACAATTCAGCCGCTTTGTGGCCGCAGGATTTTATCTCATGATCCCATTTTCCGCTATGTAAAATCTGGTACCTGAGAGGTCCGACCAAAGATAAGAAAAGGCAAAATTGTTGTCTAATGAAAAGTTCTGCAACTTTCTAAAATATTTCAAGTCTCAATTACTCATCATTTTCCAGATCTCTGCTTGCTGTCAGTGAACAGGATCAATCACTGCTTACAAAAAGACGCTGAAAGACTTCATTTTTCTCAGAGTGGATGGCAAAATTGTATCCACCCTAGAAAATCCTCCGAGTCTGGACTCCAAAATGACACATTGTAAGAAAGTATCAGGGGGCCGCGGCGGCAAGCGGGGGGGGGCGAGAGGGCCGCGGCGGAGCGAGAGGGCCGCGGCGGCGGTGTCACAGTGGATTATCTAGAATGGATACATTTGTAACAAGCCTCTGTGAAGTCTCTGCATAAAAAAAGTAATATTAGAATTCACTGACAACAAGCAGAGATGTTGAAAGATCGTGAGAAACTAAGCAAAACTTCCTAGACAGCTGCAGTTCTTAACCTGCGCACTGTATTTCTATGAAGCTGTCTCCCGGTTGTGCTCAGAGCGACGCAGACGCCCGTCCTTCGCCCGCTGCCATCTAGGAAGCAGGAAGCCGCCCCGTGTTTACCTACTGGAGCCGTAGGAAATGAATAAAACAATGCACATGCTTATAAATCCAAAACCGCACATTTTCTAATGAGTCTTCTAAGCTTTATACACATAACGAGCAGGGCGTGTGGGGCGCGACCGCCAGGAGGCGACAGTTAACCCTTCCTGGGACGGACACTTGTAGAAGCGGCGCTGACACAATACTCCCCTTCTTTACGAGGCTGCAGATTCCTTTCTACATGACGCCGCGCCGCTAACAAAACCACAACAATCAACCCCACCCCGAATACAGAGGCTCCGTCACATCCACAGCGTGAAACCACCGAGAACAGACCGACTCCATGTAATATTGGGGTTATCACATCGTGTGTATTAGCAGCAATTACTGAGCAATGTGAACACGACTATACGAATCCCATCGGCACGCTGCGGAGAAACTGCACGGAAAGTGACAGACGGTCAACTGCAGCCTGTCCATATTTACTGCAGAACTCATCCTCACAATCCAGAGAGAACCGGGAAAAATAAGGGAAAGCTATGGAAAACCTGCACAGAAAAGTACAAATAAGTTACCTGTATGTGCAAGAATTCTACACTTCATATTCTATGAGAGAAGGACTCGAGCCCTGCATTATACCCTAGAGCTGCACTCACTATTCTGGTGCAGTCACTGTGTACATACATTACATTAATGATCCTGAGTTACCTCCTGTATTATACTCCAGAGCTGCACTCACTATTCTGCTGGTGCAGTCACTGTGTACATACATTACATTACTGATCCTGAGTTACATCCTATATTATACTCCAGAGCTGCACTCACTATTCTGCTGGTGCAGTCACTGTGTACATACATTACATTACTGATCCTGAGTTACATCCTGTATTATACTCCAGAGCTGCACTCACTATTCTGCTGGTGCAGTCACTGTGTACATACATTACATTACTGATCCTGAGTTACATCCTGTATTATACTCCAGAGCTGCACTCACTATTCTGCTGGTGCTGTCACTGTGTACATACATTACATTAGTGATCCTGTACTGATCCTGAGTTACATCCTGTATTATACTCCAGAGCTGCACTCACTATTCTGCTGGTGCAGTCACTGTATACATACATTACATTACTGATCCTGAATTACATCCTGTATTATACTCCAGAGCTGCACTCACTATTCTGCTGGTGCAGTCACTGTGTACATACATTACATTACTGATCCTGAGTTACATCCTGTATTATACCCCAGAGCTGCACTCACTATTCTGCTGGTACAGTCACTGTGTACATACATTACATTACTGATCCTGTACTGATCCTGAGTTACCTCCTGTATTATACTCCAGAGCTGCACTCACTATTCTGCTGGTGCAGTCACTGTGTACATACATTACATTACTGATCCTGAGTTACCTCCTGTATTCTACCCCAGAGCTGCACTCACTATTCTGCTGGTGCAGTCACTGTGTACATACATTACATTACTGATCCTGAGTTACATCCTGTATTATACTCCAGAGCAGCACTCACTATTCTGCTAGCGCAGCCGCTGTGTACATGCATTACAATAGCAGTCCGGGATCACACACATTTGGCAGCAGTGTATTCTGCACTTTTATAGACTGAGATTTCTCTAATGATTGTATATGTAGAATAACCACCAGCATCTCCCAGCTGTTATACGATTCCAACTCCCAGCATTTCCTAAGTCACAGACTCGGTGGTTCCCACATCATTTTGCACTGTCAATAAGGCCACATGGGATTTTCTCCAAATATTACGATTTTTCCTTTTTTTTTTTTTATTCCTGGCAGACAGAGCTTTACCATAATCTAGTAATCCCCCCATGGCCTGACTTCTGAATACTGAAATGAGCAGACAGATTTTCCCGAATGTGAAAAAAGCGGCGGCAGAAGTGATGGGCGGCCGCTTCTCATGGCGAGATATCTGATTAGACTCCACTTTGCTGCCACGTACAAGCGTAAAGCTATCCACACACCACGGCCGGCCGCTGCAGTCCACCACTGTGTCCACGAGAAACCTGAAAAGCAGAGTATTATTTCACTTCGGAGATCAGCGTGTACCAGCCGTCCCGAAACCGCTCATCTCAGCGTCCATTTGTGTAACTATTCCCCAGCGCACAGGACAAACAGATTACCCAAATAATACATCCTTTCATGACAGCTTTTATATCTTTGTGCAGTGCAAGGAAGAAAAACTATATGCAAAAAAAAAAGAAACCCACAAACAAGCTGCTGTTGACGGATCTGGAGCTTTAGGTTAGGACTCCACAGTGACACCCGCGAGAAAGGAGGTAAAATTAGCGGGATGACTGTATATGTAGAACAATGCCTGAAAGAAAAGGTGTGTGCCGCCTCGAGGAAATCCTAAACTTACTCTACAGTGCATGAAAATATTAGATGTTAGACTCGTTCACATTACTGTCACACAGACACAGTAGTCAGAAGAAGATCAGCAAAAAAAGAAAAAAAAAGACAGTCATGACAGCGTCTGGCTAAGATGGAGCTTTCAACACTGACCATGGTCACTGTGTCGTGTGCGCTCCACTTACTGTGGGGGTTAGAAGAGAACGTCGGCTTAGCACCCATCATCAATGGCTGATATTAGATGAATGGGCAATAATGGTCGAGACCTCCAGAACCAGGATCACTCTGAGGGAGGACTGGCCCAAGTCCTGATCAGTAGACCGCAAGCTATGAAGCAGGATGATCTAAGCAAAAGGAGCCTTCCCTATGTGAGCGTGCATACAGCTGTCAATCACCAGTGACTCCACCTCCTGGACTCCTCAGCACAGCAATATCTGCACAGAGAGAGATACGCTGCAGACGTTAAATCCTTAGTGCATCAATTTTTCCTGCAGAATGGCTGCAACCTCTCTACATGGAGTTCAATAGCGAAGTAAAAAAAATAAAGTTATTAAAGTGACTTCCAGCGGTGATTTGAGACTTTCTAGATGACCACTGCAGTCAGAGGCTACAGAAGTCACATGAGATGAGACGTCGTCATCAGTGTCAGGGGTATGGACAGACAGACATACAATGGATTCCAGAAATTACCAGGAAGGTTATTCTTTTGCACGCTGACACTTTCCACAGGGGATTAGTAGCAGGATCTGTACAGCTCGGTGCCGATTTGTTGCTAGAAAAATACAGTTATGTGAAACTTCACTAACGAAAAGCTCCTGGGCCACAATGTCCCCCTTCTGTCGTTAAGGCCGCCACTGCCTTCTTATGTGGGAGTGGAGCCGTCGGGTCCCGTGCAGGCACCAGGGTGTGACGACATCACTCTGCAGCGCACCTCCCGCTCTACAGAATGCCGCCCGAGGCAGAGAAAGACGTTCATTATGTCTGTGCATGAGGAAGACAACCTCTTTAAAATGATATCAAAGTATGACGGGAAATAAGGAAAGTACAGTCTGAATTATGCACCAACCGTGCACGCGGCTCTGGGAGACGCTCATGGTTACACCGGACCGGTCTGGAAGTGCAGGAACAACATCACTGGGAGGATTTACCAAGAACTAAACAAAAGTGAAACTGCACAGAGGAAATAACCCCCGGGGGCCAGGCTCGCTAAATGCAGCCCGTGTCCTGCCCGGCTTCTTCTCTAGTGACCTCTCAGTGGGTGCAGACATGGAAATACCACAAGATTTCTAATGCTTTTGTGGAAATCTTTACAGGCAAGCTCTTAAATTCCAATGCACAATTTTAGGAATGAAATGCAAAGGTTTATACCATTGTTAGGATTGTCTCCTAATCTGGACATTTGCTACAATGTATCATCCAACTTTCACGATCTTCCACTAATGTCTGCAGTGAAGGGGCAGCAGAGCGCAGAGGCTCCAGGACAAGATATTGGTACAATTGTGTCCTATTTGTCAGCCCAACATGTGAGAATCAATGTATCTCCAGATCTGGACGTTTGCTACAATGTGTCATCCTGTAGTCCATGCTGGCAATCACCAGGAATGGCAGCAGAGGCCGGTCACTGCGCTGGAGAAAGACCGGAGTGAGGCCGTGATGACCGGTGTAGAGGGGTCACAGCGATCAGAAGTAACAGGGTCAGCGAGTACAGAAATGCTGCCAACACCGAACAGGGAGCAAGAAACACCCAACCCCACAGTCAGCCTCTCCCCTGCCTGGAATGACTGATAACAGAGAGCAACAGATTGACGTTTTATGAAATCGTTGCACATTTCCCACTGATCATTTGCTACCAACTAAAAAGCCAAGAAGAGTCGGATAAGATCCATTCTGGAAGTAACAGAACATGTGATGTCGGCAGCAAACCATCGCCGATCTCTATAGAGGGGGCAGAGTCCAAATGAGAATTGAAGCCGCAATAACGCTGCCAAGTCTGCGGCCACCAGAAGATCCGATTGGAGTAATAGTAGATTCCACATTTCCGTCCTGAGAATCCACCACTGACAATCAGGACAATTCAGCGAGAAGGAACCGTTCAGTCGTCGCTGCACAGTCCCATCAGTATTTAGTTAAGAGCGACAACCGATGCGGCCACCCACTGGCGGTAACGAGGGTTGTCACCGAGCGGTCCTGCAGTCCAGGGTCTTGAACCCTGTATCTCCTGTAGACAAAGCCCAGGTGCAGGATTTACCCCACAGATCACCAGGACACACGGACCGACGATGGGAGCCGCAGGCAGAAAGCTGCACCAGGAGATATGGGGGTGATGATACCTATGATAAAAATAAGGGGGTGCAAAATGGAGAGGCGAGTGGGGTGGTCACACAGGGAGAACGGAAAGGTGGGGGAGGGGGGGTCAGTGCCACAGCAATTAAAGAAGGTAAAGGGAGTAAGTCACACGCCGCAGTCACCCAGGAGAGAGTACGGGGGTGGGGGGGGGGGGGAGAAGGGGGGACGACGCCGCTGTCACGCCGGGGAGGAGAGGGGGGGACGCCGCTGTCACGCCGGAGAGGAGAGGGGGGGACACACCGCTGTCACACGGGGGAAGAGAGGGGGGGAGACACCGCTGTCACACGGGGGAAGAGAGGGGGGGACACCGCTGTCACACGGGGGAAGAGAGGGGGGGACACCGCTGTCACACGGGGGAAGAGAGGGGGGGACACCGCTGTCACACGGGGGAAGAGAGGGGGGGACACCGCTGTCACACGGGGGAAGAGAGGGGGGGACACCGCTGTCACACGGGGGAAGAGAGGGGGGGACACCGCTGTCACACGGGGGAAGAGAGGGGGGGACACCGCTGTCACACGGGGGAAGAGAGGGGGGGACACCGCTGTCACACGGGGGAAGAGAGGGGGGGACACCGCTGTCACACGGGGGAAGAGAGGGGGGGACACCGCTGTCACACGGGGGAAGAGAGGGGGGGACACCGCTGTCACACGGGGGAAGAGAGGGGGGGACACCGCTGTCACACGGGGGAAGAGAGGGGGGGACACCGCTGTCACACGGGGGAAGAGAGGGGGGGACACCGCTGTCACACGGGGGAAGAGAGGGGGGGGGCGCCGCTGTCACACGGGGGAAGAGGGGGGGGGGGACGCCGCTGTCACACGGGGGAAGAGGGGGGGGGGACGCCGCTGTCACACGGGGGAAGAGGGGGGGGGCGCCGCTGTCACACGGGGGAAGAGGGGGGGGGGGATGCCGCTGTCATACGGGGGAAGAGGGGGGGGGTGCCGCCGTCACACGGGAGAGGAGAGGGGGGGACGCCGCCGTCACACGGGAGAGGAGAGGGGGGGGACGCCGCCGTCACACGGGAGAGGAGAGGGGGGGGACGCCGCCGTCACACGGGAGAGGAGAGGGGGGGGACGCCGCCGTCACACGGGAGAGGAGAGGGGGGGGACGCCGCCGTCACACGGGAGAGGAGAGGGGGGGGACGCCGCCGTCACACGGGAGAGGAGAGGGGGGGGACGCCGCCGTCACACGGGAGAGGAGAGGGGGGGGGACGCCGCCGTCACACGGGGGAGGAGAGGGGGGGGGGGACGCCGCCGTCACACGGGGGAGGAGAGGGGGGGGACGCCGCCGTCACACGGGGGAGGAGAGGGGGGGGACGCCGCCGTCACACGGGGGAGGAGAGGGGGGGACGCCGCCGTCACACGGGGGAGGAGAGGGGGGGGGACGCCGCCGTCACACGGGGGAGGAGAGGGGGGGACGCCGCTGTCACACGGGGGAGGAGAGGGGGGGACGCCGCTGTCACACGGGGGAGGAGAGGGGGGGACGCCGCTGTCACACGGGGGAGGAGAGGGGGGGACGCCGCTGTCACACGGGGGAGGAGAGGGGGGGACGCCGCTGTCACACGGGGAGGAGAGGGGGGGACGCCGCTGTCACACGGGGGAGGAGAGGGGGGGACGCCGCTGTCACACGGGGGAGGAGAGGGGGGGACGCCGCTGTCACACGGGGGAGGAGAGGGGGGGACGCCGCTGTCACACGGGGGAGGAGAGGGGGGGACGCCGCTGTCACACGGGGGAGGAGAGGGGGGGACGCCGCTGTCACACGGGGGAGGAGAGGGGGGGACGCCGCTGTCACACGGGGGAGGAGAGGGGGGGACGCCGCTGTCACACGGGGGAGGAGAGGGGGGGACGCCGCTGTCACACGGGGGAGGAGAGGGGGGACGCCGCTGTCACACGGGGGAGGAGAGGGGGGACGCCGCTGTCACACGGGGGAGGAGAGGGGGGGACGCCGCTGTCACACGGGGGAGGAGAGGGGGGGACGCCGCTGTCACACGGGGGAGGAGAGGGGGGACGCCGCTGTCACACGGGGGAGGAGAGGGGGGGACGCCGCTGTCACACGGGGGAGGAGAGGGGGGGACGCCGCTGTCACACGGGGGAGGAGAGGGGGGGACGCCGCTGTCACACGGGGGAGGAGAGGGGGGGACGCCGCTGTCACACGGGGGAGGAGAGGGGGGGACGCCGCTGTCACACGGGGGAGGAGAGGGGGGGACGCCGCTGTCACACGGGGGAGGAGAGGGGGGGACGCCGCTGTCACACGGGGGAGGAGAGGGGGGGACGCCGCTGTCACACGGGGGAGGAGAGGGGGGGACGCGGCTGTCACACAGGCCACCACCGGGGGTTACACTGCTCGGGCCCAGGCTTCAGGCCCTCCCGTCCCCGCACCCCCCTCTCGGTACCTCACACGCCGCGCGCACAGTCGCAGTGATGGCCGCGGTCACACGCACCGTGCAGCTGCTGTTGTTGTTATTCCTCTGCCCGTCTCCCTGCTCTGCTCTCCGCCGCCATCCTCCTCCTCTCCGCCTCCTCCTCCGCTCTGCGACGCATGACGTCACCGCGCTCCCCTCCCTCTGAATCACGTGACTCGCTGTCACTATGCCACGCCCATCTCTGTGGTCACATGTTAGACGTGGACCTGCCCTCTCCAGTGAGCCTCGTTTTTTCTCGCGTTGGTTTCAATAAACTTTAATCACAAATCAAGAATCTCACAATCTGCAGAAATTTGGAGCTTTTCGTCACAGCACATCGTAATCCGAGAAACGTCACAATAAACCGATGGCTAATCCCTCACTGTGCAGAAGCTGAGAGTCCCCACTGCCCCAGACGGAAAAACTACAGCTCCCAGCGTGCACTGCGGGGCGGGACCTGCGTGATGACGTCACCAGTTACCAAGTAACGGAGGTTGTGAGAGTCGGAGGCTTCTGAGCTGAAGTCTCCAAAGGTAACAACGGAGCGAGAGGGAAATGAGGCGTCATCGTCCCGTACCCCGAGTGTCAGTGTCATTATCCTGTACCCCGAGTGTCAGTGTCATTATCCTGTACCCCGAGTGTCAGCGTCATTATCCTGTACCCCGAGTGTCAGTGTTATTATCCTGTACCCCGAGTGTCAGTGTCATTATCCTGTACCCCGAGTGTCAGTGTCATTATCCTGTACCCCGAGTGTCAGCGTCATTATCCTGTACCCCGAGTGTCAGTGTCATTATCCTGTACCCCGAGTGTCAGTGTCATTATCCTGTACCCCGAGTGTCAGTGTCATTATCCTGTACCCCGAGTGTCAGTGTCATTATCCTGTACCCCGAGTGTCAGTGTCATTATCCTGTACCCCGAGTGTCAGTGTTATTATCCTGTACCCCAGTGTCAGTGTCATTATCCTGTACCCCGAGTGTCAGCGTCATTATCCTGTACCCCGAGTGTCAGCGTCATTATCCTGTACCCCGAGTGTCAGTGTCATTATCCTGTACCCCGAGTGTCAGTGTCATTATCCTGTACCCCGAGTGTCAGTGTCATCCTGTACCCCGAGTGTCAGCGTCATTATCCTGTACCCCGAGTGTCAGCGTCATTATCCTGTACCCCGAGTGTCAGCATCATTATCCTGTACCCCGAGTGTCAGCGTCATTATCCTGTACCCCGAGTGTCAGCGTCATTATCCTGTACCTCGAGTGTCAGCGTCATTATCCTGTACCCCCAGTGTCAGTGTCATTATCCTGTACCCCCAGTGTCAGTGTCATTATCCTGTACCCCGAGTGTCAGTGTCATTATCCTGTACCCCAAGTGTCAGTGTTATTATCCTGTACCCCGAGTGTCAGCGTCATTATCCTGTACCCCGAGTGTCAGCGTCATTATCCTGTACCCCGAGTGTCAGCGTCATTATCCTGTACCCCGAGTGTCAGCGTCATTATCCTGTACCCCGAGTGTCAGCGTCATTATCCTGTACCTCGAGTGTCAGTGTTATTATCCTGTACCCCGAGTGTCAGTGTCATTATCCTATACCCCCAGTGTCAGTGTCATTATCCTGTACCCCGAGTGTCAGCTTCATTATCCTGTACCCCGATTGTTAGTGTCATCATCCTGTACCCCAAGTGTCAGCGTCATTATCCTGCACCCCGAGTGTCAGCGTCATTATCCTGTACCCCGAGTGTCAGTGTCATTATCCTGTACCCCGAGTGTCATTATCCTGTACCCCGAATGTCAGTGTCATTATCCCGCACCCCGAATGTCAGTGTCATTATCCTATACCCCAAGTGTCATCATCCTGTACCCCGAGTGTCATTATCCTGTACCCCCAGTGTCAGCGTCATCATCCTGTACCCCCAGTGTCATCATCCTGTACCCCCAGTGTCCTTATCCTGTACCCCAAGTGTCAGCGTCATTATCCTGCACCCCCAGTGTCATCATCCTGTACCCCCAGTGTCAGCGTCATCATCCTGTACCCCCAGTGTCATTCTCCTGTACCCCCGAGTGTCATTCTCCTGTACCCCGAGTGTCATTCTCCTGTACCCCGAGTGTCAGTGTCTTTATCCTGTACCCCGAGTGTCATCATCCTGTACCCAGTGTCAGCGTCATTATCCTGTACCCCCAGTGTCAGTGTCATTATCCTGTACCCCCAGTGTCAGTGTCATTATCCTGTACCCCCAGTGTCAGTGTCATTATCCTGTACCCCGAGTGTCATTATCCTGTACCCCGAGTGTCATTATCCTGTACCCCGAGTGTCATTATCCTGTACCCCGAGTGTCATTATCCTGTACCCCGAGTGTGATTATCCTGTACCCCGAGTGTCAGTGTCATTATCCCGCATCCTGAGTATCAATGTCATTATCCTGTACCCCGAGTGTCAGCGTCATTATCCTGTACCCTGAGTGTCATTATCCTGTACCCCCAGTGTCAGGGTCATTATCCTGTACCCCGATTGTTAGCGTCATCATCCTGTACCCCCAGTGTCAGCGTCATTATCCTGTACCCCGATTGTTAGCGTCATTATCCTGTACCCCCAGTGTCAGCGTCATTATCCTGTACCCCGATTGTTAGCGTCATTATCCTGTACCCCCAGTGTCAGCGTCATTATCCTGTACCCCCAGTGTCAGTGTCATTATCCTGTACCCCCAGTATCAGCGTCATTATCTTGTACCCCGATTGTTAGCGTCATCATCCTGTACCCCCAGTGTCAGCGTCATTATCCTGTACCCCGATTGTTAGCGTCATTATCCTGTACCCCCAGTGTCAGCGTCATTATCCTGTACCCCGATTGTTAGCGTCATTATCCCGCACCCCCAGTGTCAGCGTCATTATCCTGTACCCCCAGTGTCAGCGTCATTATCCTGTACCCCGATTGTTAGCGTCATCATCCTGTACCTTAAGTACAGACTTTTCCCTGTGATATAAGCAGACTGATATATTTTACTTGCACTGAAACAATGTACCAAACTATCAGGGCATTAATGATGCTTCCTGTATTTAGGTCATGTAGGATTGTCTGTGCCAGACACAATGATAATAAACTCTCAGTTGTGTAACGAGTTCCTACAAGTTTAGATACTAATATCGTTTTCATTTAGTGACAACAAGCAGAGATCTAGAAAGCGGCTGAGAACAAACACAGAAAGCAGAGGAATAACAGGAATTTTTGAATTCCTGGAAATGTTTTAGATGATCGGTCGTCGGCCGTAAATCAGAAGGATCCAATAATCCGATCACGTGACGAGTCGTCTGCCGATAGATTACAGATCGGTCCGATAATAATCCCGCCGGCACCAAGCGCCCCGTCCCTTACCTCACTTTTCCGAACATTCGGCTGCATTCTCCCTCCAACTATCCACGATGCCAGAGGTGAAGTCGATGTTCCGGGAGGTGCTCCCTAAACAAGGTGAGTGCATTTTACTAGGATTTCTGCAGCGACTCCCAACATCATAAAACGTCTCCCAACAGGGAGCGATCAGAGATGAAAGGAGCAGAGGTATTCAGGGGATTTATCAGTCAGGGAGAAAGGCCTAGAGGTGTCAGCGGTGCACCGCATGTACGGAGCACGCCATCTTGTGATACAAAAATGCTCCATATTTCTAAGTAAATATTAATCATTAAATTAGTGCCCGATCAGCAGCAAATGTGTGGAAAAAAAAGTCATAACCCATAACTAAATCACCCCAGCACCAACTCTGCTGTGCCGTACATGTACAGGACCGCTGCAGCCAATCAGTAGCCTTGGTCCATGATGCTTGCATGAGACCGCTGAGAACAGTGATTGACTGCAGCGGACATGTGTGGAAACTCAACGCCGTTTGTTTTATCCGAGACGCATAGCGTTTTACTTTTCCGTAGATTTGAACGGATTAAGAGGCCGGGAATTTTTTTTTTTTTTTTTTTTTGCTGTGAAATGATAATTATTATTTTATTGATACCAATTTGATGGCACATATGACTCTTTATGCTCGGTTTTTATTGCATTTTTTTTCTAGGGAAGTTGTGGCTGAAAAAAAAATAGTTCTGGTTTTGACATTGTTTTCGCTTTACGGCATATATTGTACGAGTTATTTTAGTTTTATTTATTTATTTGGGACCAGACTTTTAAGGACGCACCAGCACCAAATTATTAATTTTACATTTAAAAAAGAGGAAAATGAGGCGATTTCGGATTTTTATTTTTTTAGGTTTTTTTCACTTTATTTTTTTTTAGTCCCTTAGGAGGCTTGAACCGGTCATTGTCTGATCGCTTATATTGTAGGTAGTCTTGAGTTTATAAGTGGGTACCCTATCCCCACAGCAGGTCTCCAGCTGCCATGGTAAGCCATTGTTGTACGCACGCAGCAGCAGCACCCGCTCCTGTCAGAGGGTTAACAGCAGCGATCAGAGCTCAGGTCTGTCTGAAACGGCACAGATGCTGGTTATGTAAAATAGTCAGGATCCACTGTATGGAGGAAGCTCAGCTCCTGCGTCCCCCCACACACGTGGACCCCAGCGCTGTTCACAATGTTGTACCAAGAGATTAAGACCACCATATGAAACGCTAAAAGTAAATGTTCCCTGGAGACAGTGCAGCCTGATCCTGAAAGTTGTTTTTTCTGCTCCTGCAGGATCTCACTACTCGCAGACCCCCATATCGTCTGCCGTAATGTTTCCGGGGTCTGTGAAGTGCTGAGCATTTTACTGCTGTAACGCAAAAAGTGAGCTGTGGTGTACAACGCTGCACTGCATATAGAGCGAAAGTGATGCTGCACTGGATATAGGCTCCATTAGAGCTAAAGCTGCAGCCTGAAATCTGTCAACTTAGTTCTCTGCCCTCTATACTTTACAGTGCAGCTCAGCTTGTGCAGAAGTCATTGCATGGAGCCGACTTAAGCCTCGATCTTTTAGAGGCATTGCCATTCTTGGTTTGTATCTTATCTGGTGAAATGTCCTTGCAGAGTTCATATTCTTCTGTTTTGTGACTGACGTTCTGTGATTTTTTCCGCAAAAACGTCTTGCCCTGAACGTTTTGTTCCGCCGCCATATAGAAGAGGTTTGTTTATCGTATCCGTACATTTGTGATCTTTGTAGGGCAGCTGTGCGTTGAAGACGTCCCCACCATGGTGATGTGCAAACCGAAGCTGTTACCCCTGAAGTCGGTCACCCTAACAAAGCTGGAAAAGATGCAGAGGGACGCCCAGGAGACAATCCGACAGCAGGAAGTGGCTCTGAACGAGCAGCCGGAAAGCCAGCCATGACCCCGACTACACCACCCCCAGAGTGTGAAGTTATTGGCTTAGTTACTTTATTAGTTGTCAGTTTTGTAAGTTATTTGACATTAAACATTCAAGATAAAGCAGACGAGTGCATTGTAGATGTAAGAGGGTGGCCGCAGCAGCTTATATTTGTGACCTGCGTCTAGAGTTTGGTGCGATGGCAGAAGCAGTGGAAACTGGTCGGATACTGAGCTCCAAATCTCCTTTTTATAGCAGACTTTAATGATAGATCTTTAGCTCCCTTATCTCCCCTCTAGGGGGCACTGCTGACCCAATGACAGGTTTTTTTAAAGTACACTGCTCAAAAAAATAAAGGGAGCACTCAAATACCACATCCTAGATCTGAATGAATGAAATCTTCTCATTGAATACTTTGTTCTGTAGAAAGCTGAATGTGCTGACAACAAAATCACACAAAAATCATCAATGGAAATCACATTTATTAACCAATGGAGGCCTGGATTTGGAGTCACCCCCAAAATTAAAGTGGAAAAACACACTACAGGCTGATCCAACCATGATGTAATGTCCTTACAACAAGTCACAATGAGGCTGAGTATTGTGTGTGGCCTCCACGTGCCTGTATGACCTCCCTACAACGCCTGGGCATGCTCCTGATGAGGCTGAGTATTGTGTGTGGCCTCCACGTGCCTGTATGACCCCCTACAACGCCTGGGCATGCTCCTGATGAGGCTGAGTATTGTGTGTGGCCTCCACGTGCCTGTATGACCTCCCTACAACGCCTGGGCATGCTCCTGATGAAGCTGAGTATTGTGTGTGGCCTCCACGTGCCTGTATGACCTCCCTACAACGCCTGGGCATGCTCCTGATGAGGCTGAGTATTGTGTGTGGCCTCCACGTGCCTGTATGACCTCCCTACAACGCCTGGGCATGCTCCTGTTGAGGCGGAGTATTGTGTGCGGCCTCCACGTGCCTGTATGACCTCCCTACAACGCCTGGGCATGCTCCTGATGAGGCTGAGTATTGTGTGTGGCCTCCACGTGCCTGTATGACCTCCCTACAACGCCTGGGCATGCTCCTGATGAGGCTGAGTATTGTGTGTGGCCTCCACGTGCCTGTATGACCTCCCTACAACGCCTGGGCACGCTCCTGATGAGGCTGAGTATTGTGTGTGGCCTCCACGTGCCTGTATGACCTCCCTACAACGCCTGGGCATGCTCCTGTTGAGGCGGAGTATTGTGTGCGGCCTCCACGTGCCTGTATGACCTCCCTACAACGCCTGGGCATGCTCCTGATGAGGCTGAGTATTGTGTGTGGCCTCCACGTGCCTGTATGACCTCCCTACAACGCCTGGGCATGCTCCTGATGAGGCTGAGTATTGTGTGTGGCCTCCACGTGCCTGTATGACCTCCCTACAACGCCTGGGCATGCTCCTGATGAGGCTGAGTATTGTGTGTGGCCTCCACGTGCCTGTATGACCTCCCTACAACGCCTGGGCACGCTCCTGATGAGGCTGAGTATTGTGTGTGGCCTCCCCGTGCCTGTATGACCTCCCTACAACACCTGGGCACGCTCCTGATGAGGCTGAGTATTGTGTGTGGCCTCCACGTGCCTGTATGACCTCCCTACAACGCCTGGGCACGCTCCTGATGAGGCTGAGTATTGTGTGTGGCCTCCACGTGCCTGTATGACCTCCCTACAACGCCTGGGCATGCTCCTGATGAGGCTGAGTATTGTGTGTGGCCTCCACGTGCCTGTATGACCTCCCTACAACGCCTGGGCATGCTCCTGATGAGGCTGAGTATTGTGTGTGGCCTCCACGTGCCTGTATGACCTCCCTACAACGCCTGGGCATGCTCCTGATGAGGCTGAGTATTGTGTGCGGCCTCCACGTGCCTGTATGACCTCCCTACAACGCCTGGGCATGCTCCTGATGAGGCTGAGTATTGTGTGTGGCCTCCACGTGCCTGTATGACCTCCCTACAACGCCTGGGCACGCTCCTGATGAGGCTGAGTATTGTGTGTGGCCTCCACGTGCCTGTATGACCTCCCTACAACGCCTGGGCACGCTCCTGATGAGGCTGAGTATTGTGTGTGACCTCCACGTGCCTGTATGACCTCCCTACAACGCGTGGGCACGCTCCTGATGAGGCTGAGTATTGTGTGTGGCCTCCCCGTGCCTGTATGACCTCCCTACAACGCCTGGGCATGCTCCTGATGAGGCTCAGTATTGTGTGTGGCCTCCACGTGACTGTATGACCTCCCTACAATGCCTGGGCATGCTCCTGATGAGGCTGAGTATTGTGTGTGGCCTCCACGTGCCTGTATGACCTCCCTACAACGCCTGGGCATGCTCCTGATGAGGTTGCGGATGGTCCCCTGTGGGATCTCCTCCCAGACCTGGACTAAAGCATCCGCCAACTCCTGGACAGTCTGTGGTGCAACGTGACGTTGGTGGATGGAGCGAGACATGATGTCCCAGATGTGCTCAATCGTATTCAGGTCTGGGGAACGGGCGGCCAGTCCATAGCTTCAATGCCTTCATCTTGCAGGAACTGCTGACACACTCCAGCCACATGAGGTCTGGCATTGTCCTGCATTAGGAGGACCCCAAGGCCAACCGCACCAGCATATGGTCTCACAAGGGGTCTGAGGATCTCATCTCGGTACCTAATGGCAGTCAGGCTACCTCTGGCGAGCACATGGAGGGCTGTGCGGCCCTCCAAAGAAATGCCACCCCACACCATTACTGACCCACTGCCAAACCAGTCATGCTGAAGGATGTTGCAGGCAGCAGATCGCTCTCCACGGCGTCTCCAGACTCTGTCATGTCTGTCACATGTGCTCAGTGTGAACCTGCTTTCATCTGTGAAGAGCACAGGGCGCCAGTGACGAATTTGCCAATCCTGGAGTTCTGTGGCAAATGCCAAGCGTCCCGCACGGTGTTGGGCTGTGAGCACAACCCCCATCTGTGGACGTCGGGCCCTCATACCACCCTCATGGAGTCGGTTTCTAACCGCTTGTGCAGACACATGCACATTTGTGGCCTGCTGGAGGTCATTTTGCAGGGCTCTGGCAGTGCTCCTCCTGTTCCTCCTTGCACAAAGGCGGAGGTAGCGGTCCTGCTGCTGGGTTGTTGCCCTCCTACGGCCCCCTCCACGTCTCCTGGTGTACTGGCCTGTCTCCTGGTAGCGCCTCCAGCCTCTGGACACTATGCTGACAGACACAGCAAACCTTCTTGCCACAGCTCGCATTGATGTGCCATCCTGGATGAGCTGCACTACCTGAGCAACTTCTGTGGGTTGTAGAGTCCGTCTCATGCTACCAGGAGTGTGAAAGCACAACCAACATTCAGAAGTGACCAAAACATCAGCCAGAAAGCATTGGTACTGAGATGTAGTCTGTGGTCCCCACCTGCAGAACCGCTCCTTTATTGAGGGTGTCTTGATAATTGCCAATAATTTCCATCTATTGTCTATTCCATTTGCACAACAGCATGTGAAATTGATTGTCAATCAGTGTTGCTTCCTAAGTGGACAGTTTGATTTCACAGAAGTTTGATTTACTTGGAGTTATATTCTGTTGTTTAAGTGTTCCCTTTATTTTTTTGAGCAGTGTAATTCTTAGTGGCAAAATATCAATCCTCAGGTATCAGAGGAGGTAGGGTGCGGCCAGAAAACCTTCTCCCACCATTAGTCTCCCTGCCGTACCAAGAGGGGCCATAGATTCATGCTGCTTACGCCAAATCCTGACCCTCCTATCCACATCTGAAAGAAATCTGGGTTCCTCCAGGTCCTGATCTCCCACCGTTCAGTAATATATTTCCTCTCTGGAGTCGCCTTCCCTTAGACATCAGCAGTGGTCTGCTGTCATAGCTGCATTCACACATATTAGTTGGCACCAGCATTGTATTTAGCTGCAGATTTCTTGACTACACAGCCCGCTTTTCCGAACGATTCTTCACATCCACCTCTGATCTTATTCATCTGAACAATTCACATCTTCCTGTTCCCCTTTCATGGCAACGATTCCTTACACTCCTCTCTGAGCCCTTTCTTAAGTACGATTGTTCACATCCTCCTGTAATCCTTTTCTAGTGGCGTTATTTCCCCTTTCTTTAGCTGGTTTATTATATCCTTCTCGGTATAATCTCCACACCATTTACATGAGAAAACCCCCACAATGTTGGCGATTTATGCTATAGCAGCCGCGTCTAGCTGAGGACAAGGCCTTGCTCTCATCGCTCAATTTTTCCCCATCCTAAATGTGGATTTATAATAAATCTGATCTACAGAAAACTTACCACTTGATTTCATGCTCCTCACCGCGGGCTCGGGGTCTAATGGCCAAATAGGAAGATCCATTTGTGTCCGGTCTGGTGTCTCAAAGTGGATATTCATTGTAAATGGGCACATTTCACATTGACTCATGAAGTGTTCATACGGGATATTTTAATTTGTTTTAATGACCTTCGGCTCGATCTCGATCCATGGCGACTTGAAGGATGAACGCTCTGTAGGAAGATTGATCTTTTACTAGCCTAGATAGCTCCACCGGGATCTTCTCAGCCATTATTTTGGTAGTATCAAGCCCTTGGGTTGCTGGTCTTCCTTCTGTTCTTATGGCCATGATGTCCTTCACTAGTCATTGCTCTCTTCTTCCACAGTAGCTAAGTCTTAGCTTGGTGATCTTTTTTGCTCCGAGTGACATCTCAGGCTTGATTTCTTCCATAAGAGATATACAATACAGGAAAGCTCTGACTACAAGAGAGGCCAAAAAGGACAGGAAAATTGGGGCTTTCAGATTCATTTGCTTCATGTATACAGTCCCATGTAATCCATTAATTGACGGTGATCGCGTCGGTCGCACATAAACATCAGCCGAGGCCGTTGTTGCGTCACTAAACATTTATTTAGTTTTGCACTCATGTATACACACACGCGCGTTCTAGCAGAACTTAAGTTTGTATGTCCAGTTATTTTTTTTTATTTTTTTTGTAGAAAAATAGATGTTCCAGCCACCATATACTGTACGTTTTCATGTCAAAATTTTAGTTTTTCCTCAGGAAAGGTGAATAAAAATATCCCCCTCCCACCTCAATCCGTCTGCTTAAAAAAAAAAAAAAATATATATATATATATATATATATAAAGTAAAACTCTGCCCCCTCTGGCACAAATGGATAAATTATACAGAACAAGTCACTTCTCCCTTTCAGCTACCAAAAGCAAAATATGTGTATAAAGAGCAGCAGCAGCAGCAGCAGCCGCCAGACAACGGAGGGTCTCAGGGCCCCGGCCCCCCACGATAACGAGTCTTCAGAGTGATTTACCGTGTAGGACAGACGAGCGGCCAGTACATGTGGCTACAGAGGGATTGGAAACACATGGCACGTCCAGATATATATACAGTGCAGCTTCTGAGTCTCACCATGTGTCTCCGTACAGCGACCCACCCCCAATCAATCAACTTCTCAAACGGTTTTATTTAGAAAACTATTATAGAAAGACTTTGTACCCATAAGAACAAATATAGGAGATTCATAAACGTTAACTGTGCCCAGCCGTGCCGCCTCCTGCCGTCATCTCCTCTAATGGCTCTCGAATTTCAGACGCCCGCCGTCTCCTTCACTCACAAATCGTTTTCTTCCTCTGTGATGGAAAGAAATTACATTTCAATGTTGTCTCTTTTTTTCATATCCTCTTAACAGCGTAAATGGTTAAAATTGCAAAATATTTGATGTGAATATCAAAAGAAGAGCCAAGATCTCATCCTGCGCATGCGCCATTTTCCTGAAGAGCGCCTTAGGTTGATCTGTGCATGCGCTGTTGTAATTTTCATGAAGACCGCCACCCCTGAGAGCGCCGCCCCCAGCTAAGACAATGCCAACCCGAAATTCATATTAATGAAGCAGGCACTGGAGGGGCCGTGGCTGAGCCCTCTGAGCCGAAGACCCTACCCACAGTCCTACCCCGAAGCACCGAAATGTAGCATTAAGATATAACGAAAACCAGGTTGCAGATTTTTAAACTAAACTAAAGGTATATATTAAATCAGTATGATAGCACTATACTGCCCATACCTTTAGTTTAACATGGACATTCCTGCTGACAGGTTTCCTTTAAAGAATGGAGGGATGGTACCTAGGTTACCAGCCACCGCTGCAGTCTGTCATACGTGGCTGGTTTCCCTAAACAAAGGGAACAGCGCTTACAAGCTGTAGAGCTAGTGCTGCTGGTTGGGTGTGGTTTCCTAAACAAAGGGAGCAGCGCTTACAAGCTGTAGAGCTAATGCTGCTGGTTGGGTCTGGTTTCCTAAACAAAGGGAGCAGTGCTTACAAGCTGTAGAGCTAGTGCTGCTGGTTGGGTCTGGTTTCCTAAACAAAGGGAGCAGCGCTTACAAGCTGTAGAGCTAGTGCTGCTGGTTGGGTCACTGGATCAGTGAGTTTCTATCCACCTGTGCTACTCCGACGCTGCAGAGGAAAAGAAGTCTCTGCTTGCAGCTTTAGAGAGTACACAGTTCAGATCAGCGGTAGGACAATGCTGCTGGTGTTAAGGTGCGCACCGCCCCGGCAGACAAGGAGACGAAGTGGTGCACTCCTGAAATTGATCTAGGGAAAGCCCCTTTAGAGGAACGGTCAGATGTTGAGCTTTGTTCCATCACATGCAAGACGCAAATCAACTAGAGATGCCTGGAAAACAAAACCATGCGCTCGCCTTCGCTGTTGTAACCCCATGCACAAGGTAAGAGCTGTCCTAAGAACGCCACATGTACAAAGCAAAGGCAGAAAGCCCCATTAATGGATGCGGTACATCTACGGCGTTTGCCTTGATCCCTTTCACACATGCCCCTACATGAAGGGATTTATATATAATAAAAGGTTTACAAGCAGAAGACAAACCTCTTACTGTAAGTGCATGCTGGCGTCTCTTTGAGCTTTCATTCTTCTTCAAAGAGACAGATTTACTGCAGAAACCGCACGTCGACTGGTCACAGGCAGAACGCAAGTAATGTGTCGGACGAGCCGTGTGCCCAGATATATATCTCTTACTGTAGAAGTAGCAAGTGAAATCACACTTCTTAAGACCACCCTACTAATCGTCATATCAGGAGACACCAGTTTCCCCCCTTAATCTCGTGCCCTTTACAGCCACTTCAGACTTTGCAGAATTGTTGAAGATTTTTGGTGTAAAATCTGCAGTGAAAATCTGCAGCTATTTGACAATAAAATACACGAGACGCAGATATTTTCTCCTTACTGACATATATAACGGGTGAAATAAGTAATGAATATTTCTAAAGGTGCTACTGACATGAAATTCTCACCAGATGTCGGTAACAACCCATCCAATTCACACAGGCAAAGAAATCACACCATAGATATCCATAAATTATGTGTAATAATGAGAAATGACACAGGGAAAAGGTATAGAACACATGAAGAAAGAGAGGAGCAAAAAGTCCCGACACCAGCTGAAATCTGTCAGTAATTAGAGAGCAATCCTGCCACTTAGTGAGAAATAATATCAGCTGGTTCACCCGATGGCCTATAGAAATGTGTCTCATTACCAATGTGCCACACAAGAAATATCTCATGATGGGGAATATCCGTGAGATGTCTCAAGACTTTCGCAACCTTATTGTTGCAAAACATACTGATGTCATTGGTTACAGTAGAATTTCTAAACTACTGAAGGTTCCAGTGAGCAATGAGAGGCCATAATCCGGAAGTGGAAAAAAGATAATTTCACCATAAACCAGCCACAACCAGGTGCCACCCGCAAGATTTCAGACAGAGGAGTGCAAAGAATTATCAGAAGAGTTGTCCAAGGACACCTGTGAATAGCTACAGAAAGACCTGGATTCAACAGGTACAATTGTGTAAAAAAAAAAAACAAAAAAAAAAAACTATAAAGTAATGTACCCACCCTCCATGTCCTGTATGCACGCTCACCACGCAACCTCCATGGGCTGTATGCACGCTCACCACAACCTCCATGGACTGTATGCACGCTCACCACGCAACCTCCATGGGCTGTATGCACGCTCACCACGCAACCTCCATGGCCTGTATGCACGCTCACCACGCAACCTCCATGGCCTGTATGCACGCTCACCACGCAACCTCCATGGCCTGTATGCACGCTCACCACGCAACCTCCACAGCCTGTATGCACGCTCACCACGCAACCTCCACGGGCTGTATGCACGCTCACCACGCAACCTCCATGGGCTGTATGCACGCTCACCACGCAACCTCCATGGCCTGTAAGCATGCTCACCACGCAAGACTCCATTGCTGAACAAAAAGCATGTTCAAACAACATTTACACACGCCTGTGAAATACTGGGAGAATATAGTCTTGTCAGAAGAGACCAAAATTGAACTCGTTGGATGCCACACCATGTTTGGAGGCCAAAAGGCAACTGCATATCACCCCAAACAGGGCTGTGGAGTCGGAGCCCAATTTGGTGGCGTCAAAGTCAGTATAAAATGGACCAACTCCTGTACCCAATTTATTATATATTTTAGGAGTCGGAGTTCAATGCAGTTTGTGGGGAATATTTTTTCATAAGAATTTGGGAAAGTTCTGAAATGTCCTATAAATGTCTGTCCTATTCCTGATCTGAGGGTCTAGACTTTTAGCGGAGATGAATCTGTGCTACAGTAAATTTATCACTTAAACATGAGCCGTGTATGAAGGAGTCGGAGGTTTGGCTTATGGACTCCACAGCCCTGACCCCAAACACCCATACTCACAGTGAAGTGTGGAGGTGGGAACATGATTGTGTGGGGCTGGTTTTCAGCATAAGGCACTGGCAATGTACCGAGACATTCTAGATAAAAATCCGCTGCAGTCTACCAGGATGATGAAGATGAAACAAGGGTGGACATTTCAGCAAGACAATGATCCCAAAAACTCAGCCAATGAAACTCAATTGGTTTCAGAGAGAGAAAATAAAGCTGCTAGAATGGCAGACCGGACCTGAATCCAAGAGAAAATGTATGGAAGGAACTAAAGCTCAGAGTTCATAGAAGAAGCCACGGAAGCTTCAGGATGTGACCTGTGTTTATGTGGAAGAACGGGCCAAAATCACATCTGAGCAAAGCCTGCAACTAGTTTCTCCATACAGGAGGTGTCTTGAAGCTTCATTACCAACAAAGGCTTTTGTACAAGTTATTAAATAAATTTAACTAAGAGTGTTCAATACTTTTTCTCTGCATCATTTCTCATTATTACGCATAACTTAAATTTATGGACATGTATAGATTATTTTTTTTCCTGTGTGGATTGGATTGGTTGTTACGGACATCTGGTGAGCATTTCATGTCAATAGCACCTTCAGAAATATACAGTACAGACCAAAAGTTTGGACACACCTCCTCATTTAAAGATTTTTCTGTATTTTTCATGACTATGAAAATTGTACATTCACACTGAAGGCATCAAAACTATGAATTAACACATGTGGAATTATATACTTAACAAAAAAGTGTGAAACAACTGAAAATATGTCTTATATTCTAGGTTCTTCACAGTAGCCACCTTTTGCTTTGATGACTGCTTTGCACACTCTTGGCATTCTCTTGATGAGCTTCAAGATGTAGTCACCGGAAATGGTTTTCACTTCACAGGTGTGCCCTGTCAGGTTTAATAAGTGGGATTTCTTGCCTTATAAATGGGGTTGGGACCATCAGTTGTGTTGTGCAGAAGTCTGGTGGATACACAGCTGATAGTCCTACTGAATAGACTGTTAGAATTTGTATTATGGCAAGAAAAAGGCAGCTAAGTAAAGAAAAATGAGAGGCCATCATTACTTTAAGAAATGAAGGTCAGTCAGTCTGAAAAATTGGGCAAACTTTGAATGTGTCCCCAAGTGCAAAAACCATCAAGCGCTACAAAGAAACTGGCTCACATGAGGACCGCCCCAGGAAAGGAAGACAAAGAGTCACCTCTGCTTCTGAGGATAAGTTTATCCGAGTCACCAGCCTCAGAAATCGCAGGTTAACAGCAGCTCAGATTAGAGACCAGGTCAATGCCACACAGAGTTCTAGCAGCAGACACATCTCTACAACAACTGTTAAGAGGAGACTTTGTGCAGCAGGCCTTCATGGTAAAATAGCTGCTAGGAAACCACTGCTAAGGACAGGCAACAAGCAGAAGAGACTTGTTTGGGCTAAAGAACACAAGGAATGGACATTAGACCAGTGGAAATCTGTGCTTTGGTCTGAGGAGTCCAAATTTGAGATCTTTGGTTCCAACCACCGTGTCTTTGTGCGACGCAGAAAAGGTGAACGGATGGACTCTACATGCCTGGTTCCCACCGTGAAGCATGGAGGAGGAGGTGTGATGGTGTGGGGGTGCTTTGCTGGTGACACTGTTGGGGATTTATTCAAAATTGAAGGCATACTGAACCAGCATGGCTACCACAGCATCTTGCAGCGGCATGCTATTCCATCCGGTTTGCGTTTAGTTGGACCATCATTTATTTTTCAACAGGACAATGACCCCAAACACCTCCAGGCTGTGTAAGGGCTATTTGACCAAGAATGAGAGTGATGGGGTGCTACGCCAGATGACCTGACCTCCACAGTCACCAGACCTGAACCCAATCGAGATGGTTTGGGGTGAGCTGGACCGCAGAGTGAAGGCAAAAGGGCCAACAAGTGCTAAGCATCTCTGGGAACTCCTTCAAGATTGTTGGAAGACCATTTCCGGTGACTACCTCTTGAAGCTCATCAAGAGAATGCCAAGAGTGTGCAAAGCAGTCATCAAAGCTAAAGGTGGCTACTGTGAAGAACCTAGAATAGAAGACATATTTTCAGTCGTTTCACACTTTTTTGTTAAGTATATAATTCCACATGTGGTAATTCATAGTTTTGATGCCTTCAGTGTGAATGTACAATTTTCATAGTCATAAAAATACAGAAAAATCTTTAAATGAGGAGGTGTGTCCAAACTTTTGGTCTGTACTGTATTAACTTATAAAATTGGTGACGTGTTCAATATTTATGTCAGCCACTGGGCATATATACCCCACTTTCTCCCCCCGCCATTAAAATAAAATTTTTAAAAAGTACACGTGATATCTCCAGGTCTGTAAAAATCCACTGTATCAAAATATAAATGAAATGAGAGGAAAAAAAAAAAAAAAAAATCAAAAACCACAGCAACAGCGAAAAAAAAATGAAACAAGGGGATGTCAAAATATCGTATCTACCCCAATGGTATCACTAAAAACATTGACTGAAAAAAACAAGCCCTCAGCTCGAAAATTAAAAACTTTACGGGCTCTCAGAAAATAGTGACTCGGGCGTATTTATTTATTTTTTTAAAAAATTTACAATTTTTGTTTCACTACTTAAAGAATAATCATGTTTGATATCACCATAATCATACTGACCTGTAAAATCACATTGCCAGGTCATTTTTACTGTATAATGGAGAAAAATAGGAAAACAAAAAAAAAAAAAAAAGCACTGCGTAATTGCACAGTTTTTACCATTTTGGCACACCTGAATTTTTTTTTTTCCTGAAAAGGTGTCACTCAAAAGTGCAACTCGTCCTGCAAAAAAAAAAAACAAGCCCTAATAAAGCTACGTAGATGGGAAAAAAAAAAAAAAAAATTATGGCTCTTGGAAGAAGAGGAGGGAAAAACAAAAAGCTCAAAAATAGAAAATAGCCCGGTCAGGAAAGGGTTAAAGCCACTCCACAAGTAAAAAAAAAATCTGCGGAATTGAGAATGGTCAATTCTACTGGGAAAGTCACATTTGTAATGAAGTTTGAGAAGCCCCCCCCCAACCCTTTCCCCAGCCTTATGGGGGGCATGATGTGTGAAATAAATGAAATTAGAAAAAAAAGCTTCTGGTCCAAATCTTTGCTAGAAAGCCCACCCGTTTGGACAAAAAAAGAAAACACGTATCTAATATATAAAAACAGTTTTTAGGGGGAAGAGGAATACAATTTAAAATGTATTTTAGTGTTGCTTTGTACTCACCCCCAAAAAATAAATAAATAAATAAAAAAAGAAAAAAAAAAAATAAAAAAAATGGCACCCTATAAAATCACCGGATATTGGCGGGTAAGGGACGTGAATGATGCACAGCGGCTGCCCACCCCCCGTGACTCCATTATGGCACTCAGGCTCGGTATCACTTTCTCACGTGTCTGCTGCTCCTCCCCCAGTTACGTGTGACTAGTCTTTGGCACTATTTGGCCACTACTATTTCAGATGATAGATTTATAATTTGCGACCTATAGAAGAAAATCATTCTAGTAGTCACCTGGATGGACATTGGTCCCGTATTTGTTTAGAAATGATTCCAGCTTTGAAGCAGTCCTCCACGAAACGCTCCAGAACAGAGTATGCATGAGGTACGTCCAAATTAATATCTGGAATTTCATGGTAAATTCTATCGTAGCCCTAAAAAAAAAGAGAAGCGAAGTGTAACACACTCATTAATTCTGTTGTAGACCTCGTCTCCCACCAGCAGAGGGCAGTCTTACCCTTTTCATTTGGTCCAAGGTGATCACAGCCGACTTCCAGAGGGACTCTAACAAGCTGAGCATCATCCTGTAGGTGGTGTCGCCGCTCGCCTCCAGGACCATCAGTATTGCCTGCACAAGGGATAGGAATGAATACGTTCTCCTGTCTGCCGCACTGTGGACAGGTGGGCGGAGGAGAGAAGAAGGGGCTTACTTCATATACGAGTTCATGGTGGAAATGAGGAACTTCCAGCTCCTGGAGACAACGTTCAGCTTCGGACACATCTCCGGATAACACGTACTCTTTCAGCAGCATATCGATCTGATGGGAAGAAGAATAAATGCAGTGGCACATACAAGGCTAAGATAAAAGGTTCAGGATGCATATATATATATATAAAAAGTAATAAATTAACCATTACTCTCCTCCTCAAACCGCCTCCACTCTGGGGCTCTCCAGCGTGGAGGCGGTTTGAGTGACAATATCACATCTATCAAGTAACCGCTGCTTACAATCACAGCCTCATCTGCCATGCAATCATCAGTGCTATGGCAAGTGATTGGCTGCAGCTGTCATATGATGTCATCGATGCAGGACCAGGAGGGACCACCAGAGAAGAGACAGCGACATGAAAAGGGGAGTAACGGTTATTAACGTATACAGATTTCCAGCTGCACTCTCTCACCATAGGCTTTTATGAGCGCTCGGTTACACTGGTTTGTATACTGGATTATCAGTGACCAGGACGCCACGTCTCTGCTCTTATCACATTTACCTCTTTCACTAATTTCTTAACTGGCTGCTGTCCGCCTCCTGCGCCCCACACACTGTCAATCCTCTTTCCAACTCTTGTCATACTGAGGAGAACGGCTGCGCGATTCAAGGCTTCTCTATAAGAGGAGAACAACGGTCAGAGGAAATCACAAGCTGCACATACATACCGCAGAAAATAGTCTGTTCTACCAGCAGAATGGTGAGCGCAGCTCTGGAGTATAACACAGAATGTACCTCAGGATTAGTAATGTAATGTATGTACACAGTGACTGCACCAGCAGAATAGTGAGTGCAGCTCTGGAGTATAATACAGGAGGTAACTCAGGATCAGTAATGTAATGTATGTACACAGTGACTGCACCAGCAGAATAGTGAGTGCAGCTCTGGAGTATAATACAGGAGGTAACTCAGGATCAGTAATGTAATGTATGTACACAGTGACTGCACCAGCAGAATAGTGAGTGCAGCTCTGGGGTATAATACAAGAGGTAACTCAGGATCAGTAATGTAATGTATGTACACAGTGACTGCACCAGCAGAATAGTGAGTGCAGCTCTGGAGTATAATACAGGATGTAACTCAGGAACAGTAATGTAATGTATGTACACAGTGACTGCACCAGCAGAATAGTGAGTGCAGCTCTGGGGTATAATACAAGAGGTAACTCAGGATTAGTAATGCAATGGATGTACACAGTGACTGCACCAGCAGAATAGTGAGTGCAGCTCTGGAGTATAATACAGGATGTAACTCAGGATCAGTAATATAATGTATGTACACAGTGACTGCACCAGCAGAATAGTGAGTGCAGCTCAGGAGTATAATACAGGATGTAACTCAGGATCAGTAATATAATGTGTGTATACAGTGACTGCACCAGCAGAATAGTGAGTGCAGCTCTGGAGTATAATACAGGAGGTAACTCAGGATCAGTAATATAATGTATGTACACAGTGACTGCGCCAGCAGAATAGCGAGTGCAGCTCTGGGGTATAATACAGGAGGTAACCCAGGATCAGTAATGTAATGTATGTACACAGTGACTGCACCAGCAGAATAGTGAGTGCAGCTCTGGAGTATAATACAGGAGGTAACTCAGGAACAGTAATGTAATGTATGTACACAGTGACTGCACCAGCAGAATAGTGAGTGCAGCTCTGGAGTATAATACAGGAGGTAACTCAGGATCAGTAATGTAATGTATGTACACAGTGACTGCACCAGCAGAATAGTGAGTGCAGCTCTGGAGTATAATACAGGATGTCATTCAGGATTAGTAATGCAATGGATGTACACAGTGACTGCACCAGCAGAATAGTGAGTGCAGCTCTGGAGTATAATACAGGATGTAACTCAGGATCAGTAATGTATGTACACAGTGACTGCAGCAGCAGAATAGTGAGCGCAGCTCTGGAGTATAATACAGGATGTAACTCAGGAACAGTAATGTAATGTATGTACACAGTGACTGCACCAGCAGAATAGTGAGTGCAGCTCTGGAGTATAATACAGGAGGTAACTCAGGATCAGTAATGTAATGTATGTACACAGTGACTGCACCAGAATAGTGAGTGCAGCTCTGGAGTATAATACAGGAGGTAACTCAGGATCAGTAATGTAATGTATGTACACAGTGACTGCACCAGCAGAATAGTGAGCGCAGCTCTGGAGTATAATACAGGATGTAACTCAGGAACAGTAATGTAATGTATGTACACAGTGACTGCACCAGCAGAATAGTGAGTGCAGCTCTGGAGTATAATACAAGATGTAACTCAGGAACAGTAATGTAATGTATGTACACAGTGACTGCACCAGCAGAATAGTGAGTGCAGCTCTGGAGTATAATACAAGATGTAACTCAGGATCAGTAATGTAATGTATGTACACAGTGACTGTACCAGCAGAATAGTGAGAGCAGCTCTGGAGTATATATAATACAGGATGTAACTCAGGATCAGTAATGTAAGTTCACAGTGACTGCACCAGCAGAATAGTGAGCGCAGCTCAGGGGTATAATACAGGAGGTAACTCAGGATCAGTGCAGGATCTGTAATGTAATGTATGTACACAGTGACTGCACCAGCAGAATAGTGAGTGCAGCTCTGGAGTATAATACAGGATGTAACTCAGGATCAGTGCAGGATCAGTAATGTAAGTACACAGTGACTGCACCAGCAGAATAGTGAGTGCAGCTCTGAAGTATAAGACAGGATGTAACTCAGGATCAGTAATGTAATGTATGTACACAGTGACTGCACCAGCAGAATAGTGAGCGCAGCTCTGGAGTATAATACAGGATGTAACTCAGGAACAGTAATGTAATGTATGTACACAGTGACTGCACCAGCAGAATAGTGAGTGCAGCTCTGGAGTATAATACAAGATGTAACTCAGGAACAGTAATGTAATGTATGTACACAGTGACTGCACCAGCAGAATAGTGAGTGCAGCTCTGGAGTATAATACAGGATGTAACTCAGGATCAGTAATGTAATGTATGTACACAGTGACTGCACCAGCAGAATAGTGAGTGCAGCTCTGGAGTATAATACAGGAGGTAACTCAGGATCAGTAATGTAATGTATGTACACAGTGACTGCACCAGCAGAATAGTGAGTGCAGCTCTGGAGTATAATACAGGAGGTAACTCAGGATCAGTAATGTAATGTATGTACACAGTGACTGCACCAGCAGAATAGTGAGTGCAGCTCTGGAGTATAATACAGGATGTAACTCAGGATCAGTAATGTAATGTATGTACACAGTGACTGTACCAGCAGAATAGTGAGAGCAGCTCTGGAATATATATAATACAGGATGTAACTCAGGATCAGTAATGTAAGTTCACAGTGACTGCACCAGCAGAATAGTGAGCGCAGCTCAGGGGTATAATACAGGAGGTAACTCAGGATCAGTGCAGGATCTGTAATGTAATGTATGTACACAGTGACTGCACCAGCAGAATAGTGAGTGCAGCTCTGGAGTATAATACAGGATGTAACTCAGGATCAGTGCAGGATCAGTAATGTAAGTACACAGTGACTGCACCAGCAGAATAGTGAGTGCAGCTCTGAAGTATAAGACAGGATGTAACTCAGGATCAGTAATGCACACACTGACTCCACTAGCAGAATACAGCGTGCAGCAGCAGTGGATGTAGACCGCGAATCTTTCCAATGTAACAGCCTTCAGTGATGAAGTGCATTTTGTGACATCCATCTGACAAGTAAATGGCATAGCTTAGCTATGTAAAACATTGTGTGAATTCATTGTGCGGTTCCCAGCCTTGAGGAGATCACACGTGTAACATACCGCGCATGGTCGCAGTCCACCGTGCCTTTATAAGCCTCTATGTAAGTCTTGTTCAGGATCCCATCTCCCACCGCTCTAGCGATAAACTGACCGACCAGCTGCAGAGATGAAAGCAAAGCGTAAAATATCGATCCCTTATACAATGTGATCTTACAGTGCAGATGTCAGCGCTCAATCATCTCCCACCACAGGACTTTGCTGGGACGGCAGGTCTTCATCCCCACAGGGATCTGCTCATGAGAAGGCTGCAGCTGAATCACTGGGGATGACCACGAGGGAGGTCACGGTGGTAGGGAAGTATATAGAATTGGTGGGGACTAGTGATGAATGAGGGCTTAATTGAGCGCGCTCCGGTGCTAACAGTATCTGCAGGGTACTCGAAAAATAGGTTTGAGTCGCTGCAGCTGCCACAATCTATGCGTGTGCTGTCAAACAGCTGCGAGAAATGAGGCTGCGTCGACTCGAACCTATTTTTCAAGTGCGCCCAAGATACTGTTAGCACCCGAGCGTGCCCGATTAAGCCCTTATCCGAGCACATTCGCTCATCACTAGTGGTGACAACTAAACATCAGACGCAGGGACATAGAAGGGGCTGGCATAGGTGCAGAATTAAGCAGTCCGGCAGCCGCTTTCACACACAGCTAAAGGGTCAAGAGCAAAACACAAGAAACTGTGACCCCGTGCCAAGAACAGGGCTAATAATGAAGCTGCTGAGCCCCGGGATGGAGCAGATACC